>NC_056666.1:133974792-134276308 GCF_018350195.1 Panthera tigris | reverse complement strand
TTTACCGTTATGGAAAGTACCAGGTAGATAGGAAAGGAGAGTGCATCGCTTGTCTTGTCCTCAGTATTTGATTATATAACATTTAATAAGAAAATAGGAAAACTGTAGGAAACTGCCTTCTGAACATCTGAAGTTGTAACCCTAGTCCCTGGCTCAGCGCCCTGTTTGTTTTCTTGTCCCAGTTTGCAGGTATTTTGTTTGTCTCTGTCCATTTTGCCACTTGGCTGTCAGCTCTCTGGGGGCAGTCAGCAACCCCTAACATTCTCCAGCTCGGTGCCATGCCTGGTGCAGAGCTGGGTCTGAGCAAACGGGGCGTTGGAGGCACGAGCCCTCTCAGAGGCTGTGTGCAAGGTACAACCAGTTTTCCTGGCACTCTGCACCCCGTGTCCCCTACTCCCCTGGATCACCTCCAATTCCCAGAGGGAATGAGTTCTCCAGACCACATGGAATCTACATTATGCCATCTATCTGAACTGGACTTAGATTCGGCCCTGTGTTTTTTGTCAGGCCACTAAGTGTAAGAGACAAACCTGACCTCGGCTGGGCTCTGCCATTGACCATCTGGGTCACACTGGACAGAGCACCACGTCGTCCTTCGTGGCGGGGCATAATAATCCTTCCCTCGTTAGGAATTATTAGGTGTGTGAAGATTGAGATCATAATAGCCAACATCTACTGAGCACTTGCTACGTCCAGCAGGGTTTGTACAACTTTGTGTGTGTTCAATCGTTAAATCAATACGATAATGCCAATAAGGTGCCTGGCTCAGGGTCCAGCATAGAATAAATGGTAAGAAATAGGTTTTTAAAAAATTATTCAACGAGAAAGATTATAGATGGAAAACTTGATAATGCCACATTAGCCAATTGGTGGTAGCACTTTTTTACACAGTCAAAGCACTTCTGTTTTACTACAATTCCTATGTAGATGCAAATTGATGTATAATGTTCAAAATGCATTTTTAATGGCTTTTTAAGCTTCTTGGTGTGATATATTTTAAGACTCTGTTGTTTTTATGGTAAGCTGTATACCTTTCATGGGAATATTTATGTTTTGGCATAATTTATAATGCATAGGTATTTTCTAAATCAAGCTAAATACCTAAAAGCTACTGTAGGGTTAAACAAAATAATATTTTAATTTTTACTAATTTATTTTAATATGCAATAATTTTCTAAAATGTATACAGTGTTTAGCAGTTTTGATATAGTTCATGCTTTCTATGTAGCAGCTGTTATTATTATTATTATTACTGTTATTAGCTTGACCTCTGAAGTAAACAAACTAAAAATATTCAGGAGATATACAACTTATTTAAAAATATCCTTGGGGCGCCTGGGTGGCTCAGTCGGTTAAGTGTCCGACTTTGGCTCAGGTCATCATCTCACGGTCCGTGAGTTCGAGCCCTGCATCGGGCTCTGTGCTGACAGCTTGGAGCCTGGAGCCTGCTTCAGATTCTGTGTCTCCCTCTCTCTCTGACCCTCCTCCGTTCATGCTCTCTCTGTCTCAAAAATAAACATTAAAAAAAAAAAATTTAAAAATATCCTTGAATTAGTTAGGGCCAGTAAGTAAATTGTGAAACATGAAACAGGAAACACTAGCTTGCTTGGCATTCAATATAAGACAGGACTGGGGCGTCTGGGTGGCTCAGTCAAACAACCAACTTCGGCTCAGGTCACCATCTCGCGGTTCGTGGGTTCGAGCCCCGCATCAGGCTCTGTGCCGACGGCTGAGCCTGGAGCCTGCTTCGGATTCTGTGTCTCCCTCTCTCTCTCTGCCCCTTCTCTGCTCGTACTCTGTCTCTTTCTGTCTCTCAAAAATAAATGTTAAACAAACAAACAACCCCAGTACCGAAAGAGGTGCATCTAACTGCTCTATGAAGGCGGTAATGTTCATCTGTACAATTGGGAAGAGGTTTACTGCGTCTGTGGTTTCATATCCCGGATGCAGGCCCTCCTGGGGAAAGTTGGCATGTTTCATCTCGGTATGGCTTTTTGTGTGTTTAAACACGCTTTGAAGTGAATAATCAGAAACGCTTCAAAATATTTGTTCCTCTTAAGAACGCAGGGTGAGGCTTGCAGGGTTGTAAACTTTGCGGAGGCAAGAAGTCTCACATCTGTGAAATAAAGGCTAGTTTATTTTGGAGGCTGGAGTGAGTCGGTTTTATGGCTGCTTTACTTCTGTTAATCAACAAATTTCATACTTAAAGATAAATCTAATCACGACAAAGGAAGCATGTTTACTTAAATGCCAAATGTGTCCCGTTTCCAGGAATTTGGGTTTTTGTTTAACTTGCTTTTGTTAGAGAAATTACTGAAATCTTCAACAGGCAGCCTGTGAGGGACACCTTTGTGAGGTTTGTCTGGCCCTCCCCCTTTCTTCATCTCCCTCCACCTCCTCTAGTCCTCTCCCCCCCTCCCTCCTTTCTGTCTTCCCCCACCCTCCTTCCCCTTTACATATTTTTTTTTTTGTTTCATTTTCTTTGTGTAGAAACATACCTACAGAACCTTAAGCAATGGATTTAAAAATTTTTTTTATTTTAGAGAGAAAGAGAGCAGGAGCAGGGCAGAGGGGCAGAGGGAGAGGGAGAATCTTAGATAGGCTTCACGCTCAGCAGGGCAGAGCTGGATGCGGGGCTCAATCCCACGACCCTGGGCTCATGAACTGAGGCGAGATCAAGAGTCAGACTCAGACGCTGGACCGACTGAGCCACCCAGGCGCCCCACAATGGATGTTCTTTATTTGGTTTAAAATGACTGTGCACTCCATACTTTACTTTTTTCAAACATAACAAATTTGTTACCAAGTGACTGTGGATGCTGTCCCCATGTCCTTATGAACAGTCTTGCTCTGCTGGAGACTATGTGGGGTTCAGGCCTGGCTCAGCCACTCACTAGCTCTGTGATCTTGAGCAAGGTACCCCGCCTTTCTGTGCCTTAGATTCTCATCTGTACAATGGGTTTGATAGAGTCAGCAGTCTGTGGGAGCCATAAGGATGGAATGGGTTAATCTGGCGGTTCCTTGCAGTCAATAAATATTACCTCCAATTACTGCAATATTTGTGCTGTGACTTTGGAAAGCATGGTTGAGCATGCTTTAAAACTGACAAGCATAGGGGCGCCTGGGTGGCTCAGTCGGTTAAGCCTCCGACTTCAGCTCAGGTCACGATCTCACGGTCCGTGAGTTCGAGCCCCGCGTCGGGCTCTGGGCTGATGGCTCAGAGCCTGGAGCCTGCTTCCGATTCTGTGTCTCCCTCTCTCTCTGCCCCTCCCCCGTTCATGCTCTGTCTCTCTGTGTCTCAAAAATAAATAAACGTTAAAAAAAAAATTAAAAAAAAAACTGACAAGCATGAAGGGGCACTTGGGGACGTGTGGCCTCCCCCACGCTGTCCCCAGCCACCGTGCCCCACCTTGCAGTTTTCAGTCCACAGCCACAGTGTGCCTCATCAAAGATAAAGCCAGGCGTTAGTTAATATGGTAAAAACAGGTTTTATTCAGTAACCACTGCATGGGCAAGTTCAAGGGTGACGGCGACATTTTAAAGGGAGAATGAGGGAGCCAGGAGAGGGAGAGAGTCAGACATGAAAAATTACAAAGTGAGAGGTTGCTCAACGCCAAGGCGATTAGGCTGGCTGACTGGTGATTAGCCTCCCACAGAGACTGGGAGACAGGGGACCTATCCCTCCTGATGATTACATTTCAACGGAATGGCCTTCAGTCCTTGAGAGTGACACTCCTGGGGTGTGGGAGGTACATATTGTCTCAGAGGGACAGAGGAAGGACTTAACGATTGTAAACTTTCTCAAGTAACTGCTCTCCGGGAGTTCGGGGGTTCGGAGGTCTGTCTTCAGGTGCCGGTTGCAGGTGGAAGGCCTGAGCTTTCTCAGGCAGGCATTTGAAGGGGGCTGAGGTCCTCACTGCCAAGGGCAGCCTTGGGCAGCTCGGAACCCTGCCTGTGTTTGTTCAAGTCTTTTAGTGTGCGGTGGGTGAGAGAGACTGTGCTGAAAGTTACCGTTCTTGCAGGCCAAGGTCAAAGCCTGGCAGAGAAGAGGGGTCAGCAGAGCCCGACCAGAGTCACGTGCTGCAGCAGCCAGTAAAGCCACCACGTCCTTTTCATGGCCACCGGTCCCCTGTTGATGGACACGTGGGTATGGCGTGTTGAAGCTTTTATAGACCCAGCTATTTTCGAGAAAACGAATATTCGACGGACAAGGAGTTTCCAAAAATGATTAACGCAGCATGTAAAGAAACGGGATAATAATCAATTTGAGGCTGCGTTCTCTTTAAGGCCCCGGAACTATCTAGGACTCACCTCAGGAACGCGTGTGTGGTGAACTGGTTATTACCTCGCGCTCTGTGCCCTTCTGCTTGGGTTTAAATCCTGGCACGGACACTGACGACCTGTGTGGTTGTGACAAGTTACCCTGACCCTTGTTACCTGACGCCGGGTCGCCTCTTGGTGGATGACAGCCAAAAGATACCACTGAGCCAAAGAATAAGAAAAGCGAGAGTTTTACTCACAACTGGGGAGAACCCTGGGGATATTTCCCAAAGCAGTGTCTCCCCCAACAACAAACTGGGGACATTTTAAGTTGAGGATGCAAACATATTCCTGAAGGGGCCTGTGCAACGGGGACTACAGCAAAGAACGCGGGTAAAAGTCATCTAAGGTGACGGAGTCCAGGTCAGAAGTCCCCCCAGGGTTGGCAAGGGTCAGCATCGCCAATTCTCTGGCTCTAGTTAGTCCTTAGTCCAGCATCTGAGTGCTCAGAGGGGTTTAGATCCTGCAAAGGTAGCTCAAGTCTTCGCTTTATGATTATTTAAGAAAAAATTTTCTTTTAATGTTTGTTTATTTTTGAGAGAGAGACACAGAGTGTGAGCAGGGGAGGGCCAGAGAGAGGGAGACACAGAATCCGAAACAGGCTCCAGGCTGTGAGCTGTCAGCACAGAGCCCGACGCGGGGCTCGAACTCAAGAACTGCGCGATCATGACCTGAGTCGAAGTCGGACGCTTAACTGACTGAGCCACCCAGGCACCCCAAATTATTATTTTTTTAAGTAATCTGTAGGGCGGTTGGGTGGTTCAGTCAGTTAAGCATCCGACTTCGGCTCAGGTCATGATCCCACGGCTTGTGAGTTCGAGCCCACATCCCCTCCCCAGTTCCCTCTCTCTCCTTCTCTCTTTCTCTCTCAAAAATAAACATTAAAAAAAAAAAATTTAAAATAATCTCTGTACCCAGTGTGGGGCTCAAACTCACGACCCCGAGATCAAGTCTTGGCACACTCCACCGACTGAGCCAGCCAGGCACCCCCAGTCTTCACTTCTGAATATGATTAGGTTATCCCTGGCCTGAAAGAATGTTCTTACATTCTTTCACAAGATGGCCAGGATCCTACAATGACTTTTCTTTTCTTTTTTAATTTTTTACATGTTTATTTATTTTTGAGAGAGAGACACACAGAGTGCGAGCAGGGGAGGGGCAGAGAGACAGGGAGATACAGAATTCGAAGCAGGCTCCAGGCTCTGAGCTGTCAGCACAGAGCCCGATGTGGGGCTCGAACTCGTGAGCCGTGAGATCATGACCTGAACCAAAGTCAGACACTTAAGACCATCCAGGTGCCTCTGCGATGACTTTTCTTATGTCAAGAAAGCTATGTCTTATCTTTTTCCCTGGGGACCCCTAACTCTTTCTACCTATACCCTCTTTTTTTTTTTTCATTTGATTTAATATTGATTTCTAAGTTCAGGTAACATACTTGGACACATAAAAATATTAAAGTGTAAAATATTTTCTGTTTATATCTGACTTTGACCTCCAACAATGAATCAAAATTGAATTAAGTATCAGAAAAAAAAGGTAGATTTGTAAATTTACTCCTTGTAAATTTGTTCTTCTGATTTTTCTACATTAGAAACATCACTAAACTTTATATTCACTGGATATAGTAATTCACTGCATATAAACATTTAATACGATCTCAATCCAGTTATAGTTAAAAATCGCTCATAAAGATTCAAACAGAGCCCAAAATTAGAGAACTACAAAATCATAAATCAAATTATCCACTTTACTTACTGAAGTGCTATCAACCTTTTTTTTTTGGATCATTAATTTATTTTATTATTTACATTCAGGGCTCCTGGGTGGCTCAGTCGGTTGAGCCTCTGACTTTGGCTCAGGTCGTGATCTCTAGGTTCCCGAGTTTGAGCCCCACATCGGGCTCTGTGCTGACAGCTCAGATCCTGGAGCCTGTTTTGGATTCCGTGTCTCCCTCTCTCTGCCCCTTCCCCACTCATGCTCTCTCTCTCTCTCTCAAAAATAAATAAAAATATTTAAAAGAATAAATAAATGAATGAATTCAAGTTAGTTAACATACAGTGTAGTCTTGGCTTCAAGAGTAGAACCCAGTGATTCATCTCTTATATAGGAGACCCTGTGCTCATCCTGAAAAGTGCCCTCCTTAATGCCTGTCACCCATTTAACCCATCCCCCCACCCACCTCCCCCTGAGCAACCCTCAACTTGTTCTCTGTATTTAAGAGTCTCTTATGGTTTGTCTTCCTCTCCGTTTTTTTATATTATTTTTGCTTCCCTTCCTTTATGTTCATCTGTTTTGTATCTTAAATTCCACTCATGAGTGAAGTCATATGATATTTGTCTCTCTCTAACTGACTTAGAGAGTGGCTGTACCAGTTTGCATTCCCACCAGCCGGGCAAGAGAGATCTCTTTCTCCGCATCCTCGCCAACATCTGTTGTTGCCTGAGTTGTGAATGTTAGCCATTCTGACAGGTGTGAGGTGGTACCTCATTGTGGTTTTGATTTGTATTTCCCTGATGATGAGTGATGTGGAGCATTTTTTTCATGTGTCAGTTGGTCATCTGGATGTCTTCTTTGGGGAAGTGTCTATTCATGTCTTTTGCCCATTTCTTCACTGGATTATCTGTTTTTTGGGTGCTGGGTTTGATAAGTTCTTTATAGGTTTTGGATACTAACCCTTTATCTGATATGTCATTTGCAAATATCTTCTCCCATTCTGTCGGTTGCCTTTTAGTTTTGCTGGTAGTTTCCTTCGCTGTGTAGAAGCTTTTTATCTTGATGAGGTCCCAATAGCTCATTTTTGCTTTTGTTTCCCTTGCCTCTGGAGATGTGCTAAGAAGTCACTGTGGCTGAGGTCAAAAAGGTTTTTTCCTGCTTTCTCCTCTAGGATTTTGATGGCTTCCTGTCTTACGTTTAGGTCTTTCATCCATTCTGGGTTTCTTTTTGTGGATGGTGTAAGAGAGTGGTCCAGGTTCATTCTTCTGCATGTCGCTGTCCAGTTTTCCCAGCACCACTTGCTGAAGAGACTGTCTTTTTTCCATTGGATATTCTTTCCTGCTTTGTCAAAGATTAGTTGGCCATATACTTAACGCTCTCTCTGTGTCTAGATGCTCTCTCTGTGTCTAGATCTCATCTGTAAAAGGGATAATGATGTCATAAGGCTGTTGTGAAAATTAAGTTAGTTGATCCATGTCAAGCCCTTAATAATTGTTAACCAGTTTAATCCAAAATTTTCTTACCTCTCACACCCAGGCCTGGAGGAGTGTCAGGTAGGTTCAAGGATGGACGTGTTGCATTTTTTTTTTTTTTTAAACGTTTATATATTTTGGGGAGGGAGAGCACACACAAGCGGGGTAGGGACAGAGAGAGAGGGAGACAGAGGATCTGAGCCGGGCTCTGCGCTGAGAGCAGTGAGCCTGACACGGGGCTCGAACTCACTAACCGTGATCACGACCTGAGCAGAAGTTGGACGCTTCACCGACTGAGCCGCCAGGGCGCCCCTGCAGCGTCACACTTTCACAACTTCAGTCTGGAATATCTTTCCCCTTTGCATGTCGGTTTCATCTTTCACCAACATTCGCTGGTGATTCCCAACGTACCTGTTCCCTAAACTGCCCGAGAATCCCACTGACTTGCCATTAGGAGGAGCCACATTTGCCTGTGGAAGAGAATTCCTGTTTGGGGTCGGAGGGGAAAGGTGGAACCCAATGACGTGGAACTTTAGAAACTACACGCCTCTTTGGAAGTGACAAGAGATGGGGTACCTGGGGGGCTCAGTGGGCTGGGCATCCAGCTTCTGCTCAGGTAGTGATCTCACGGTCTGTGGGTTCGAGCCCCACGTCGGACCCTGTGCTGACAGCTCAGAGCCTGGAGCCCGCTTCGGATTCTGTGTCTCCCTCTCTCTGCCCGCTCTGCTCGCTCGCTCTGTCTCTTTCAAAAATAAATATTAAAAAAAAAAAAAAATGACCAGAGAGGAAATAGCCCCTGTGTATCTTAAGCAAAGTCCTGGATAATTACAGCCTCCTACCACAAGCGCCTATATGAGGATAATAAATAAGATTCGTGGCACTGGGGGCCTGGGAGTTTTTCATGAGAAGCAAATCTCCTTGTAAGTGTTGCTGAGGTCTCAGTTTGTGTCCTCAGTCAGGAGGAATCGTGAGTAAAATTGAGATTGTGACATGTTTTAGTCTCCTCTTCGTGAAAAAAGCGCTAACCTCCCGACTCCAGTGACATCTGACATTGGCCTTTCTTTTATGGCTGAGTCTCCTCCATGAATCAGGAACCCAGTGCGGTTTCCCTTTCAATCACCCATCGCCGTTACTCAGCAGCTAGGCGTTTGCTCCATAAATGTTGAAATTCTCCTCCGCGCCGGATGCGGTATTAAGGGCAACAGATAAACAGGGAATCGCAATACGTTTTGTCTTTCCGACGCCTAGTGGAAAACTGACCTATAAATGCATAAATAGAGGAGGCCAGGGGTAGGCAGACTCTGTGTAGAAAAGTAGTAGAAGGCCAGATAGCGAACATTTTAGGCTTTGTGGTCGCCTGGTCTCTGTCACGGCTGTTCAGCTCCGTCACTGTGGCGTGCAAAGCAGCCGTGGACAATGTACCCAAGCAAATACATGGGTGTGCCTTTACTCATGGACGCTGACATTTCAGTGTAACTTTCGCATAATTCCGTAGACATTTCAGACAATTCTCATGGGTCACGAAATACTCTCCTCTTGATTTTTGTTCAACCATTTAGCAATATAAAAGCCATTCCTCGCTCACAGGCCATATTAAAGCCGGTTGGCAGGGTTGCCCGAGTGGCTCAGTCGGTTGAGCGTCCGACTTCAGCTCAGGTCACGATCTCGCAGTCTGTGAGTTCGAGTCCCGCGTCGGGCTCCGTGCCGACGGCTCGGAGCCTGGAACCTGCTTCCGATTCTGTGTCTCCCTCTCTCTCTGCCCCTCCCCCGTTCATGCTCTGTCTCTCTCTGTCTCAAAAATAAATAAACGTTAAAAAAAATAACTAATAAAACAATATCAAACCAGTTGGCAGAGCAGATTTGGTCCGCGGGCCAGTGTCTGTTGACTCCTGGAAAGAACTGTAACAGACGGAGGTACAACAGGCAAGGAACACAGGCAGAGGTTCACGGTTCCTGCGGCACCGAGTTAGGCACAGAGGATGCTTCCAGGAGGAGGCGAATTGTACTCAGGTTTTGAGAGTTAAGTCGTTGTTTGCACGAGGCCAGTTAAGGGGGTGGGGAGATGAGGGCAAGCCACAGGGCAGCCGGGTTGCAGACTACTGGAGCAAAGGCACAAAGTCTCAGGCCTGAAGGGCATGGCGTGTTTGGAACCTGCGAGAAGTTGGTGCAGCCCCAGCAACGGCGGCAAGTGGGCAGGGAACCTGAGCCAAGTTTTGCGAAAGGCCTTTATTGCCGCGCCAGAGTGGATTTCATTCGGAGGCGACGGAAGCCTTAGAAGTTTCCCAGCAGGGAAGTGATTCAAAGCCGCTCCGGATTTTACCCAGCCCTGGAGCGGGGAGGCCAGGTTAGAGAAGCGGGCACGGGAACACTGGGTGGGCGGGTGGGCTGGCAGCGTGAGAACTGGGCTGAGGGCTGTCCCCACAGGAGCTTGTGGGCACTGCAGAAACGAACGAGGCTTCAGATGGAGTCCAGGGAGTGAAGCCAAAGGCTGGGAGCCAGAGACACAGCCTGCAGGGCACCGTGGGGGTCGGACGGGGCACAGAACTGCCAAGATCCAGAGCAGGAGACGGAGGGCTGGGGAGGGGGACAGAGCTGCTCCCCAGCACCTGCAACAGCGACCGGGGTCCCAGGGCAAAAGATATAGGACCGTACCTACCTATAGCTCTGTAGAGACCCGCCTTTTGTCCTCCCATTCCTAAGGGGACTTCCTGTCCACCATTTGGCGTGTGTCCTTCTGACTCCCTGTTCTCTGCCCATGCAAATACACATATCACGTCTTTTCAAATAAGAGTGAAAGGCATGCATATTTTTATGCAATTTGCTCTTTTTTTTTAATTTTTTTTTTAACATTTATTTATTTTTGAGACAGAGAGAGACAGAGCATGAACGGGGGAGGGTCAGAGAGAGAGGGAGACACAGAATCCGAAACAGGCTCCAGGCTCCGAACTGTCAGCACAGAGCCCGATGCGGGGCTCGAACTCACGGACCGTGAGATCATGACCTGAGCCAAAGTCAGACGCTTAACCGACTGAGCCACCCAGGCGACCCTGCTTTTTTTTTTTTTTTTTTTTTTTAAGTTTATTCGTTTCGAGAGAGACAGAGAGAGCAAGCGGGGGAGGGGCAGAGAGAGAGAGGGAGACACAGAATCCGAAGCAGGCTCCAGGCTCCGGGCTGTCAGCACAGAGCCTGATGTGGGGCAGCCCATCGTGGGGTTCAAACCCATGAACCACGAGATCATGACCTGAGCCAAGGTCGGATGTTTAACTGACTGAGCCCCCCCTCCCGGCGCCCCTGCTTTAACCATTTTAAATGGACACTTTGGTGGCACCGTGTGCATTCCCGCTTTTGGGCAACCGCCACCACCATCCATCTCCAGAATGTTTCACCCTCCCAAACTGAATCTCTGTCCCCAGTTACACACCAGCTCCCCGTGCTCCTGCCCCTCCTTTGCTCGCAGTCTTGTCCAAATAATAGAGCCGGCCCCCGGCTTCCTGGACCCGTTTTCCCTCCCCCTTCAGTGGTGTCTGCCTTTGGTGTCACCAAAGGCAGACGTTTTGCGTGCCGTCCACACGACGCCTGGTGTAGGTACTCAAGACACAGAGGACACACTCTGCCCTCAGGTAGCTTAGTTTTAGCCAGACGGAAACACACGATAAAATGAGATTTATGTGAAACTGTGTGTTCGTTCAGAAAATACTTGTTGACTGCCCTCCCCTCGCTTATGCGCACATACGTGGGCACTCTCCCTCTCAAAATAAACAAAAACAAAACATTTTAAAGAAAGAAAATATTCAGGGCGCCTGGGTGGCTCTGTCGGTTAAGCGTCCGACTTCGGCTCAGGTCATGATCTCGCAGTCTGTGAGTTCGAGCCCTGCGTCGGGCTCTGTGCTGACAGCTCAGAGCCTGGAGCCTGTTTCAGATTCTGTGTCTCCCTCTCTCTGACCCTCCCCCGTTCATGCTCTGTCTCTCTCTGTCTCAAAAATAAATAAACGTTAAAAAAAAATTTAAAAAATTTAAAAAAAAGAAAGAAAATATTCATTGAGTGTCGTTTTTTTTTTCATTGATTGTAAAATGCCCGTTTTTTTGTTTTTTGTTTTTTTTTTTTTGCAGTTTAGCATCTCTTAAATTGGGATGCATGTCACTGTCAATGGATATCATAGTTCAATCGTCAGAGTTTTCTCTTTCTTAGTGGTACATAAATTAATGGTGCATTTTACAATCAAAGGCATCTTAGATGTGATGGAACACAGTGTGCGTCAGGTTCTGTCCAAAGTGCTGGAATCCAGCGGGCCAACAGGAACAGACCAAAGGGAGCCGGGAGGGTGGGGGCCATGGGTGAAATAGTTGAAGGGAAGGAAGAGCACGCTTTTCGTGATGTGCTCAGAGCAACGTACAGAACTGTTGTTCAATCCCATCGTGAGGGCGCCTGGGTGGCTCAGTCGGGTAAGCGTCCAACTCTTGACTTCAGCTCAGGTCACGATCTCTCGGCTCTTGAGTACGAGCCCCCAGCTGGGCTCTTCGCAGACAGCGCGGATCCTGCTTGGGATTCTCTCTCTCTCCCTCTCTTTCTGCCCCTCCCCTGCTCGCTCGCTCTCTCTCCAAATAAGTAAATTAAAAATAAAAAAAAGAATTGTTCAGTCACGTGATATTGTACCCCTGAAACTAATATAATGCTGTCTGTTAATTATACTTCACCAAAAAATTAAAGATGAAATTTAAAAAAAAAAAGAAAAATATAAGATTTATAGGTTTCAGGGTTGGGGCAGTCTGGGATATCTTATGTCAGAGGTAAAGGAGGATTCATGGGGTCATATCAAAAGGATACAGCTTGAGAGGTGCTTATGTATTGAACTTGAGAAATTTTGAACCTATAATTATTATAAATAATAGGTGAAATTAATGGTGGAAAGAAAAACAAGGGAGAGAAAAGCAGGGAAAAGCATTTATCACCACCGGGGGTGATCAGCAAACCATCTCCTTATTCCAAAACTTGGTAGTTCAATGGAGAGAGTTAAACATCTGCTCTGACTTTTCAGAAGCAAGCAAAAGCCTTCTTACAGGGGTGCCCGGGTGGCTCAGTCAATTGAGTGTTCCGACTCTTGATTTCAGCTCAGGTCATGAGATCGAACCCTGTGTTGGACTCTGCACTGAGTGTGGAGCCTGCTTGGGATTCTCTCTCTCCCTCTCTCTCTCTCTCTCTCTCTCTCTCTTTCTCCCTCACTCTCTCTCTCTAAAGTAAAATTAAATTACATTACATTACATTAAAAAGTCTTACAGAAGCATACCAGCTAATTAAAAAAAACTGCCACCAACAACATAGACAGAAAAGGACGGTGAATCATACGTAGCAGGCACTCACCCATCTTTGTTCCTTCCTTCTTTTAAAACACTGCAAGGGGCACCTGGGTGGCTCAGTCAGTTAAGCATCCAACTTCGGCTCAGGTCATGATCTCGCGGTTGGCGAGTTCCAACCCCGCGTCGGGCTCTGGGCTGACAGCTCGGAGCCTGGAGCCTGCTTGGAATTCTGTGTGTGTGTGTGCCTCTCTCTGCCCCTCCCCTGCTCACGCTCTGTCTCTCTCTCTCCTTCAAAAATAGATACACGTTAAAAATAAATTAAAAATTCAAAACTAGCAGGTATGGCCTGGCTGGCTCAATCAATACAGCATTCGTGACTTTTGATCTCGGGTTGTGAGTTCAAGCCCCGTATTGGGCATAGAGCTTACTTTTTTTAAAAAAAGAAAAAACCGGCTACTATGTACCTAAAGCCTCGGTAGGACTTTGTAGGTGACTGTTCCCCTCTCTGCTGATGACTCAGCGTGCTGTCAGCCTCAGAGAGCTCGGAGAGCTGTAGGGTGAGATGCTCATGGCCTTTGCTGAAAAGTGACAATGTCTTTCACTCAGTCCCCATTTCACAACGTACACAGCATTTCTACCTTCTTAACTTCACAAAGATTTACGCAGTGAGGGATGTTCTCACTGGATCACGGCATCCCTTTGAGACAGGCCAGGAAAGTGGCATCACCATCTGATGGGGAGGAAGGACCTCTCCAGCGTCACCCCTCAAATGCAGGGCAGGCCCAGGTCTTCGGACTTTTGCGGGGAGACGCCGCTCGCCCCGCTCTCGTGAAGTGTCTCCTGGGTCTGAGCAGTAAATACGCAGGAATCGTGGCTTTGCGTCCCTTTAAGCGAGGCTCGTTTTAAGATGCCTTCCAAGCTTCACGGTAAGTGGAAGGACAGTTCAAGGATGGAGACCACTCTCTCTAAAAGAGGCCATAGAGGCTTCCCGAGGTAATCCCCTTTGAAACAGAAGATCTTTTCAATATGCGCCAGGCGGTAGCACTGATGATCTGATAATCTGATTTGGGGCCTCGAGGTGGAGTTTAAGAGCCACTGTTCTTGCCCTTTCTTTGTTGCTCTTTTTACTGGCCTGGTAAATGTGTTCTCTTTTCCCTTTATGCTTTTGTTCCTTCCCCAGGCTTTCCCCATCGTTTCTGACTCTCTTCAAGTTGATCTGTTTCTCGTTTTTAATCAAGAAGAACCACAAGAAATAAGAGATGTAGGCCCAGAGCCAGGGAGCCTGGCTGGAGCCGTCAGAGGCTGCCCGGGCAGGTCCACAAATCTCCCGCTTCACTCCAGTGCCCAAGAAAGGGCGTTCCGCAGCTTTCCTACACACCTCACGGGTGTTTTCAGCATCAGATCAGATCATGGGTGTAAACTATTAAATGCTACAAGAATGCAAGTTTATCTTAAAATAGATTAAAGTACATTATATTCATCTTCCCTGATTCGATGTCAAAAATTTACTAACCTTCGGGGCGTCCGACTTCGGCTCAGGTCATGATCTCACGGTTCATGAGTTCGAGCCCCGTGTCAGGCTCTGTGCTGACGGCTCAGAGCCTGGAGCCTGCTTCGGATTCTGTGTCTCCCTCTCTCTCTGCCCCTTCCCCATTCACACTCTCTCTCTCTCTCTCTCTCTGTCAAAAATAAATAAACACTAAAAGTAATTTTTTTTAATTTCACCAACTGTTTAGTTATTTGGAGAGGCCAGCGTAATTCTCAACTGCGTAAATTGGACAGATAATCCTGGCAGCCAAGCCAATCTAAGATGCTATGTAAAGTTTTACTCTTCCTAAATACTGATAAGAAGAGGATCAAGGGAAGGAGGCCCAGCAAAGAGCTGAAAGCTTCACCTCCTCCATTACAGCTTGTCCCAAATTTGTACGTGATAACTGGATTTTCCTCAAAGTCCTAGTTACTAGGTTTCTGGCCTTCTCCTTCTCTGGATGAAATGAACAAACATTTCTGCAGGAAGCAGAAATTGATTTTTTACTTCACCTTTTCTCTCCGCTTTCTCAGGCCTTGCTTTGCCACCTACGCCCGACAGCCCCCACCTTTCTATCTCTGGTAGGAACTTCTTCCCCGAACGCCCTCGCGCGCTCCGGTGCCTTCCCAGCATCCCTGCTTGCACGTGCGTCCCGCGCTGTCCCCATCCCTGCGCCTCCTTTTGCCCGCAGGCCTGCTCACCTGCCAGCCTTCCCCACTCGGTCGGCTGCGGCTCTCCTCAGGCCCAGACCCCACAGTCACCCAAGTTTCCTTCTTCTCTTTTACCCCAGAGCCACGAGACACATTGGCTCTGAGTTACAATCAAGGCAGTCTGATCGGTCTGTCTGATCCCCGCCATCTCGGTGCTGCCAGACATCACCCTCATCTCCCCTCTGAAACACTGCCATGGTGCCTCAACCTGTCAACCTCCTTCTCCTTTGTCTCCTGGGATCTATTCTCAACACAGCAGCTGGAGTGATGCCCTGTTCAAAACCTTGCAGCAGCCCCTCCTTTCCTTCCATAATGCCAGTGTTCTCTCTCTCTCTTTCTCTCTCTCTCTCTCTCTCTCCCTCTCTCCCTCTCTCTCTCTTTTAGGTTTATTTATTTATTTTGAGAGAGAGAGAGAGCCCCAAGCAGGCTCTGCAGTGTCAGCGCAGAGCCTGATGCAGGGATCAAGCTCACGACCCTCAAGATCGTGACCCGAGCCAAAGTTGGATGCTTACCCGACCGAGCCTCCCAGGTGATACCAGTGTTCTTAAACAATGGTTTCTCAAGTGGCTCTTGAGGCCCCAGTGCCTCCCTGAGCTCCTCTGCTGACCTTGATCTTGTTCCTTGGTCTCCAGTCACACTGGTCTCTGGGAACGTGCCCAGCTTATTCTGCCCTTACACTGAAGACCCCTCGAAGGGAAGCGTGTCCTTCCTAGTTACCCAACTGACCAGCTCCACCGCCTCCTTCGAGGATTTGCCTGAAGGTCACCTCCTCAACCTGGTCTACCCTGACTACCTGACTGAAAATTGCTCTGCGCCCCGACATCTGGATCCCCCTCACTCCCCCTTGAGCTTTTCTTTCTTCTTCGTGTGATCACTTTGTATCATCGATGCAGATCCGACTTTAAGGACTTTTCATGTCTATTCTTTGCTGTTTGTCTCCCTCTGCTGGAACGGAAGCCCTGCAAGGGGAGGGGTTGGTTTCATTCCCAGTGTTTTCTAAGCACCCGGCACCTAGTAGGCCCTTAATGAGTTGAGTGAACAAATGAATGAGGCTCCCAGCCAATCAGCTCGGGCTCTCCCACCTGCTTTCAGCACCAGCTCCTTACTGGGGTCAAGCCTTGGGTTTCAGACAGATATATGCTCAGACTTCCCGGTTTTTATTGGGGTGGAGTTTGGTGGGATAGAAGGAGGCAGGATTTTGCACAGGACATTTGGTCTTGAAGAACACGGTGATTTCCTTTTCCAAACTTTCTGGTTATTGGAATCAGGGAATCGAGAATGCCAAAGCTTGGGGGCCGGGGGCGGGGGGTGGGGGGAGGGGCGCCTGCGCGGCTCAGTCGGTTAAGTCCGTTAACTCTTGATTTCAGCTCAGGTCATGATCTCACGGTTCGGTTCGTGACGCCCTGAAAATAAATAAACTTTAAAAAAAAAATTTCTAAAACTTTGGATAAGGAGAAATGCCGCTGGGGTGAGGGAGGGGAGCAGGATATACTCTTAATCAGGATCCCGTGCACTTTAGACAATCCGTGGCCTGTGCGAAGTTCTGTGTGTTTGCAGAGAGTGTTCTGGAGCCCACACTAAAGTCAGAGGACCCGTCACCCACGGAAGGTAAGGAGCCCGGGTCAGGACAGACCCAAACGTGCCTACTGAGTGCCGCTGACCGCCTGCCGCCTTGGCACCCGGGAGCGTTGCTGTTGGCACTTTCTGCCGCTCGGAAACTTTATTGAAACGGCTCAGTAACTTTATTGACAGCTATTTTGTTTATTTATTTATTTTTTTTAATTTATTTTTGGGACAGAGAGAGACAGAGCATGAACGGGGGAGGGGCAGAGAGAGAGGGAGACACAGGATCGGAAGCAGGCTCCAGGCTCCGAGCCGTCGGCCCAGAGCCTGACGCGGGGCTCGAACTCACGGACCGCGAGATCGTGACCTGGCTGAAGTCGGACGCTTAACCGACTGCGCCACCCAGGCGCCCCGACAGCTATTTTGTGAGGGCGCAGCATGGATACGCATTCAGGACCAAGAGCTCGACTGCCCGGGTTTGGATCCTAGTGCAGTGGGGCCTGCGCTGTGGCTCTGAGCGAGTGACCTCACCTCCGGGAGCCTCAGTTCCTTCATCGTAGTGTGGGGGTGAGTCACGTGCGCAAGTTAATTCACGTGAGGATTCAGGCTGTCCCATGGCACGCGCGGGAAGGGCGAACACGTACATTAAGGGCCTCCTTTACCGATAACACGATACTTGGGGCAAAATGTCCTGTAGAAAGGTCTTGTGTTGCAACTCGAAAGGTGATTGGATATTGCACGATAGCACCAGGTGCGAAGGGCCCACTCAGAATGCACAGGCCTCAGTTCTGGAAACTTGACAATGAATTCATACCGTTACAGAGAACTGTATTGTGCCAGTGTCGGTAACCCCAGGACTTTGCACTTCAGTGAGTATCTGACTTGGAAAATTTGGTTCCTGGAAGGCTGTTAAAAACTAGGTAGAAAAATGGGGCGCCTGGGTCACTCAGTCAGTTAAGTGTCTGACTTCGGCTCAAGTCACGATCTCGCGGTTCATGGGCTCGAGCCCCGCGTCGGGCTCTGGGCTGATGGCTCAGAGCCTGCAGCCTGATTCACGTTCTGTCTCCCTCTCTCTCTCTCTGTCCCTTCCCTGTTCATACTCTGTCTCTATCTCTCAAATATAAATGATCATTAAAAAACCTTTTTTTAAAAAGGAGTCAGACACTCAACTAACTGAGCCGCCCAGGCGCCCCACTGGATATTGTTATATTTAAAAATCGTTTTTCAAGTTTTTTCATTTACTTTGAGAGAGGCGGAGACAGTGCAAGTGGGGGAGGGGCGGGGAGGGAGGGAGAGAGAGAATCCCATGCAGGCTCCCGGCTGCCAGTGCAGAGCCCGACACGGGGCTAGAACCCACGAACCCATGAGATCGTGACCTGAGTCGAAACTAAGAGTCTGGCACTTAACCGACTGAGCCACCCAGGCACCCCTATTGCTATATTTTTAAATTGTGGCTGTTACATATATGATTTTAGAAAGAAGGCTGAAGGCATGTGTTTGATCCTAACAGATTATCCCGGGCCCTTCCTGCCATCCCCGTTGAGGGTTTATGGCTCTGCATTCACCATAATTAATTCCTTTTCTCCTTTATAGCCTTTGAAAGGGCAAGACGGGGATTTTGTGAGCGCTGGTATATTTTTCTAATACATACCTGCAAAATTAGACACAGACCAGAGACAGCGGGGAATCAGCTTTTATGTAGGACTCGATCAGTGGTTGGTACACCCCGTTTTCCTATTAAAGACGGCTCCTCGTGTGCCTTTCTCAGACAGCCCGAGCAGATGTGCACTTCACCATGCCCGTGGCAAGCTGAGATTGGGCTCCCGTGTCCGTCTCAGAGGAAACCTTTGGTGTCCACAGAAGCACACGCGTAGCTCTAGGGTTTCTCACCTCCCACCATCCCTCTCTCCTTTGCTCCTAGCGAAGTCAGCCCCAAGTAGGAGATTGCGAAATACGTTAACGGGTAGATAGAAGAGAGGAAGGGTGAATTGCTTTAAAAGTCTGGCAAGTGTTCTCTTTAATGGCAGCGCTTTATAGCAGATGCCTGTTCCTTTTTCCTCCCAATGCCACACTGCCACATCAGAGTAATTTGTCTGTGCTTTCCAGGGTCACTGATTCATTTAGCAAAAGTGCTTTGAGTCCGCGTGGAGCAGGCTTGCTCCTGTGGAGAAGGCCCATAGCATGAGGCTGACCTTAAGCAGAAAAGGAAGGTAATTTTGAACGGTCTTCCCCAAGTGAGGCTTGGGGGTTGGACAAAAAGGCTCAGCGAAAGGTGAGGTCGTAGATCCTGGTGTGAGCTGAACCCTGGACCCCGGGGAACGAGGAGTTAAGGCCTCGAGAAATGAGATGATTTGTCCAGGGTCTCCTGACTTCAGCCTGGAGGTTTTTCTCTTACACTATGCCTGCTGAATTCTTGATTTAATTTTTAAAAACTTGGAGGAGGGGCGCCTGGGTGGCTCAGTTGGTTAAGCGTCTGACTTCAGCTGGGGCCACGATCTCGCTGTTCTTGGGTTCGAGCCCCGCGTTGGTCTCTGTGTTGACAGTGTGGAGACTGCTTCGGATTCTGTGTTTTCCTCTCTTTCTCTGCCCCTCCCCAGCTCAGTTTCTCTCTCTCTCTCTCTCTCTCTCTCTTCCTCTCTCTCAAAAAGTAAATAAACGTTAAAAATTTTTTTGTTTAATTTTGAAGGAAAAGGAAAAAAATTTCATACCCTTAAAACTCATTGGATTTATGTGAAAATGCCATTTCCCAACGTGCATTTCATGGAATTTTTGTCCTATGAGATATTATTATATATTGCTAATTTTAAAAAAATTCTGTCTGACTTTGGCTCAGGTCAGTTTGTGGGTTCAAGCCCCGCATCGGGCTCTGTGCTGACAGCTCAGAGCCTGGAGCCTGCTTCAGATTCTGTGTCTCCCCCTCTCTCTGCCCCTCCCCTGCTGCACTCTGTCTCAAAAAAATAAGTGAAATGTTAAAAAAAATCTTTTTAAATAAAAAATAAAAATAAAAACTAGATAACCTTAGTCAGCCTTTTAAGAGAAGCTTGCATATAGTTGCTGAATTGTTCAGCTCTCTGTGTATCTAATTTAGTCCTACAGACAGACGAGTGGGTGTGTGTGGAACACTCGAGGGCTTTGGCTTCACAGAGGAAAAGGACAGCTCATGTGGTCTTGACCACTTCTGTTCCTGGCTCAGTGCATGGCCTCTGTGCTTTAGTTGTTTTCTCTGTAAATTGGGTACTGACAGAGAACTTTGCAAATAGAAAACAAAAGAGACCAAAAACACAACTTGGGGTTAGTTAGATATTGAGATATGAATTATCCCATAATCTTTCCCCAAAATGCCTTCTGAAGATAACGATTTTAAGCAAGGTTTGGCCCCCATTTTCTGTAATTACACAATTATCAGGCACAAAGATTCTGGGAAATGTTTCTTTTGCATGGGAATATTTTTGAAATTTAAAAACCACAAAGAGGGACACCTGGCTGGCTCAGTCAGAAGAGCTTGGTGACTCTTGGTCTTGGGGTCGTGGGTTCGGGTCCCACGTTGGGTGTAGAGATTACCAAAATAATAATAATAATAATAATAATAATAATAATAATAATAATAAGTGAACTTTAAAAAACACAAACATACGTCCCGTATAGGTTGTCTGTGATGCATGTCAGCAGACCTAATGGTTTTCCCTTAAAGGTGTTTAATAAATATTTTGCAACTCATAGCGGGCAGCTCAGTCTTGGAAAGAGTCCTGATGTTCACTCAGGATTGGTTTTTGCCTTAGTAAACTTTTTCTGCTGAAGCCTGAATAACACAAGTTAGATCCAGATGTAGACATTCTCAGAAAGTCCTACCTGCAAAGAGCGTTTAGTAAGAGATGGTCCAAGATCATGGTTAAAATGATTTCTCTGGTGTTGGGAACTTTATCTTCTGGGTAGGAAAGGATACTTTGGCTTCTAAATAGCCAAGTACCAAGCAGTGATCGGAAGTTGAAACGATTTACTTTGGTCCTCAATTGTATTTATAGCGTGAGCCAAAACATTTCATGCAACTCTGAGAGATAGGTACCAGGGGCCTCAAATTTACCCTCACGAAGCTTTTCTTCGCAATATGCACTAGTAGTTTTGAATAAGCTGGTAAAGAGGTCATTTAAAATGGTTACATTTTGGGGCCCCTGGGTGGCTCAGTCGGTCAAGCATCCCACTTCAGCTCAGGTCATGATCCCACGTTGTGTGGGTTCGAGCCCCGCCTCAGGCTCTGTGCTGGCAGCTCGGAGCCTGGAGCCTGCTTCGGATTCTGTGTCCCGTCTCCGTCTGCCCCCTCCCCTCCCCCCCTCCATGAATAAACATTAAAAAAAATTTTTTTTAATAAAATGGTTACATTTCATTACACTTTGTTTAATTCAGACTTTTCATGATTCAGCCCTTCTCCCAAGCCAGATTGCCAGGTCATCGGACACCGTGGTCATCAGCACCAGCGTGTAGGGCCGGCATTAATTCCTGACCCAGCCGGTTTGCAGATCAATGATCAGAACAACCTTGCTGGTTTAGCAGTCCGTTCCGAGCGAGTAATTTCAAGCTCTCGGTTTCTAAAGTTCCTACTGGCTGGAACCTTTGGTGGCTTATTTTTTTGCTCGTTTCCAAGAGGAATTCTTAAAGCATGAGAAATGGAAGTTCCCTTGGGGCTTCACTCTGGAGACCCCGTAGGGAGCCATCCGTCAAGCGTCAGTAGGGGTCGCCGCAGCGCGAGGTACCCGGAGCCTTAAGGGCCTGCCCAGCGGGGGAAGAAAGGAGAGTGACAAACGGCGCTCTGGGGATTTTTGTAATCATGGTCCTCTGCAGAGGGCGAGTTCAGTGGGAATAAACAGAGGCGACTTCAAAACAGGAAGGGGCATGCGCGGGGGAGGGGACATTGGAAAGGGGGGGGGGGGGGACACCAAATAGAGAGAATGCACGCGTTGCCCAAGGGCTGCACGGCCTGGGACCTGGGCTCATTTTCTTTCCTTGTAAAGTAAATTCCCCAAAGGGTTCCCGTGCTTTTGCTCGGCAGACCACGGGGAAAGACATTCAAAATGTATTCCATTGTCTTTCCTGGTGGCAGAGTGGCCTCCCGCAGCACCCAGCCCCGCAGCAGGTTTCCAAGTGTCTCTTTGTAACCATGGGGGAGCGGCCACTCGCTTCCCCTCTTAAAGCGCAGCAGTAAGGAGTAAGAGGAAAAAGTAAGAAGGAAAAGTGCTTGTTGCAAAGCGCTGGCTACTATAGGTTCTCCACGCGCTGTGCGTCCACCTGCTGAGGAAATCGTGGCTTTGACGGTGGAGGAACTTGGTGCCACGCAGTTCATTTGTAAGTTCAGGAGGCCGGAAGGGTAGGAACTGACTGATGACTGAGCTACGAGGCCAAGCTGGCAGGGTTCGCAGGCATGCGACAAGATTTAAACGTTTGAAAATTCTTCTCTTCCGCTGTCTGCTGCCCACCCCAGGGGCAATGATGTCCCACATCCCCTGGGCCGCGGACGGGCACATTTTCTAGGACCTGAGCTACTTGGAGGCGGGACCCTTGCTTGTTACAAAGCCAATGTAGACCCACTGATGGGAAGTCCTTCTAAGACTTGGGTGCAGACAGCCTCCCTCAGGCAGGGTGTGAGATTAGAAAGACAAATAGAGGCGTGATTCCAGAGCCTTCCTTTTGTCACGTACTTGTTATGGCCGTGAGGAAGTCCTATGAACTTCCAAGGCCCCTTGGGGCACTTGGCTGGCTCAATAGGTAGGACGTGGGACTTTTGATCTCGGGATTGTAGGTTTTAGTTTCATGTTGGGGGTAGAGTTTCTTAAAAACCGAATCTTTTTTTTTTTTTTTTTAATTTTTAAAAAAAATTTTTTTTTAACGTTTATTTATTTTTGAGGCAGAGAGAGACAGAGCATGAATGGGGGAGGGGCAGAGAGAGAGGGAGACACAGAACTGGAAGCAGGCTCCAGGCTCTGAGCCATCAGCCCAGAGCCCGACGCGGGGCTCGAACTCATGGTCCGTGAGATCATGACCTGAGCTGAAGTCGGACGCTCAACCGACTGAGCCACCCAGGCGCCCCTTTTTTTTTTTTTTTTTTAATGTTTATTTATTTTTGAGAGAGAAAGGCAGAGGGGAGAGGGGGAGGGGTAGAGAGAGAGGGAGACAGAGAATCCGAAGCAGGTTCAGGCTCTGAGCTGTCAGCCCAGAGCCCGACATGGGGCTCAAACCCACAAGCTGTGAGATCATGACCTGAGCTGAAATCAGACGCTTATCCAACTGAGCCATCCAGGCGCCCCAAAAGCAAAATCTTAAAAAAAAAAATTTTCCAAGGCCCCACTGCCTCCTTTTCCAGAGGAGGATGGCCAGTGGCCTCCCTGGGTTCTAGGGCTTTCTGACTAACAGGATACAGCAGTGAGTGTCCACTGGGGGATGGCATAGGACAACTCAGAGCATTCAGTGTCCCCCTCCTTCCCGGAACCTCCTGTGCACTTTAGCCTGAGTCAGCCAGCAGCTCTAACCATTTGGTAGAGGGAGCTTGTGTGTATACTAATTAGTTGGTTAAAGATCAAACTCCGATTCCACCCAGATTTTCTGAGATAAGCACTTTACGGGGAGAATGACCCTGAAAGGAGGTACCTGCATTCAGTCTGCTGGGAAACTGTCGGAGAAAGACTTACCGATAAAAATAGTCGTGACTGCAGTCACGGTCTGGGGGAAGGCTGATGGGGACAAAGAGGAGGGACAGCTTATGTGCAGACACACAACCAAGAAAAGTCGGTCTGAGAAGGTGGCTCCAGGCTAGGGCAGCTCCAGGAGAGTGGTTTGGGGGGACCAGAGAGGCCAGTAAGAGAGGTCATAAGGAACAGAAAATGCCCTGGCTTGAACCTAGTCCCTCAAATATGCGTGTCTCAGGGTACCTGGGTGGCTCAGTCAATTAGGCATCCAACTCTTGATTTTGGCTCGGGTCACGATCTCGTATTTTGTGAGCCCCGCGTTGGGTTCTGCGCTGACAGTGTGGAGCCTGCTTGGGACGCTGTCTCTCCCTCTCTCATCGCTCCTCCCTCGTTCTCACTCTCTCTCTCAAAATAAATAAATTAACTTTAAAAACAAAAAGCAAATATGCATTTGTTACCCTCAACGTGCAAAGGTGTCCTCATTTAGAAATAGGATCTTTGCAAGTTAATAATGAGGCCCCACTGGGTTTGCGGGGGTTCCCAATCCAATGACTGGTGTCTTTATAAGAAGAAGGAAATTTGGACACAGAGACACTGACACAGAGGGAAGAAGTCCGTGTGAAGACGAAGGCAGAGATTGGACTGAGGCTCCCACAAGTCGAGGATTGCTGGCGTCTAGTTTGCTTGTGCCTCTGTAATAAAACACTGCAGACCAGCAGCTTACACAGACATTTATCTCTCACCGTTCTGGAAGCTGGCAAGTTCAAGATCAAGGTGCTGGCAGATTCCGTGTGTGGTAAGGGCTTGCTTCCTGGTGTTCAGATGGCTGTCTTCTTGTTATGTCCTCAACATGGCTCTTGTCTTTTCTTATGAGGGCACTAATCTAGGGGAGCCTGGGTGGCTCAGTTGGTTAAATGTCAGACTTCAGCTCAGGTCATGATCTTGCGGTCTGTGAGTTTGAGCCCCTATCTGGGCTCTTGTGCTGGGAGCTTGGAGCCTGCTTTGGATTCTGTGTCTCCCTCTCTCTGTCTCTCTCTGCTCTTCCCCTGCTCATGCTCTGTCTCTCTCAAAAATAAATAAACATAATTTATTTATGTTTAATATTTTAAACATATTTATTTTTAAATAAATATTTATTTATTTTTAAATAAATTTTAAATATATTTATTTAAAAATATTTATTTATGTTTAATAATTTAATTTATTTATAAATTAAAAAAATTTTTTCAAACTGGGGGCCCTAATCTATCTCATCACAGGCCTCCACCCGTATGTCCTCAACTAAACCTAAGTACTTCCCAGGGGCCCCACCTCCTAACACCATCACATTGGGCGTTAGGGTTTCAGCATATGGTGGGAGGGCACAGACATTTCATCCAGAACAGCCCCAGGAACCACCAGAAGCTAGAAGGGGCAAAGAAGGAGCCTCCCCCAGAGCCTGAGAGGGGGCGTGGCCCTACTGATACCCTGATTCGGGACTCTGACTTCCAGAACTATGAGAGAATAAATGTCTGTTGTTTTCAACCACCCGGTCTGTGGTCATCCGTCACCAAGGCTGTTGTAGGAAGCTAATACAGGAGGAAAGGAGCCTTCAGAGTAAGCTGGGGCGGGGGGGTGGGGGGGAGCACACATCTGTGTCTCACCAAACCCCCCCCCCCCCCCCCCCGCCACCTCTGGTCACTGCAGAGGTCCCTTTCCCTCCTCTGTCCTCTTCCACCAGGGTCTATGGACCATCCAACTGCAAACCACCCCCACCCCACCCCCCCCCCCCCCCCGCTGCCGTCCCCAGGTGGGAGGTGACTCCCTCACAGACTTCACACACAGGACCTCACCTGCTTTCCGGGTACAAGTCCCCAAACTCTACCTGCTCACCGAGAAGGGCGGCAGCAGCTAGCAGACAGGGCACGTTTTTAAGTTGATGCCTGATAGAGACCTTCTCGTCCTGAGCAAGTGAACGTTACCTCGTAAGAGCTGCGTGGACATTTTCCCAGTAAAATACCCGTCATCATCCCAGATCTTGTTCCGTTCGTTTCCCCGCAGCCCGATGGGTTTGCAAATAAATCCGCCCCTTCTCTTCGAAGGGTAAGTCCGTCCATTCAGCAAATGTAAAAGGTGACCTTATCAATGAAGAACAGTTGCCTGCTGTAGACTGTCGGATCACAAACAACCTCGCAGAGCAAGCCCGCAAGGATCACACATTAGTAACGTGCAGCCGCTTCACACACTGAACAAAGACACCAGCATGGGAATCGTACATGACCTAGATTGGGAGAGAAATCCAGAACGTCTGCACTATCCGGTTCCTGTGTGAATATATCGTGTTGCACACAAGGGGGAATTATGGCTGCACAGGGAGTAAAATTTGCTCATCAACTGACTTTTTTTTTTTTTTAACCTTTTTTAATGTTTATTGATTTTTTGAGAGAGACAGAGAGTGAGTGGGTGAGGGGCAGAGAGAGAGAGAGAGAGAGAGAGAGACAGAATCCGAAGCAGGTTCCAGGCTCCGAGCTGTCAGCACAGAGCCCGACGCGGAGCTCGAACTCACACACTGAGACTATGACCCAAGCCGAAGTCCGATGCTCAACCAACTGAGCCACCCAGGTGCCCCTTGAGAGAGAGAGAATCTCAAGCAGGCTCCACGCTCAGCCCGACGTGGAGCTCGATCTCACAACCATGAGATCATGACCTGAGCTGAAATCAAGAGTGGGACACTCAACCGTCTGAGCCACACAGGCGCCCCAGGAACTGGTGTTTCAATGGTCAGTGTGCCAGTAAGAAATGTGAAACGAAATGAATCCAACAAATGGTTTACCCAAAGTCATTATAGATTCAGGGGCAAAACGGGGCCTCAGTCTGGGTGCCCCGATTCCACCTCTGCAGCCGCTGGCCAGGGGCGTCTGCGCCTCACATCCTTGGTCCCTCCCTTGCCTTTGTCTCTAATCTGGCGCCATAGTGAAGTCATGGCCTCGGGAGCGCCTGGGGTAGAAAGCAGAGGCACCAGTGATGGGGAGTTGATCTCACAGAGCGAAGCTCTAAGAACTCCTGATGGGAGAGAGGGACCTCCACCAGGAGCATCGAGATGGGCGGGAGACTGAGGGATGGGTCTTCCAAAGTACCTACTTCATCCCGATTGCACAAGGGCAGTCTGGCCAAGTTATCTGTCCTAATAATTTAGGAGGAAAGCATGAGTTTGTCTGAATTGTGTTAACCAGCTCCTGTTTCTCTTTCCTTAATTCTCTGTCCTCCATCGGAATTCATCCAGTAGCGTCGCCTGGTGAGATGCTGCGTGGAGCCCAGAGAGGGAGGGTGGGAAGTCAGGAGCCGCGCGCAGCTCTGGGAGGAGATGCCACGCTGGTCTCTCTCCGTCTAGTTCAGGTATGGTCTCCACCCTGTTGCCACACACAAGCTTGGTTCTGTGTGTGAGGCAGCTGCACTTTAAGAAAGGGTCATTTTTGGGGATTTGCTCTATGAAGTTGTTTGAGATCTGACAGTATTTTTTTTCTTTTTTTTCTTTTTTTTGATAGAGAGGGCAAGCAGGGGAGGGACAGAGAGAGAGGGAGACAGAGGATCTGAAGCAGGCTCTGCTCCGACAGCAGAGAGCCCGATGCGGGGCTCGAACCCACGAACCGTGAGATCATGACCTGAGCCGAAGTCGGATGCTTAACTGAATGAGCCACCCAGGTGCCTAAGCAGATGACTGCTGCTCACTGAGAAGGTCACCTTTTAAACGTGCTGAATGGACAGATTTATGCCTCAGAGAGAAGGGATGGGCATATTTGACCAATTCTTACATAATTATCCTGAGACACTGAATATAAAAATGGGCAATGGCCAGAGCATATATAAAAATAGAGCTTTGATTCACAGGCTGCAGCAGCCTGCCCGGGAAACCAACCCCCTTACCTATAATAAACAACGGGGGAAGCCAGGCTGCTGTAAATCAGACTTGCAGGGAGCCGGATTCCTATCTCCAGCGGCAATCCAGGAAGCTAAACAGCTTCTATAGCAATTGACCCCAAATGGCCAGATCTAGATTAATAACTGACAGCTTCCCTAATTTTTGCCCCCCCTCTTCCAATTTAGGACCAACCGGAGAAAGCCGAGCATATACCCCTAACCAATCATATAGGACACCCCATTGTAGTTAGCCGCTTCCCAGGCTAACAGCTTCCCCGGGCCCAACAGCCTCCAATCAGGTCACTCCTAAAGCCTTCCTTTTTTCCACTATAAACCTCCCCCCACGCTGCCTGCCTTTGAATCTTTGCCAAGATGCAAGTGACACTGGCCTGCTCCTTTGTAGCAAGTTCAGGAGAAATGACCTTTGCTTTTCCCGTGTGGTTGGTCTTTGTTTATTTCCACAGCTAACAGAGGAGTAATGAGGCTTAAGTACACATGCACGTGTGCGTGAAATGTGTATGTGTGAATGCATACGCACACACATACAAACAGGCAGCCCTGAGTTAGATATTACTTTAAAAGTCAGTTTTGGGGGGCGCCTGGGTGGCTCAGTCGGTTAAGCCTTCGACTTCGGGTCTGACAGGTCATGATCTTGCGGTTCGTGGGTTTGAACCCCGCATCGGACTCTGTGCTGACAGCTCGGAGCCGGGAGCCTGGTTCGGATTCTGTGCCTCCCTCTCTGTCTCTGCCCCTATCCCACAATCTGTCTCTCTCTTTCTCAACAATAAATAAACTTAAAAAAAATTTTTTGTAATAAAAATCGGTTTAATTTGCAAATGACCGAATTTTAATTCCGGGATTCTTTGGCAAAGATCTCCGTAAAAATGTGTCTAAACAGAACGCAGGCACTTTCCCAGGAACTATTGTACTCCAAAGGTCACGGTTCTAACTTTGCAGAGTTATCATCAAAGTGTGGTCTCTGCTTTGTTTGCAAATGAGTGGCGAGGAGGGAGGGGGGAGGGGCTGGCCCTTGGCTTGAGGGTGAACCGAGGGCTGAACCCCACCCCCACCCCACCCCTCCACTCCTCCTCCGCAGGCTTAAGGGCTGTGACAAACCACAGGTGGGTAGAAAACCCGACGACTCCAGGCACTATGGAAAAAGAAACACAGAGAGGGACATGGGGTCAGATGGGGAAAGAGAAGACTGGGTGAGGTGGTAGTTGCTGGGAGGGAGGGGGGAATTAGTCAACCTTGAAAACGGAATTGAGCCCCTGTGACTGAAAGAAATAGAGGTAGCCTTCCAATAAGTCAGCTACGGCCAAGTACATAACATTTTTTATTAAAAATCTAAACTCTGGGGCGCCTGGGTGGCTCAGTCGCTTGAGCATCTGACTTCGGATCAGGTCACGATCTCACAGTTCGTGGGTTCGAGCCCCGCGTCGGGCTCTGTGCTGACAGCTTAGAGCCTGGAGCCTGCTTCGGATTCTGTGTCTCCTTCTCTCTCTGCCCCTTCCCTGCTCACGCTCTGTCTCTCTGTCTCAAAGATAAATAAACATTAAAAAAAAGAAAAACAAACAAAAACAAACTCTTAAAAAAAAAAAAATCTAAACTCTCACTCTGGCCTCTAAGCCAACCAGATTTAGCAAATGACTTCCTGGGATGGGCATCATTTGCTTAGAGTCAGTGTCCGGCCGTGGTAGGCAGTGGAGACGGGGGCTGCTGCCCGGGCTTAATGTGCGTTGGAATCCTAAGGGCCTGGGACCAGGGTGAGCGCTCTGATGCTTTGGGATGTGTCTGTGCCACCAGCCTTCTGACACCACCCCTGTGTTCCTCTGTCCCAGATGCCCTCCCTGCCCTTCTCCATCCCAAGGAGGGCGCCCAGCCTCACCAAAGCTCTTCAAAGTGGGTGCTTTGTCACCATAATGTTATTGATTCAGTGTTTCCTTTTGGCTGGGACAATTTTGGGGGGGCAGGTGAAACTCCGTGTTCAGCCCCTGCGTTCAGCTTTCCAGCATGCCCTTTCAGGTGTCTGTGTTTTATTATTAAAATTGCCATTTTCAGGGCGCCTGGGTGGCTCCGTTGGTGAGGCGTCAGACTTCAGCTCAGGTCACGATCTCACTGTTCGTGGGTTCGAGCCCCATGTTGGGCTCTGTGCTGATTGCATGGAGCCCGGAGCCCACTTCAGATTCCGTGTCTTCCTCTCTCTTTCTGCCCCTCCCCCACTAGCACTCGCTCGCGTGCGCTCTCTCTCTCTCAAAAATAAACATTAAAAAAAAAATTTTTTTTAATTGCCATTTTCCCTGCTGAGGTTCACATCCTGCCTCCACCCCCTTACTCATCCACACCCTCCTCATGCAGAACGGCAGAGCTAAGTACAAATTTCATTGGGGGTGATGAGAGGTTTAAGTGAGTCAGTGCTTAGTGGGGCACCAGGCACACAGTAGGCACAGCAGACGTCTTAGCTAGTGATATACCAATCTGTGCAGATGGGGATCGAGGCGCCCAGTGGTGCAACACTCTCTCGGGCCTCGCGGGCTGCGGGCAGCTCTGGGCAACCCTCCCAGGAAGGCCTTGGAGATGTTACTAGCCAGCGCGCGAATCTGGCCTCAGCGTTTCTAAAGCCCCACTTTGACTGTGACGCTGGGGTAGCCTAGGAAACAGGGCGGTGCCTTTTGTGTTCTGGCCATCAAAGCGGTGGCCTGCTAGTTAGTGATGGGCCAGCCCAGCCAAAGGCCCAGCAGGCTTTGCCTTCCTGGCAAAGCTTCCCGGCTGCCAGGGCCGGCTGCTTGAATTTTGGGGTCCAGGGTGCGCTGGAAAACGCCGGCCTCCTGTTCAGAAAGTAAGAAAAAGTGCCGTGAAAGACGCTAACGTACAAAGATTTTTCTTTTCCTCTGAGGCTGGACAGGGTGCTTTTTTTTTTTTTAATGTTTATTTACTTTCGAGAGATAGGGAAGAGCACGAGCAGGGAAGGGGCAGAGAGAGAGAGACACAGAATCCACAGCAGGCTCCAGGCTCTGAGCTGTCAGCACAGGGCCCGAAGCGGGGCTCGAACTCACCAACCGTGAGGTCATGACCTGAGCCGAAGCTGGACGCTCATCAACCGACTGAGCCACCCAGGCGCCCCAGGATGCTTTTTGTTTGTTAATGTTGTGCCCCCGCAGGCATGAGGGTGCTCGGTGCCCACCCTCAGAGGCTGTCAGGATCCCCCTCTTGCCATAGTGGGACCACGGTGCCCTGGCTGGAGGCAGGAAGTCAATCTCCCTTCCCATGAGCCTGCCACCCCAGCTTTTGTGGATGGGGAACCCCAAGGGAATGCAACTTGGTGCCTGGATAAGGAGCTGGGCAGATATGTGTCCACACCGAGTCAAACCACAGCAGAGGCACCCCAGGACAAGGACGGTTGCCACCACGTCTGTCCTGAGGCCTCTGCTAGGAACAGAGGGCTAGAGCAATCCACTGGCCTCCCCTACGCCCTACCCCCCAACTTCCATCAACATGACTGAGTCACCGGCCTGGGCTGAGAGCAGAGCAAGCTGGAGTGGAGAGGGGGAAGGCCAGGGGGCAGGTGGCTGAGAACCGTCTAGTGCAGAGAGGCAATGGGAGGTGGGACTGTCTGTGAGCCAAGACCCCAAGTCCCCACACTTCCATTGTCCCGTTAGACTTCACGTATAAAACACAGATTCAAAGGTAAAATTATTAAGAATTTCAAGATAGTCACCATGGAGCATAAAACTCTAAATACAGGCCTTTCTGGGCCTGGGGCCCTGCATGGCTGAACGCCCATGAACCTGGCCTCCTGACACCCAGCCCCCCTGGCTCCTTGCATGCTGTGCACGCCTCCATCGTGGGATAAAAATCTTCATGCTGTAAGCAGAGGTACACAGACATATAACTGAAAATGATGTGTAACTGATTCTGTCTGGCTCACAAGTCCCCATTCCCACCAAGGGCAGAAAACGAACAAAAAAATTAAAACACCATGAACTTGCTAATCAAAGCTAACTGCCTTTTCAGGCTTCAAAAGCTCCTGCATTAACTCAGATGCATCAAGATAATAGTTCAAGTACATTCAGGTTCAGGTTCCCTGTATTGATTGATTGATTGATTGAGACACAGAATCCAAAGCAGCTCCAGGCTCTGAGCTGTCAGCACAGAGCACGACGCGGGGCTTGAACCCACGAACCGCGAGATCATGACCTGAGCGAAAGTCAGACGCTTAACTGACTGAGCCACCAAGTTGCCCCTGGTAGGCTCCTTCTACTGCTTCTTCCCAAGATGGGGTCCAGGCTCCAGGCTTCTGGCTCTAAGACATGTGGGCTGAGGTGGTTCCTGGCTGCCTGTCCTGTGCCCACTGTCCTGCCTGGTTCTCGGGTTCCCCACCAGTATCCTTCAAAAACGCTGCCCAGCAGCCCCGTGTTCTGGTGCTACATTTGTGCTGGGCCTTCCCCCTGCTGTTTGGACTGGGAGGAGGGACGCACGATCTTCCTATCAGATCTCCTGTCTCTTCCTACCTGATGGCAACTTCCCCAAGTCACAGCCTCTGGCCCTGTACCCTGATTATGTCCAAGTCAGCCAGACTCGGTTGCCATTTCTTAAAGGGGAGCCTTTGGAATTTAGAAAGTCCCTTTCTTCTCTGAAACAAGCTCAGTTTCAAGACTGTTGTCTTGTGCACTCAGAGTTGCTCTAACACTCAAAAGGCAAAAAGGTCATTTTTTTTTTTTTTTTGTCTTGTTACATTCCTTCCACGGAAATCACAATCCTCCCTGAGGCAAACAGATCCCGCTGGTTGAATAAGAGAATGAAAAAATATTAAGACATTAAAAAATGATTCCTCGTTTACCTCTAGCATAGCGCTTACTTGCCACAAATGTATTGAAATTGTTTCCTTATCTGTCTTCCCAAATAGTGTAGCTACTTAAAGGCAGGGGACAAATATCACTCATTGTCTATGTCAAGTACCTAAATATTGTGCCTGGCACTTTATAGGCTCTCAGAAATGACGGATGAATGGACGGGTGGACGGATGGATGGACGAGTGGATGGATAGATGGATGGGTGGATAAATAAAGAAATGTTCAAAAAATATGCCTAGCAAATGCCTATTTATAACTCATTGGCCAAAACTGTGTCACATGCCACCCTGAGATGCAGGGGAACCTGTAAATATAGTATTGTAGTTGTGGTCATTAAAAAAAAAATTGTTTTAAGTTTATTTATTTTGAGAGACAGAGAGAGCAGAGGAGGGGCAGAGAGAGAATCCCAGGCAGGCTCTGTGCTGTCAGTGCAGAGCCCAATGCAGGGCTCGAACTCATGAACCGTGAGATCATGACCTGAGCCAAAACCAAGAGTCAGACACTTACCCGACTGAGCTACCCAGGCACCCTTAGTCGTGGTCATTTTATTTTTTAAAAAAATTTTTAATGTTTATTTATTTTTGAAGGAGAGAGAGACAGAGTGTGAGCGGGGGAGGGGCAGAGAGAGAGGGAGACACAGAATCCGAAGCAGGCTCCAGGCTCCGAGCTGTCAGCACAGAGCCCAACATGGGGCTTGAACTCACAACCCGTGAGATCATGACCTGAGCCTAAGTCGGATGCTTAACTGACTGAGCCATGAAGGCACCCCAGTCCTCATTTATTTTTCAGTTTATTTATTTATTTATTTAGAGAGAGAGAGAGACAACGAGTGGGAGAGGAGCAGAAAGAGAAGGAGAGAGAGAATCCCAAGCAGACTCCACATCCCCAGCACAGAGCCTGATGCGGGGCTCGATCTCACCAACCGTGAGATCATGACCTGAGCTGAGACCAAGAGTCGGACACTTAACCCACTGAGCCACCCAGGCGCCCCTGAGCTATCCTTATTTTTCAATCTCTGCTCTGGCTGTGTTAGGTTCTTTTTGTCTGTTCCCAACATGCCTGGTGCCTTCTCCTTTATGTCCTCAGCCTCTCTTGTCAGAGCTCTGCCTGGTTGACCGGCCTTCTCTGAGACCCGGCTGTGGTTTTCCTCCCTTCATTTCCCCCTTTAATTTCTGTCCTTTATTATTGCCTTATTTCTTTCCTTCTCCTTCTGTTTTTGTTGTTTTATTTTATTCTCTTTCTTTTCTGGGACTGGACACTCAGCTTATTCATTTTGAATGTTTCTTCTTTTCTTGTGTGTGTGTTGTGTGTGTGTGTGTGTGTGTGTGTGTGTGTGTGTGTGTGTCGGGCTGTAAATCTCCCTGTGCACACTCCTTTAGTGGCGTCTGTCTACTCTGAGCCCATGGTGATCTAATTATCTTTCAGTTCTAAATATGTTCTGATTTCCCACTTGATATCTTTGACCCTTCTGGATGATCTATAAATTTAAATTTCAATACATATGGGTTTAAAAAAATGGTTTGGGATTCCTTTCTAATCTTACTTCATCGTGGCCAACTCTCAGTTCTTTGTATGGGTTGGAAGTGGCTTGGTGACCTGCTACATGTGTGGTTTTTTAAAAAGTCCCCTGTGCTCTTTGTAAGGTCTGTTGGCTAATTCCTGGACATAGGGGTCTATTATTGTCCATTCGTCTTTAGGAGAACATCTCTATTTTGGCCTGCTTGATCTATCAGTGACCGAGGGCCGTATGTTATGTAGAGTGTGACATTCTACTGTGATGGTGTCTGTGGCAGCCACGGTCGAATGCCGCTCAGATTCAGAGGAACCCGCCACAGGGAGTGGGGTCCACGGAGAGCTTCCAACCACGACACCTTCACACCTACTCTAGCACCGAAGCCCAAACCACATCCCCACCTCCCACCTCCCCGGGCTGCTCCTGGCCAGTGGCTAATCACCAGGGGGTGCGAGAGCCTGAGCGGGGACCACTCCCACCCCAGTCTTTGCGTGGGGACAACCCACCTGCCTGGACAAAGCTTCCTCTCAGTCACCGCGGTCCGCGGCTCCCTCCTTCCCTCTCCCATGTCACACTTGCGTTAAGTGGGCTAAGCCTTGCAAGCCTGCTTCCGTATCTTCTCCCCTTGGTCCTTCACCGCTGTTGCCCCCAACAAATGTCTTGCGCAACCGACTCCATCTGGGCATGTTTCTTGGGCGATCCGAACCAGCACAATGGACTTGTCAACCTCTCCGTGTAATTCTGACACTTCGTGACACGCTGTCGGGTGCATAGGGGTTCAGACTGCTTATGTCTTCTTGATGCTCGATTACCATACGCAGCAAGCCCGTTTATTTATAGTACATTTTGTTAGAAGTGTCCGTACCCCTGAACAATATGTAGTGTTGTTTTACATTTTTTAAACTTTAAGTAAAAGTTATCGTTCTGAAGGATCCCTCTGCCATTTACGTTTTTTGAGATGTGTCCATGTAGATACGTGGAACTACGGTTTATCATGACTGCTCTGTAGTGCTTGGTTATATGGAGAAAATGCAATCGATTTATCTTCTCTGCCACCGAAGGACATTTGACTTATTCCCATCTTTTCTCAATTACACATAGTGCTGCCGGGAACGTTCTTACACACAGCCTTGTGCTCCTACGTAAGTTTCCTTAGGATACTTGCCTAGAAGTAAAACTTATGGGTCATAGCATGTCACTAGATAATGTCAAAAAAACTTTTTTAAGTAGGCTCCGCACCTGCCATGGGGCTTGAGCTCACGACCCTGTGATCAGGAGTGGGATTCTCTACTGACTGAGCCAGCCGGGCGCCCCGATAATGTCAAATTGCTCTCTAACGTGGCGATCTCTCTTCTGTGTCTTTTAATCTCTCTTGAAGCTTTTCACATATTTACCTCTCTACATTCTGGATATATATTCTTTGAGTTCATTTATTTACTTTGAGAGAGGTGGGGAGGGGCAGAGAGAGGTAGAGAGAGAGAATCCCAAGCAGGCTCCACACTGTCAGTGCAGGGCCCGACGCGGGGCTCGAACTCACAAACCATGAGATCATGACCTGAGCTGAAATCAACAGCTGGATGCTCAACCGACTGAGCCACCCAGGTGCCCCGCATTCTGGATAATTTTTTATATCTTCTGGTTCATAAAATCTCTCTCTCTTTTTTTTAAGATGGAATACTGATCTTTTTTTTTTTTAATTTTTTTTTTAACGTTTATTTATTTTTGAGACAGAGAGAGACAGAGCATGAACAGGGGAGGGGCAGAGAGAGAGGGAGACACAGAATCTGAAACAGGCTCCAGGCTCTGAGCTGTCAGCACAGAGCCCGACGCGGGGCTCGAACTCATGGACCGCGAGATCATGACCTGAGCCGAAGTCGGACGCTTAACTCACCGAGCCACCCAGGCGCCCCTGATCATTTTTTTAAAGTATTTTTTTAAGTTTATTTATTTATTTTGAGAGGGAGAGAGCATGCACATCGGAGAGGGAGAGAGAGAGAATCCCAAGCAGGCTCCGTGCTGTCCGCGCAGAGCCCGACGCGGGGCTCGAACTCACGAACCACGAGATCATGACCTGAGCCGAAACCAAGAGTCGGACGCCTAACTGTCTGAGCCCCCCAGGTGCCCTTCAATTCTCTCTTTATCTGTGTACACTCTGCCTTCCAGACCTGCCCTGAGTTTTACATTTCCTTACTTCTCTTGTTCATTTCTAGAAATTCTACCTGGAGATTTGCATTTTGTTGTTTTTTTAATTTTCGTTGCGGACATTTTCAAGTGTATTTAAAATTAGAGACAATTGAATAAAAAGCCCCTACGTACTTCTTACTATCCACCTTCAACAGGTATCAGCCCGTGGCCGTTCCTGTGGACCTACTCCTCCCCACGGCTCCCCACCAGGAGATTATCTGGGGGCAAATCTCAGACACCATATCATTCCATCTGTAAGTGTTGTTCAACCCTGTTTATTCTTGCCTTCATTTCTTGTTGCCTTCATTTTCTTGGGAGTTTGACTCTTTCGTTTCGGCCTTCAATCACTCTACATATGCTCTCGTTTGCCAGCTCTTCCTCTGTCTCCGCGTCTTAGGGCTCTAATCCTCATGTTTGTGGCCCCTGCTGACACGTTCGGGACGACCTCTCTTTCTTCCCACATCGTCCTGGGACTTGATGTTGTGAGCTCACCTTTGGCGGAGCTTGTTTCTTCTGTGGGACTTGGAGACTGCTACCTGTGGTGTGAGAGGGTCCCTTTAAAGCCACTCTACATCTGCTTTACCAGGTGCTCTAGGATTATCACCCGCTTGGGATCATTTTTTTTCTCTCGACCTGAGAATCCCAGACGACGCATGCAATCTAAATCTGGACCTCCAACCCACTCAAGGCGACAGACAGTTTGCAGTTTGCAGTTTGCAGAAGATCCTTTTGGAAGGCGCCCGCTGCTCTGTGGTAGACGAGCCTCCTGTTGTCCCCTGTGCCCCGTGATAGGGTTTGCCTAGCCCCCCTTTCACTGAGCGATCAGCCCCTAGAGGATCTCTAAGGAGCCTGATTTCACAAAAAGTCGCGGTCTCAACTCTCTACCTCCGGTCAGCTGGAGATCTTCCTTCTCGTCTCTGCATTCACCTAAACGTGGAGGCCAAAGCCGGGGTCCTGGGTTGCTGGCTCTGATACCCTTCCACCCCTCTCTCACATCCCTCCCCGAGGGAGCCGTGGGTCAAATCTCAGGATTACCGCTCTGGTTTTTCCTTTCTCTGTTCTGGACCCTGGAGATATCCCTTTCTTGCTCAGCCACGTAATTACAATTTCTTCGCGTGGTTATAGTTTATCATGCATTTCTGTTTTTGTAGGGAGAGTTTTTTCAGGTTATCCTCATCAAGATTTTGTCAGAATTGAGTCCCCTTTATCGTGAAAGCTGGTTTCATTTGCTTTTGCTTTTGTTTCTGACTTGCAATTAAAAATAATAATAATAGGGGCGCCTGGGTGGCTCGGTCAGTTAAGCGGCCGACTTCAGCTCAGGTCATGATCTCACGGTCCGTGAGTTCGAGCCCCGCGTCGGGCTCTGTGCTGACGGCTCAGAGCCTGGAGCCTGCTTCAGATTCTGTGTCTCCCTCTCTCTGACTCTCCCCCGTTCATGCTCTGTCTCTCTCTGTCTCAAAAATAAATAAACATTAAAAAAAAATAAAAAAAAATAATAATAACTTATTCAATTGTCATAGCATTATGCTGGGATCAGACTCACTGTCCCCAAAGCCACTGCAGAGAAGTCCTCATTCTCTCTGGGCCTTGCCTTGCTAAGGACTCCAGGTTTGAATGGGCCACCGGTGCTACCCAGAGGCAGGCCCGTTCATCGCCCTGGTTCACAGTGACCGTGCATTGGTCACCCTACAGGGCCTCTGAGGACAGAGCCCCTACCCTTTTGTTGGGACAGACTGGCTGTGGGTTTTGCTACATAAACCATATGGATCGTGCTCTGTGCTGTTCCCATGTTGCAGAAACTTCAGAATTCTGGATTTTGCTGCGATATGGCCTCTCTGTCCATTTTTCTTTGTAAATGGGTAACATTTATCTCTAATACTGATTTATATCACTGCCACTAAATAGCCAGCCGGCAAAAACTGGCCCGCGTGTTCATAACCCAGTTCTCTTCCTGCCAAGGAATAAGAACCTAAGAGATAGACTGAATTTCCCCCCGTTGCTGTCACAAATCTTTAACCCTTGTGCGCAGTTGCTACTGTGCCCATCACTTATGTCCTAGGCTCCACGAAGGGGCCAGGCTTGCCCCTCCAAACCCCTCTCCACTCTGCTGCCAGACTGATGGGTGGCATAATTTGGCCGGGCCAGGCCCCCATCAAAAAACCTGCTCAGAAGGTTTTTCTTTGGGGGATGATGAAAATATTATAAAATTAGGTTATAGTGACAGGTGCCTGACTCTGCAAATATACTAAAAACCATTGAATTATATAGTTTAGCCAGTGAATTTAATGCTGTAGAAGTTAAGTCTCAATAAGGCTATTTAAAAAAATTTTTTTAATTAAAAAAAATTTGTGTGGGGGGTGCCTGGGTGGCTCAGTCAGTTAAGCGTCCGACTTCGGCTCAGGTCATGATCTCACGGTTCGTGAGTTCGAGCCCCGTGTGGGGCCCTGTGTTGACAGCTCAGAGCCTGGAGCCTGCCCCGGATTCTGTGCCTCCTTCTCTCTCTCTCTGCCCTCCTCTGCTTGTACTCTGTCTCTCAAAAATAAACAAACATTTAGAGACGGAGACAGAGCGTGAGCAGGGGAGGGACAGAGAGAGAGAGGGAGACACAGACTCTGAAGCAGGCTCCAGGCTCTGAGCTGTCAGCATAGAGCCCAACGCAGGGCTCGAACTCATGAGAAGGACTATATATATATTTTTTTAAGTGCATGGAATTATATGGGGGGAACCCATATAATTTGGGTACCCAAACCCTGCTTGGGTACCCAAGCCCTGCTGTGACCTGGTCCTCCACATGACCTTAACCTTCTGCCAAACCAAGCTCCCCACCCCTCCTCCGGTGCACCACCCTGCTCCGTGCGCCCGTGACTGCACAGACTGTCCCCTCCACCCGGGACACCCCTCCCGCTGAACGTTATTCTGTATGGTGGGTCTGTGGCCTGGCTTTCTCCAGGGAGTCTCTCTGACCCTCTGTGAGTCTCTGTTATCCTGGCTCACCTCTGCCACCGCTCTGGTCGCATCAAACCGTCGGCCCCAGTACATTAGTTGGTCTCCTGGAACCCCTTAGTCATGCTGGCTTTCTAGGACGTGTGTTGGTGCCTGGCACCTTCCACACGCTCGGCCGAGGCTTCGCCTAGACCCAGCAGGCTTCGCGGGTCTCCCCAGTAAGTCTGAGTCCTCTGTAGTACGAATAAGCTTAGCCTGGGAAGGGAAGAGCCCGTAAGGAACTGAGTGCGCGGGTAAAACTCCCCCTGTGCAGTCCCGTTTCGCTTCTTCTAAACCTCTGGTTGAGCAGTTTCCAAAGAACCACCTTCCTGGTCTTTCTGGAACGCTCCTCTGCTTGGGGTGGGGACCAGGGGATTGCACGTGCTAACTGAATGAGAGAGGGGAAAGGCCAATTAACATTCAGCTAAGAGAGAAAATGATTTCTCCCATCAGCAATAAAAACTGACAGCTTTATCAGAAAATGAACCAGGGGAGCCACAGAGCCTGGCGAGGCAGGTGGGGAGGGGAGCCGGGGGCAGGCCTCGCCAGGCGCGGTAAAGAAGGCCGAGGGCTGCTGGGAGTCAGGGAACGGCTCGGGCATCCAGGGGAGTCGCCTCGGGAGGTGAACCTCGTTCTCGCTCCCTGCCCCTCCTCTCTGATCCAGCCCCCAGGCGTGAGGACTAGCACTGCTCAGGTTTTAAACCGAAACTCAGAGCTCTGACTCTCCTAACGGCTTCTCCCTGTGCACTCGTTTCCTCTGACCTTATCATAAAAGGAAGCCACGTGATGTCTATTTATGGTAGCGGTATGGTCTGGGGAGAGGAGGCTCACAGTACGTGAATTCCAAGGGCTGATGAAATTGCTCTGGCCCTCTGGATCTCTCCATGCCACGAATGAATAAACGGGGGTGGGGGCAGGGCGGTGAAATCAAAGTCCCACGTTATCCGACAGACAGGTTCCTTCTTGAGCGCACGTAGGTAATTTGTCCTATAAATCAGAGCTTACAAACCAGAGAGGAGTTAATAGAACTCAAATTGCATAGCTTTCGTATGAGAGGAAGTGCAGAGAGAAAAGACGGGGGGAACCGCCCTCATTTGGCCTGGTAAGGAAGGGATTTCTCTTTTAAAAATACAACCCTTCCCTTCCTATTTTAAATACAATACACTTGGCTAAAAAAGAGGAGGCCAAGGAGACAGATACAACAAGTGATGCAAAAGAGATCTAAGACCCCAACAGGGTTGCTGTTGTTGTTAAGTTTATTTATTTATTTTGAGAGAGAGCACAAGTGGGGGAGGAGCAGAGAGAGAGAGGGAGAGAGAGAGAGAGAGAGAGAGAGAGAGAGAGAGAGAGAGAGAGAGGATCCCAAGCAGGTTCCACACTGTCAGCTCAGGAGGGCTCGAACATGCGAACCGTGAGATCAGGACCTGAGCGGAAGTCGGATGCTTAATCCCCCGGAGCCCCCCCAGGCGCCCCCAGAGCAGGTTGTTTTAATTGCAAACACACAGAGAGGCCATTGGGGGGGGCGTGTTTTGTATGGGGTTCTGGACCCCGTCTTCTGTGATCTTCAAAAACAAAGCATAAAGACGCGAGAACAGGCTCAGTGCCTAGAAACATTAGCTCCTTCCCCAGGCGTCTCCATACCCAGTGTGGCGACACGGGAAACAGAAACAATCTAGTGAGACGCTTTAGGGATTCTCAATTCTCCAAATGTTTGTCTTTCGCAGACATTAGTGGGGCGGCTGGGGAAGGAGCGGTCCAGGAGGCTGGTGATGTCAGAGACGATAGCTCCGGAGCTGTGCTTTTCCGAATCACTCCCAAATGGTTTTGAACTGGGAGTTCTGATGAGGCCTCGTGTCCAAAGTGTTCTTTTTTTTTTTTTTTTTTTTTTTTTTACGTTCTCAGTATAGTAACTATAACAAGGCAATAAACTTAAGGCCTTTAATACCCAAGAATTGATTCTGGATCAAATCAGTAAGTTCAAGTACGTTCACAGATGCATGTCCTTAATGTGTTATTAGCAGGCATCTTTCAAGTTCCGCTGCTGAATTTTGAGGTTAACGGCAAAGAAATACTAGCTGTCGTTAGCACACACATTCCAAACTACAGGTGGCTTAATTCAAAAGACATGCATCTCACTGACTCAAGAGACCCATATGAGTGTTCACGGTTAGCGAAAGGCTTTTCTCCCCAGTAATTCAGGGACCTTCCGTCTCTGGACTCCACTAACTCGGAAGGCTTTGTCATCATTGCTTGCCTCTGTTAGAGGAAAGGGAGAGGGTGGACAAAGAATATTTACTTCTTGGGGCGCCTGGGTGGCTCGTTTGGTTAATTGTCAGACTTGATTTTGTCTCAGGTCGTGATCTCATGTTCAGGAGACTGGGCCCTGTGCAGGGCCTGCTTGGGATTCTCTCTGTCCCTCTCTCTTTCTGCCCTTCCCGTGCTTGTACACGTATGCTCTCTCTCCTGCAAAATAAATCAATAAACATAAAAAAAAAAAAAAAAAAAGAATATTGGGCATCTGGGTGGCTCAGTCGGTTAAGCGTCCCAACTTCGGCTCAGGTCACGATCTCGTAGTTCGTGAGTTCGAGCCCCGTGTTGGGCTCTGTGATGAAAGCTCAGAGTCTGAAGCCTGCTCAGAGTCTGAAGTCTCTCTCTGCCCCTTCCCTGCTCGTGCTCTGTCTCTCAAAAAATGAATAAACATTAAAAAAAATAATAATTTACTTCTTGTCTACATTGGCTTGGAAGTAACATACAGTACATCTCAAACTCCATTGGCAAGAGCTGTTCATCTTTTCTCACCAAAGGCAAGGACAACTTGGGAACATAATTGGACAGCTACTTCCTGGCAACACGTCTATGCCATTGAAGGTTGGAGCATGACTTTTGGTAGATAGCTGTCTTTGTCTCCTCCAAGCATCTCTTGATCACTTTCAAAAATAACCCTGTGCACAGTACTGAAAATGAAAATATACAGCGACTGGTGGGATGTAGGTAAGGTAGAGCCGATAGGGAAATATCTCACACAAAGTGTTTACGTTTGAAAAGAGGAAAGTCTCAAATCAATAACCTTAAATTCCTACTGCAAGAAACTAGAAAAAAAAAAGACTGAAATAAATCCAAAGCAAGCACTAGGAAAGAATGATAAAGAGTAGAAATCGATGCAATTGAAAACAGGAAAACAAGGGAGAAACATCAGTGAAACAAAAACTGGTTCTTTAGGAAAAAAAAAGAATAACATGTTATAAACCTCCAGAATGACTGACAAGGTAGAAGGACAGAAAGCACAAATCACCAATATCAGGAATAAAACAAAGAGTATCACTACAGATCCTACAGCCGTTAAAAGGATAATAAAAGAATACCGTGAACAACTTTACACTTGTAACTTGATCATTTATTATATGTTTTTTTTTATTTGAGAGAGAGAGAGAGTGCAAGCGGGGGAGGAGGGCAGAGAGAGAGAGAGAGAGAGAGAGAGAGACAGAGAATCTTAAGCAGGCTCCATGCTCAGCACGGAGCCCAACTTGGGGCTTGATCCCAAGACCCTGGGAGCATCACCTGAGCTGAAATCAAGAGTCAGACGCTCAACTGACTGAGCCACCCAGGCGCCCCTGTAACTTGATCATTTAGATGAAATGGACCAATTCCTTATAACCACAGACTACCAAAACTCAACCAAGGAGAAATACATAATCTGAAAAGTCCTATAACCATAAAGGAAATTGAATTCATAATTGTAGATCTTCCTTAAAAAAATTTCTATGTCCAGGTGAGTTCAACAGAGAATTAGACCAAACATTTAGTGAAAAATTAGCATGAATATCACACAATCTCTTCCTGAAAATAGGAGAAATAATACTTCTTGACTCATTTTGTGAGGCCAGTATTACCCTGATATCAAAATCAGACAAAGATAGCATAAAGAAAACTACAGACTAATATTTCTCATGAACTTATGGAAATCCTCAACAAAACATTAACAAATCAAATTCAGCAATATGTAAAAAAAGAACTACATAACACGACCAAGTGGGTCACATTCTATGTGTGCAAGGCTGTCTCAATAATCAAAAATTAATTAATGTAAACTACCAGATCAACGGGCTGAAGAAGAAAAATCATATGATCATATTAATTAATACAGAGAAAGCATTTGATAAAATCTAACACCCATTCATAATTTAAGATACTTCCAAACTCTCAGCAAACTGGGAATAGGAGGGATAATTTGATAAAGAGCATCTGCAAAAAATTGAGAGCTAATACTCCCACGAATTTTGGTATATCATGTTTTCCTTTTCAGTCAGTTCAAGATACTTTGAAATTTCCTTTTGACTTCTTTTTTGACCCATGAGTTATTTAGAAGTGTGCTATTTAGGGGTGCCTGGGTGGCTCAGTAGGTTAAGTGGCTGACTTCGGCTCAGGTCTTGATTTCACATTTTGTGGGTTCGACCCCTGCATCGGGCTCTGTGCTGACAGCTCAGAGCCTGGAGCCTACTTGAGATTCTGTCTCCCTCTCTGTCCCTCCCCTGCTCATGCTTGTCTCTGTCTCTCAAAAATAAATACATGTTAAAAAAAGAAAAAGAAGTATGCTATTTCATTTTCATACATCTTTCCATTTTCAATTTCTAATTTAATTCCATTATGGTTAGAGAGCATACTCTGACTTGAATCCTTTTTTAAAAAATTTTTTTAACATTTATTCATTTTTGAGAGATAGAGATAGAGCACAAGTCTGACCGTCCCTCGTTCATGTTCTCTTTCTCTCTCTCTCTCTCTCAAAAAAAAAAAAAATATATATATATATATACACACACACACACACACACACACACACATTGAAAAGTAAATAAATGAAATAAAAACTTGTTTAAAAAAAAAAAGTTGGACACTTAACTGACTGAGCTACCAAGGTGCCCAGGGTGGGGCAGTGAGAGAGACACACACAGAATTTGAAGCAGGCTCCAGGCTCTGAGTTGTCAGCACAGAGCCCGACGTGGGGCTCAAACTCACAAACCGTGAGATCATGACCTGAGCCGAAGTCGGACGCTCAACCGACTGAGCCACCCAGGCACCCCTGACTTGAGTGCTTTGAACTGTACTGAGACTTTTTAATGGCCCAGAATAGTGTCTGTCTTGATAAATGTTCTGTGGGTACTTGAGAGGATGTACGTGCTGCTGTTGTTGGGTAAAGTTTTTATAAATGTCAATTAGGTCAAGTTCGTTGATAATATCAAAGCTGCTAAATCTTCTAAGTGGTTTTCTGTCCACTTGTTTTATCAGTTATTTAAAAAAGGGTATTGAAATCTTCAACTGTCATTGTCAACTTGTGTATTTCCCTTTGCAGATATACCAGGTTTTGCTTTAAGCATTTTGAAGCTGTTATTAGGTGCGTAACCATTTGAAATTGTTATGTCCTCTTGATGGATTGACCCCTTTATCATAATTACATACCCTTCTTATCATTGGTAATATCGTTTGCTAAAAAATCTACTTTGTCTGATATTAATATAGTCACTCCAGCTTTTTATTTTGATTAATGATAGCATGGTATATCTTTTTCATTCTTTTGCTTTTAACCTCTATGTGTCTTTATATTTGAAATGTGTTTCTTATATATTTTTTAAAGTTTATTTATTTGAGAGAGAGAGCACATGCAAGTGAGGAAGGGGCAGAGAGAGAGAGAGAGAGCAGGGGGGGGAGAGAGAGAATCCTAAGCAGACTCCACACCATTAGCACGAAGCCCAACGCAGGACCTAAACTCACAAACTGTGAGATCATGACCGGAGCTGAAATCAAGAGCTGAACACTTGAGGGGCACCTGGGTGGCTCAATCGGTTAAGCATCCAACTTCGGCTCAGGTTGTGATCTCGCCATCTGTGAGTTTGAGCCCCGCATTGGGCTCTGTGCCGGCAGCTCAGAGCCTGCTTTGGATTCTGTGTCTCCCTCTCTCTCTGACCATCCCCCGTTCACGCTCTCTCTCTCTCTCTGTCTCTCAAAAAATATATATATAGATAGATATAGATAGATAGATGTAGATAGACATATATAGATATACATTGAAAAGTAAATAAATGAAATAAAAACTTGTTTAAAAAAAAAAAGAGTTGGACACTTAACTGACTGAGCTACCCAGGTGCCCAGAAGTATGTTTCTTATAGACAGTATACAGCTGAATCTTGCTTTTTTAATCCAGTCTGACAATCTCTGCCTTTAAATTTGAATATTTAAACCATTTATATTTAATATGGCCATCATTATGGTTTCTTTTGGGTTTTTTTTAGTGTTTATTTATTTTGAAAGAGAGAGAGACAGAGTTAGCAGAGGAGGGGCAGAGAAACGGGGGCACAGAGGATCTGAAGCAGGCTCCATGCTGACAGCAGAGAGCCTGATGGGGCTCAAACTCACAAACCATGAGATCATAACCTGAGCCAAAGTCGGACACTTCACCAACTGAGCCACCCAGGCACCCTCGTTAGGTTTAAATCTAACATTTTGCTATTAATTTTTTATTTGTCCTATTGTTTTTTGTTTCCTTTTTTCGCTTTTTCTGTCTTCTTTTGGCATAATTGAACGTTTTAATGATTCTATACTATCTCATTTGTTGACTTATTATAACTTTTGTTATTGTAATGGTTGCTTCAAGGTTTATAATACAATTTCAATTAATCAGTCTACCCTGGGGCACCTGGCTGACTCAGTCAGAGGAGTATGTGACTCTTGGTCTCGGGGTCATGAGTTCTAGCCCCACGATGGGTGTAGAGATTACTAAAAAATAAATAAACAAAATCACAGTCTACCTTTAAGTGATAACATACCACTTGGTGGAAAGTATAAGAACCTTGCAATAGTTCCTCCATTTCTCTCCTCCCATCTGTTAAAAACACTTTCGGTCTCAGCATTACCACTGACAATCCCAGTTCAGGACTACTGAAGTTATCTTAGCTTTTCCTCTTCTCATGTTTGTATCTCCCTTCTCTGACAGATGGAAACTTGGCCCCAATTATTTCAACCCCTCCGTTTGATTTATCTCCAGACCTTGTGGGCTGCCACTCACCTTGAGTGTGGGACTGCATACACACCCCCAACCTGATTTGGGTTGCCCCCCACAGCCTACCTTGTTCACATCTGCCTACTGGCTTTTTGGTGAAGAAAAAAAGGAAAAAGCCGATGAGTATTTTCTAAAGCAGGGAAGGAAAGAGGGACAGCTGCAGTAGTCTGGAAGAGCTTTCTTGCTTTCTAGAATGACCCGATATTCCAGGCTCAAGCTCTCTGTTTTGCCCAGACTTGGAATCAACCAAGAAGCTCTAACTTCTTTTAGTGGAAAATCGTGTTTAGAGACCACAGTCTGGGAGCTGAGTGCTTTGCTACTGGTTAGTTATTAGTTTCTAGGTGTTTTTAGTGGATAGAGCTGAGAAATACTTTTCGTTTTATAGGGAAAACGCACAATGAATTTATGCTTATATTTCCAGCTTAAAGTTAGGGTTATAGGTTTCTACTTATCTTCTTTGATTTTATATATTTTTTTCTCATGAAAAATCTTGGTTCTTAAAAACATTAATCATGTTACTTATTTGTTGTATCCGCATGCATAACTATGTGTAATATACATTATATGATATGTGTTATAAATATAACGTATTTAATTTACACTATATATTTCAGAAAAATACCAAGATTATTGCTAACAGTGTAATTACTGAAAACACTTTATGATTTATTTGCTCTTTTAAAAATGTTCTATTTATTTTGTTTTTAAGTTTATTGTTTAGTTTGAGTAATCCCCACAACCAACATGGGCCTCGAACTCACGACCCCAAGGTTAAGAGTCTCATACTCTACCAACTGGCCAGTCAGATGCCCGTACTGAGCATTTTATATGCCGTATCAGTTACCTACAGCCATATAACACACAACAGCCAACATCTTAGTTTGAAGCAACAGACATTTATTATCTCATGGTTTCTGTGGATGGCAGTCTGGGCGTAGTTTAGTTGGTTGGGTCCCCTAGCTCTGGGTGTCCCATGAGACTGCAGTTGAGGAGTCGCCAGCCAAGGCTGTGGTCATCTTCAGGCTTGGCTGGAGAAGGACCCAGGCCAAGCCCGCTCAGTGTGGTTGTTGGCAGGATTCAGTTCCTGGCAGACTGGTGGCCGGAGGCTGTCCTCAGTTATCTGCTGTGTGGACCTCTCCGTAAAGCCGCTCACAATATAGAATCAGAGTAACCAAGTGAGCAGGAGAAGGGGCAGTTCTGTTGGTTAGAAGCAGGCAGTAAATCCAGCCCACCCACAAGGGGAGGAATTACACAAGGCTGTGAACGCGGGGGGGGGGGGGGGGGGGCGCGGGTTCCGAGAGCCTTTTAGAAGGTGACTACTACCCATGCTTTACATCTTCAACAATCGCAGCAGCCTCATGAGGGAAGCATTACTATCCCCCCTTGATGGATGAGAAAAATGAGGCATGGAGAGCACAGGCAATTTATGCAGCGTCCCAGAGCCAGGAGAGGGCGGAGCGGGGTCTAAGCAGCAGCCTGGCCCCCAGGAAAGTATCAGCAAGGATCACACAGACGCTCTCAGTGCCGGGTCCGCCATGTGCACCAGCCACTTCAACAGAAGCGTCTTGGAATTTTGACCCAGACCACGTATCTCAGAGCATCTGACTCGGCAGAGCTCCCGCTCAAGTCTCCATTTTTCTGTGATTTACGTGCGGTTCTGGATTTCCATCAGGAATCATTGGTCCCCATCATCCCTGCCGAGGATGCAGAGAATCACAGCGGATGGTGTTTTCTGGTGCTCTCCTTTCTGAGTTAGTCCGAAAAGGCAAAACGCTGCCCTTCCCATGTGCCTGCAGAGATGCATGGCCGTTTAAACTTTTTAATCATTTACATGAAATTCTCAAGTGCAATTGTAGTCATTTTTCTTCATCTAGCACATCTTTGCGAGGACTCATTATGTACCAAATACTGTTCTGGTAGTGAACAAAAGAGATTCTGGCACTTTCTAGTAGGGGGGAGACAGACAGACAATCAATCAATCAATCAATCAATCAAATATATAGTGGAAAAGGTGATGACAGCTTCCATGGAGGAAAAACACCAAGGAGGGGGTGGGAGCAAGCTGTGCAGATACAGGAGGGGTTGGGGGAGCATTCCAGAAATGGGGAACGGCCCGTGCAAAGGCCCCGAAGCAGCAATGTCTGGCTTGTTCCAACCCAGTGAGGAGGGGGGCGTGGCTGGAAAATGTGGAGGAAAGTGTTCGGCCCTGGCCGAAGGGAGTGCCTGGTCCTTTGTTGACATGGGGTGGTTGGGAGAGGAGCATGTTGGTGAGGGAGGGACACAGCGATGGGCTTGGAAGTGGAAAGTCTCAGGAGCCCACCGGACCCCAAGTGGAGGTTTTGAGTAGGACACTGGGCAGTCATGTCCGGACTCAGGGTAAGGTCCTGGCCAGAAGTCTGAGGCCGAGAGTCAAAGCCCTCCAGTGAGATTTATCACGGGAGCGAGTGTGGGCAGAGCGCACTCGGTCTTGCCCCCGTTTGGAGGTTGGGGCGACCAGAAGGAGCGGCCACCAAGAGAGGGCAAACCAGGCGGGAGGGGACCCCTGTGCCATGTAGGGTGTGGCCTGGGACAGGGCTGCTGGATCGCAGCCCCAAGATCCCTGCACCTTGCCAAGGGCGTTTAGGAGAGAGGAGAGGGGGAAAGCCCCTCAGAGAGAGATCTGGAGAGAGCGGGAGGAGGCGGAGCAACACAGACAATGCAGACCTTCTCTCAAGGAGTTTTCTAGATCAGAGGAATGGCGCACTTCTTGGAAAGCGATGCTGGGCCGAGAGAGGCTTCTGTGGGGTTTTGGGTTGGTTTTTGTTTTGTTTTTTTAGGCAGGGAGAACTGACAGGACGTCTTCGTGTTGGCATACTGACGGGAGGGAGCGGGTGGCGAGGGGGAAACGGTGCAGGATCGGGGAGCTGCTGAAGCATCGGGCCGGAGTCAGCAGGAGGGGGTGGGATCTGGACCCAAGTGGAGGTGAGGGTGGGCAGGGACACCGAAGGAGCACAGAGTCTTACTGGGTTCCCGGCACGTGCCAGACATTGTTGTAGACGGGGTGGGGGGTGGGGGAGCCGGAAATGAAATAATACATTTGTTCGTTAAATCAGTGAAAATAACGAAGTAAATGAATACACGAGTATGAATAAATGAGACGAAAACTGTGTGTTCTCATGGAGCTTGCATTACTGTACGGGGGGACGTTCACAAAGTAAATTAAGCTTTAAAACAAGACAGCGCCCTAAATGCCAGGGGGAACCCACAGCAGGGAGGGAGATGCTGGGTTCAGGGAGGGACGCATTTTAGATGCAGCGGCCAGGAAAGGCCTCCCTAGGACGGTAATACTTTCTAAAAGCTGGGCAAACAGGGGCACCTGGGTGGCTCAGTTGGTTAGACGCCTGACTTTGGCTCAGGTCACAATCTCTTGGTTCGTGAGTTCGAGCCCCGCGTCAGGCTCTCTGCTGTCAGCACAGAGCACCCACTTCAGATCCTCTGTCTTCCTCTCTCTCTGACCCTCCCCCACTCCCCCTGCCCCCACCTCCTGCCCATGCCATCTCTCTCTCTCTCAAAAATAAATTAACATTTAAAAAAAAATTTTTTTTAAAGCTGCACAAACAGCGACAGGAGGGACACTCTTGAGTTTGAGGTTGGGGCAGGGCTCTGGGCAAAGGAACAGCAAGGCTCAGATGGGAGCGTGTGGCTGGTGAACCAGTAAGCAGGCTGGCTGACCAGTAGGCGACCTGAGAGAGAAAGGGCAGGGGGGAACTGGGGACTGGGCAGAAGGTAATCTGCTCCCAGCATCGGCGGGTGGCCGAGGGAGGTTTGATCCCCAAAGAGAAGAGAAGCCTCCGCTAGGGTTGGCAGAGGTGATGTGACCCGACTTGTGTCTAACTCCATCCCTCTGGCCGCTGTGTTGAACAGGCTGGGGAAGGACACCGAAGCAGAGAGCCTCGCAGGCAGTGGGAGGCAGGGGTGCAGACGGCCTGTATCCTGGTGACATTTTGCAGGCAGAGGCGGCTCTGTGAGAGATGGTTCCGAGGCCCCTCTGGACAGACAGAGAAATGTGGTCAGGAGAGCCTGCGGGGGGCTCTTTGCTGATGGGCCCCCTTTTCTTCAGTGCAATGGAAGCAGGCTGGGGCAGGAGAGAAGGGCAGACGGGAATATTCTCCGAGGAGCGGAGCAGGGACTGGGCCAGGAGGCAGTGGGTCCCAGGAAGGAAGGTGGCCTGGGGGTGGGGGGCACCCAGGTGAGCACTTTTGGTTGTGAATGAGACCGGTCAGCGGGAACGTGTGCATCTCCAGCCACTTTCAGGAGCACAGGGCGGAGGGTGGGGGGTCCCCCAGGTGGTGGGATGAGAGTAGAGAGAGGGGTCCAGGAATGAGGACCGGATGAGGCCACCTTAGGACTGTGGTTCGCAGCTGCTGAGGTGGTCAAGGATTGCTGGGAGGCAGGAATCTAGAAGCAAGAAATGGGTAGTCGGAGATAGTGGCCTGAAAGTGCCGGAAATTGGGGGTCTGGGTCCACTTGCCAGGCCTAGTGTGTGCTCAGGAACCAGTTATTGAGCTGTGAGGACGACCAAGCCATTGGAGGAGAGGAGGTGAAGGACGGAGGCCGAAAGAGCCTCTGCAAGGATGCTGGAGTCACCAAGAAGTGAGCGGGGCCCAGCACTAAAATCTTCCAGGATTGAGGGGCACCTGGGTGGCTCAGTAGGTTGAGTGTCTGACTTTGGCTCAGGTCATGATCCCACGGTTCACGGGTTCGAGCCCGGCGTCAGGCTCTGTGCTGACAGCTCAGAACCCGGAGCCTGCTTCGGATTCTGTGTCTCCACCTCTCTCTGCCCCTCCCCCACTCGTGCTCTGTCTCTCTGTCTCTCAAAAATAGATAAAACATTAAACAAATTTTTTTTTTTTTGTAAAAAATAAAATAAAATCTCCCAGGATTGAGAGTAGGTGGGCTGGAGGTCTGTAGGTGGCCGGGGTGAGGAGAGGTAGCAGGTTAAGAAGATCTGACAACAGGAGGTTCAGACGTCAGCCTTCACGAGGAGGGTGGAGGAGAATATTCCAGAAGCAGCATTGAGGAGCAAGGACGGCACAGACCCTATTTCCAGGCTCAGTAGCAGCACGGGACTAGGAGGAAGCAGGTCTCCGCAAGAAGGCTGCAGCAGAACCCTGATGGAATGACCCTGCAAAACTCGTGTTTATTCCCCGAGGGGACAGGGCTGGATGCAGGGTTTCTGCCGACAGGAGCCGGTCGCCGGCTGCCCACTACCCTTGACCCCAGCTTGGCCTGCTGTCCAGCAGCAAGACCCGGGCACGGCGCCGGCAGCCAGGCCTGAGAAGGCGGCACCTGGTGGCACACTGCCTGGGAGGGCTTCGGGCCTACCTAGCAGGTAGGGGCCCCCCGGTTCCTGCGATCGATCGTTCGTTTCACACATGACGACTGAGCCATGAGCCGGGGCGGGGGCTGGGGGCTCAGATATTTGGAGTAGTTGACTGAGTAAAGCGGATGTGGGCCTCCCTGATGTGGGTGGGCCTCCTCCAATCTATCGAAGGCCTGAACAGAGCAAAAAGGCAAAGGAAGGGGGAATTTGCTCTCTCCGCCTGTCTCCAAGTGGGGACATTGGTTTTTCTCCCACCTTTGGACAAAGATTCAGGCTGGGACTTACACCATCGGCTCTCCTGGCCTCCAGCTTGCCGCCTGCGGGTCTTAGGGCTTCTCAGCCTCTGTAGTCATGTGGGCCAATTTTGTATTGTCTCTTATACACACACACACACACACACACACACACACACCCTATCGGTTCTATTTCTCTGGAGACTCCAGACTAAGACAGTTTCCAAGACTCTTCTAGCAATAAGAATAGTTTGAAAAATGGCCAGAGCTGTGGAGACAGACAGGGAGGCCAGCTGCCCCCCCCCCCCCCCCGAGCCGTGCCAGGGCACATCTGGGCAGAATCGGGACTCGGGGGCAACAGGGCAGATGGCTGTGGCTCCAAGCGGGAGATTTGGAGCGAGCCCAGCAGACCGAGTCTCCTCGTCTGGGAGCCCTGCGCAGGGTCACCCCGACCCAGCCTGCTGTCATGACGCTGTGCCTTCATCTGACGTGGGGACACGGCCTCTTCACCACTAGAAAGTCCCTCTGCTGTCGTGTTCAGGGCAGGATGGATGTGCATAATGTGTTGTGATGGAGAAAAAATCAGGATATAATGACGATTTTCTTTAAGACTTTGTTTCATTTGTTTGTTTTGGGGTTTTTTTTGGCTTTTAAGGTTGATGACCAGTTACTTGGGACTTGACCATCGTGTTCAGGGACTATGGACCCTTTTCTGGGCTGTTTTGATCCACTTTTGCATTCTTTCACCGCTCTCAGGCATTTCTTCACGTTTGTGGAACTAAAAGAAAACCAGAACAACGATGTCACGTTCTGAGGGAAAAGGCACAGAATCGGAGGAGGCTGAAGTGACCGCTAACGTGGTGACTGACCTTTGTCACCCCCATGCTGCTGACAGGGCCCCGGAGCTGACCATGTGGTGTTCTCCCCAACCTAACCTTTTAGCCAGCCTGACTTGGAGGTCATTCGAAACCTGACGGGGACCCAGAACCTCACCGCCAGGGGTCTACCCCAGAGAAACGAAAACTTAGGTTCACACGAAAACCCAGACATGAATGTTTCTAGCAGTTTTGTTCATAGTCACCAGAATCTGGGGACGTGGCCCACATCCTTCACCTGGTGAAGGGACGAACAGAGTGGGTGGGACGCACGGTTTACTCAGCAAGATGGTGGGATCATATGCGATACGAGGGGGTCCCCACAACAGCACGGAGGAGCCTCGGGAGCATTACGCTTGGTGAAAGAAGCATCCAGACCCCCAAGGCCACATGCCGAGTGATTCCGCTTCTCTGCCACCGTGGAAAAGGCAGGAGGAGAACAGACCAGTGGTCGCCAGGCGCTGGGGGAGGAGCTGACCTTAGGGGACAGAGAAAGGACGTGGGGGGGGGGGTGACAGAGGGTTCTTTATATCCACCGTGGTAGTGGCTCTGCATTTGTCAAAACCCAGAAAGCTACACCAAAGGAGGTACACTCCACTGCACGCGAATTCCAAAATAAAATTTCAAAAGTTAAAAAAGAAAAACCGTCATTGTTTCCAAATAAAGGAAGAAGAGAGTTGTGATACATCCAAATTTAGGGATTTTAAAACGAACCAAATGTTGTCATTTTGGAGTTTTTTGTTTTTGTTTTGTTGTGTGTTGTTTTTTAATCAGGGAGGGGAAGGAACTAGGAATCAGTGAGCATCTTAGTGTGCTTTGGTGAGTAACCAGGTGCATGCTGAGAACTCGTGTGTGTTTTCTCATTTTCTCATGCTAACAAATTTGGGACGGCAGCTAACTATCCCCATTTTACAGATGAATAAACCAAGGCTCGGAGAAGTGACTTAGCCCCAAGCCAAAAGGAAGATGACAGAGGAGGGATTTGAACCTGGGTCTTGCAGGGTCCAGAGAGGGTGTTAGGGGATAACGGGTACCTGTTCTCTTCTATTTTCCAGACTTAGCACAAGGTTATGTGGCTTTACAGTGAAAAGTTACTTATTTCCTTCCTCCAACTCATTGCTTGTAAAAGAGCTGGTCCTGTCGTGGCCTCAGAAGTACTTAAAAGTGTTCACCTGCCTCCTGGTAAGGAGATTCACCATTTTTTCTGCTGGTGCTGGCTGGGTTTCTCTATTCAGTGTATTCGTTCCCTGAGGCCACGGTAACAAAGCACCACAGACTGGGTGGTTGAAAATAACAGAGGCGCCTGGGTGGCTCAGTCGGTTAAGCCTCTGACTTTGGCTCAGGTCATGATCTTACAGCTTCTGAGTTCTGAGTTTGAGCCCCGCGTCGGGCTCTGGGCTGATGGCTCGGAGCCTGGAGCCTGCCGTGGATTCTGTGTCTCCCTCTCTCTCTGCCCCTCTTCCGCTCGCGTTCTCTCTCTCTCTCTCTCTCTCCCTCTCCCTCAAAAATACATAAACATTAAAAAAAAAATTAAAACAACAGACATTCCTTCTCTCACAGTTCTGGAGGTTGGTTCTGGAGTCTGGTAGCCCAGGATCAAGGACTCAGCAGGTTTGTGCTCCTGCTGAAGGTTCTGGGGAAGAATCCTGCCCCCAAGGGCTCCTTGGCCTGAGGCTGCGTCCCTCCCGCGCACGCGAGGTCTATCTTTCCTGCCTCTCTGTGCGTCCCTCTCTTCTTATAAGGACAGCAGCCATTGGGTTCAGGGCCCACCCTAAACCCAAGATGATTTCATCTCGAGATCTATCTGCACAGACCCTTTCTCCAAATAAGGACACATTCACAGGAACAGGGGTTAGTACTTGAACATATCTTTTGGGGAACTTAACCGTGTTCAGTGAGACTTTCTCAATGAGGACAGAGGCAAGCCGGAGCCCTGATGCTCACTGGGGGGCCTGCAGCCCTTCCTGTCCTCCGCTGTCACCCTGGAGTGGGGAGAGGGGGGCTGGGGAGGTGAGCTAGAGTCTCCACTTAGCGGCAGAGAATCACAAATTCCCCTTTCCTAATACACCCCATTGCTTCTCCCTCCTGCCAGCAATCTCCCCAGTGATGTCTGCGGTGAAACCAGCTGACCCGGAGAAAACGGAGGGAGATGATTATGGATTAGAAAAGTGCCTGACACAACATCCTTTTAGGAGTGGAGTGGTTCTGCCAGTTGTTGCCTGCCTGGCGTCCTCCCCCAACCCCCCAGGAACAGCCTAGATTTTCTGGTGGGGACTCTTGGCCTCCCAAGGTCATTTGGTTGGGCTGGGCCAGCCCCTCCCCTCAGCTCCTACCTCTGGCTTTTTTCAGCTCCCTGCCCTCTCCTTCCCCACTGCTGGGTTGCTCTCCCATAGCCTTACCTGGCCCTCCCCGCCTGGCTAGCCGACCTGCCCAGCGCTGCCCCAAGCAGGATGCATTGAAGTGAAAAGAGCAAGATTGGCCCCCAACTGTGGCTTTATTTATTTGCAGAGTCAGGAGAGTGAGGAAGGCTGCAGCTGAGTTTGAGGGTGTAGATGCTTTTGGGGAGAGGGACTGGGAGTGGAAGAATGGGGGCGATGAGCTTTTCTTTATAGGTCTTTGTGTACTGCTCTCTCTGAGCTCTGATATCGCTCTGCCCCGCCAGCAACCCTGGCTGGGTCCTCAGTTTCCTTTTCGCTCTGTTCTGCCTCCTTCCTCACCCTTGGGAAATATTTCAGGGCTGTCATCCTGAGCCCTGGTCCAGAGTCCTGCCGCCCACAGCCCTGCCTTCCAGGACCCCTGGCTCCCTGGCCCTGATGCCCGCAGGCCCCCACCAGGTGCCCCTGACCTTTCCCATCGCTTGACCGACTGACCAAGGCCCTCCTGGATAGTGACTCATGAACTTGGCAGTTTCTCACATCCCCGTTCCCTTCTCTGAAAACACAGGGAGCTGCCACCCCACAGGGTTCTGTGCGCAAGGGAGAAAATGGTTGAAAAAATGCTCCGTGAGACTGGGATTTGCTACCCAATGAGAAAGCTTATTATTAAAGACACAGGACGCACAACACTTAACCAGCACTCAGTCGGTGTCCTTGACTGTCAGGAAGGCTGAGTAGGGCAGCTCTGGGTCCAGGAGGTCAGGACAGAGAGGCCACCTTATCCTTCGTCACCCAACTCCCCCTCCTACCCCTTCCTCTCTGACCTCCAGGGGGCACCAGATCTCCACCCAGTGAGGGCAGGTCCCCGCCTCTCTAACTCCCTCTTAAAGGCTCAGGCAAAGGTGGAGGCGGGGGGAGCACTGGCTGGCACAGAGCAGGGAATCCACCCAATGTCCGATTTGGGGCCACACCGATATATTCTCAGGGCGCAACATTTGCAGTCCTGCAAGATTCAGAATACCCCTAAATCCCACATTTTCAGAAAATGGATGAAAAGCTGATCAAACAGACTTTGATGCCAGGATGAAGGGCCGAGTCCCCGCGTGATTGAGCTGGAGGTAAAGTGTGGGCTGGAGTTCTCTTTGGCTGGAGGAGGAGTCTCCTGTCATCTGTCAAGCCTGAAAGAGAAAATGAAATGGGGCCTCCCCGTGTCTCCTTGGAGCCTGGCTTGCTAATGTGGCCTAAGCTGGCTGGGTCGAGCACCGCCAGGTTGTGCCGGGGCAGACTCAAGGCCAGCGCGATGGGGATTCTGGGGGCCTAGCTTGCTGGTAAACCACAGTCCTGTTTGGGATTTGGCTCCGAATCCTGCTTCAGAAACACCATCCCTTCTCCGTACCTGGGGAGGTGGATGAGCTCCTCCCAGCAGAGCCCTACAAGGCCTTATTCCCCCTACAAGGCCTTATTCCCCCTACAAGGCATTATTCCCCCTACAAGGCATTATTCCCCAGACCCGAGTTGGCAGCCTCTCTAGGGAGCATAGCCCCAAACATATCCACGGTCTCTTACTTTTCTGCTCCCTATAGCCTTTCCTCCTCTCATCAGCCTGGCCCGGCAGGGGAATACGAACTGCTCTCAGGAAGTGCCTGGCGAGGAAGAAGGTGAGCCTCAGAGGCCCTCATGACTGGCCCGAGCCCCCTCAGGTAGGAAGTGGCAGGCCCGGGCCTTGACCTCAGATCTCCCGCCTCCAAGTCCAGGCTCAGGTTCCCCTAAGGCGGAGGCCACACCTACCCACCCGCAAGCGTTGTGTCGCAGGCTGGGCCTTAATGACTGAGATCAAAAACTAGCTGGAGTTTGGCTGCCCGATCCTCTTTTGGAACTTTCTCTCCGGAACAGCCAGGGAGTGGCTTGGTTCCACCTGCCTGGATGTACCTGCTTAATCAGCACCATTCGATTAACACAAATCCCCCCCCCCCATCTTTTTTTCTTTGCCACCGCATCGCAACGTGTAATTGCAACGTGTTCACACGGTCATACGTTTCTATCAAGTTTGCAAATGTTGAGCCATTTTAAGCTCAGGTAGTCCCACCTCTTTCCATCTGACTCCCTCCCTTCCCAAACCTCTCCTCCAGGTGGGTGGCGTGGGACCGGCCGTGGGCATTCAGTTGGGAATGCGTTTGGCTTGGGCTCGTGGGATATTTTATGTGGTTCACTTCCACCCACAGTTCAGTTACTGGGCAGCCGAGGGTATGGAGGGCTTCCACAAATACTCACTGACACTGACGAGTACAAGAAAAGGGAATCCAGTGAACACAGTAGGGAAAGATTTGCATTTCTTGCCGATTTGACACGAAATAGCCACATCAAACAAGGATAACACAAAAGTCGCTATAGGTCCCTGCAAAGAGGGCGTCAGAGCCACGCTGCATGCCCGGTGCCGTCCATCCAAGGGGCCTTTAAAGTTAGTCCCAGCATGAGAAAATGTGGCGTGCCCTGAATTCTTACAGCTCATGTATGAAGGAAACTCGGCCGAAGTTTATATGCTCTCCGCAGGATTGGGCATCGTAGAATCCTTGTCGGGAAAGGAGGTGATCAGAGTGGGCAAAGTCAGCAGTGGTAGGGGGTCAATACGAAATATCCTGTTATCCTGAGTCGCTTGATTGTTTACGGTATTTGTCAGCCTTGTAGAGTCTGTAACTTGTGAGTTCTAGCTCGTTAGAAGGGACGCTAATATTCACTGTCATACCTAATTTAGGCTTTGTAATTATGGGTCTTTTTTTTTTTTTTGCAGTGAGACCCCCCCCCCCCCGCCAAAACTGCGTAAGCCTCAGACCACGACTTTCTCTCTGCTGAAAACAGGTGGTTTATAGAGAAGAGAGGTGCTTGATCCTGTCACTTCCTCCCTCCGGGACGCTGGCTGACTTACTTTTCTCAGCCTGAGTTCCTTCCCTATCAGTGAGTCAGGCCCCCCTCAATGGGGCCATGAGATCACACGTATAAAGTGCTCATGGTCGTCCTGGATCCTTAACAGATGCCAGTTCTGGGTCCCCTCCCCTCAATTTTTTCCTGATGTCCACAAAGACGCTTTCGGTTCCTCCCATGGGCCGTGCTAAGTGTGAGAGTGCTGTCCTTGCCTACGCTCGGAGCTTTCCCACAGAGAGTGGGTGCCAGAGCCTGAGAGAGCCTTTTTCCCAAATCAGAATCACCAGTAGACAATCTCAGCCACTGATGCAAGGCACTGGGCTGAGAGAGGGGCAGAGGGGGTGGGGAGGTGGGTCTTCTGAAACAGTCCCGCCCCAACAGGCCATCCTGATGGGCCTCTTCCAGAAAGGGCAGGGCTTTGCCATGCGGGAAGCAAATGTTAGTCACGTCATGGGTTCCTGGGAAAGAGCACCCACGTCCTGGTGGCTCCCACATTCCTGGCGGAAGGAAAGGCTTCCCTCCAGGGGATGCAACAGAGGGTCAACCAGCAACTTGGAGGAAATGGGGGACCCAAAAGGAGCTAAGCGCTTTCAGGAGGCATCTCCAGAATGTAGGGAAGGTCATGGTCCTACTGACCTGGGCACCAGGGCCATGCCGGCTGGAGGAGCCTTCTGAGGGGAAGGGTCTGGAAGCCAGCTTGGGGGGAATGGACAGGACAAAGGATGTCTTGGCCTGCACGAGGGGAGGCTGGGGGCCACACATCCCTGTTCTTAGCTGTGGGAAGGAAAGGGTCATAACCCCAAGGGAAGACCTTTCATCCGGGGGAGAGCTGCTCTGTGAGGTTCGAGCCTCCAGTCACTGGGGACATGAGCAGAGAGGAGTGGCGGGGGAGGGCCAAGAGAGGGACGGGATAGAGAGGGGAAGTGGCAGGAACCCCAGGTCAGGACCCCAGGAAGCGCACTGAGCCCATCCCCGCCCTCCTCCTTCCACCATGTTCCCCAAACAGCCAAGGCTTCCTGCTCCTGCCCCTTCCCACCTGTCCCCTTGGCTGCCCCTGTGCCCAGACTGTTCGTTAGAGCCCACCCTCCCCCTTAGCTTCCACACTGTGTCCCTGAGAGTGGCCTCTGTGACAGGAGGGAAGGGTTGGGGGGGATCTTATTTTTCCTGTATTCTCACCACTAGGCTCAGCTCCCCCCACACCCCCCCACCTCTGCCCCTGCAACATGTCAAACACCTGCAGGACTGGACTGAAGGAAGAACTTCATTCTGAGGCCGACTTTCCTGTTAACTTCATAGTTCTACATGTTAGCCAGTTCTTTCCTAAGTTGGCCCAAATTGTTTTCAGTCTCTGATGTGCACTTCCTGCGAGTTCAAAACCAAGGTCATTTATTGACTGTTAATGTGATGAGAATTCCCTGTGGAGCCCGTTTCACCTGTGTTAGAGAAAGGGTCTCACACAGGGACTCTTCCCAATTCCTCCCTTCCTTCCTTCCTTCCTTCCTTCCTTCCTTCCTTCTTTCCTTCCTTCCTTCCTTCCTTCCTTTCCTTCTTTCCTTCCTTCCTTCCTTCTTTCCTTTCCTTCCTTCCTTCCTCCCTCCCTTCCTCCCTTCCTTCCTCCCTCGCTCCCTCCCTCCCTCCCATTTTTTAAATTTATTTTTGAGAGACAGAGTGCAAGCCGGGGAGGGGCAGAGAGAGAGAGGGAGACAGAGGATCTGAAGCGGGCTCTGCGCTGACAGCAGAGAGCCTGATGCGGGGCTTCAACCCACAAACCGTGAGATCATGACCTGAGCCACAGTCGGACGCTTAACTGACTGTGAGCCACCCGGCCGCTCCACCCCCCAATTTCTCATTCATTCATTCATTCATTCAAGAGGTACATGTGCTTGGCCTGAGCACCTGCTAAATGGAGGTGTCCTCACCTGGGAAGGGAGGGCGGCTTCAGGTAGAACAGGTTGGGGAGGCTGCAGGGGGCTGACAATCTAGCCAGGGAGTGCACACCCCCAAGGTTGTCACAAGGCAGGACCAGCTGGCAAACTGGATTCAAACCCCAGCTCTGCCCTCACTGGCTGTGTGGCCTTAGAAAACTGACTTCCTGGGGCACCTGGGTATCTCAGTCGGTTAAGCATCCGGCTCTCGATATCAGCTCAGGTCACGATCTCCGGGTCGTGAGACAGAGCCCCGCGTCTGGCTCGGCGTTGTGGAGCCTGCTTAGGATTCTGTCTCTCCTTTTCTCTGCCCCCCCACCCCTGCTTGTTCTCTCTCTCTCTCTCTCTCTCAAAATAAATAAATAAACATTTTAAGATGTGTTTTTATTTTTATTTTTTAAATTTTTTTAATGTTTATTCATTTTTGAGACAGAGAGAGACAGAGCATGAATGGGGGAAGGTCAGAGAGAGATGGAGACACAGAATCTGAAACAGGCTCCAGGCTCTGAGCTGTCAGCACAGAGCCCGACGCGGGGCTCGAACTCACGGACCGCAAGATCATGACCTGACTGAAGTCGGCTGCTTAACCAACTGAGCCACCCAGGCGCCCCTAAGATGTGTTTTTAAAAAAAGAAAAGAAAAGCGACCTCCTGTCTCTGAGCCTCGGTTTCCTCATCTGCAAGATGTGGGTGCCATAGAGCTGAGCCGGCAGGGTAGCTGAGAGGGTGGCACTGCCCAGCATCTGGGCAAAGATGACTTTCCACTTCCTCCTTGGGCTACTCCCCCCCTACACCCCCTGCCCTGCCCGCCTCCAGACACCGGCCGGGCCCAGCTGCCGACGGCTGGACGCCCCATGACTGGTGGTGTCACACGAAGCTGGGGGTGAGGAGTGAGGGGACCCCTGTGTGGGTCCAGGCGGCAAAGGGCCTCCTGCTGCACACCCAGCAGGGAGCCCAGCCCCGTCCCATGGGCAGCTCAGGGATGGCCATGTCCTCTGCGTGTCCCCAGATGGTGCTGACACAAAGATCAGTAGACAGGTGCGGGAGGAAAGGCAAGCAGGGGGACAGCTTAGGAAGACTTTCTCCCAAGTCAGAGGCAAAAAGCCTGAAAATACTTTCCTTTGGCCCTGGGTGGGGTGGGAGGATTCCCCTGGGGAGGAGGCTTCTGGGTGAGAGAAATCTCTGGGCCATTGGCCTGCTACATCTGCAGTGACCTACGGGAATATCACGGTCCAGCGATCCCAAGATCTCCACTCAGCTGATGTTTTCCCTTCCTCCTTCTTTCCGGGGACGAAGAACAGACCACGGTTATTGTTGATCGGCTTGTCCTCTGGAGACTTCGGGTCCTAAAAAGACTGCCACGTCCTTTTGGGGTCGCAGGGCGTTTTGTCCAGAATGGGATTTTCACCCCAGCGAATGCCGGGAGTGTCTCAACTTCCAGACAAGCTGTCTTGTGGAGAAGGTCTTTCTACTCAGGAAGCCTATCGTAAATGATGCCAGGCTTCCAGGAATGGCCAGAAAGCTGCTCGACTCAGATGTGGCTGAAAATCTGTACACGTGAAATGAAAACAGTAGAAGTCGATACCAGTCGCAATACCGGTAATCTTTTAATAAAAAAATAAATGGTTTTTATTCATCTGACCGTTGTCATTGGAGAGCGAAGGTTCTTTCAGCAAAGGGTGGAGACGACCGAGGCCTTCCCCGGCCCGGCTCCCCTGGGTCCTGCTCAGGACGTGACACCCCAGTCCCTCTGGCCAGCTCATGCTGAGAAGCTTCTCACTGAGTCCTTGTGAATGCTGTGGCCTTGGCTTCAGTGGCAGGCTCAGCCTGGTCTTGACCTATGACCCAGGTCTCCCCAGGCATGGAGTATTTGAGGGAAATGGCCCAGCACAGTGCACTGAAGAGAAAGAAGTGGGAAGAAGAGAACCTATTGGGCAGAGGAGAGAGACAGCTTTCCCGAGGAATCAGGCCAAGCCGGCGGGACAGTCCCCGGAGAATCCTTTGCCCCTGCCCAGCCCCCTGCCCCCATCTCTGGAGCCCTAACACGGGCCAGCTGTAAGTCCAGACTCGGCTCGGGGTGGGGGTGGGGTGGGGGGGGTGGGGGGGTGGGAGTGGTGGGGGGGTGGGAGTGGTGGGGGGGGAGGGGGAGGATCCTCCTCTCCTGCCCCTCCTCCTGTTCCCACCTGCCTTCCCGAATGTCTCCCTGCTGCCCCTCCCAGACCTGCCACCCTCCACGGATTCCTCGTCCATGACCACACACCCTCGAGGTCTGTGCGTGCCCCATCACCCCTTGCTGGACCCTGGTGGCTCTCTGCCAGTTCCCCATCCCCATCTAGAGACCTACGCAGCTCCTTTCAACCAACATCTTATTCTTTGCAAAGCGCTTTCCCCTCTGTCACTCCCAACTGTTTGTCATCACGTCCATTCAAGGCAGCTAGTTCACCCCCATATGGTAGATGAAGACAGGACTCCCCGTTGGCTTAGAAGATAGGGGGGGAGAGGCACTCGGAGGGGGCCGGTGGGGGGGGCTTGCTCTACATTCCCAGGGCACCTGCTGGCCTTCCAGGGGAGGGGGAAGGAGGAGAGGGGAGGAGGGGGGGATCAGATCTCTTTGAGGGGCTCTCCCTGGTCCCTTTAGAACGGGCCTCCTGGAAGGCTGCCCACGGCCCTGCCCACAGCCCCTTGGGAAACTGCCTTGAAAGTGCTTCAGGCAGTTTCTCCAGTGTGAGAACCACAGGATGTCAAAATACTGATCCCCTGGCCTCTCTGGGGTGGGGCCAGAAATGCACATAATTACTGGTTGCCACACACACCCCTCTGCCCATAGGACACCGAGGCCCTCTGGCTCCTAAAACCAGACAACTGTGAGGGGTGACAATGCATGAATTAGCCTCAGGGGAGGCTAATTGTTTCCTTAATTGGCTGATCTCACTGTGGGAGCCCAGTTGTCCCTGCAAAGCCGGGGGACTGGTTTGCCTGGTGGCCAATAGCTGGCTCCAGTCAAGTTTCCCCAAGTGGATTTTACGAAGTGTTCCCAGCAAAGCAGCAGCCTGTTAGATCACAGAGGCAGGTTGGGGGGTCTACAGCCAGCGTGCCCTGCACTCCGTTCCCACAGACCACCCCCAGCACAGTTCCGGTCCCGGCGGCCCCTGACGACCCCCCTTCTCCGTCCTGCTCCCTCCTCTCTGTCGCGTTGCCTCCAGCTCCAACCTGAGCTTGCTGGGAAGCGGCCTCTGGCAGCCCAAGACCCTAGGAAGGGGAAGAAGGGGCATGGAGCATTCCCCCATGTGCCACCAGGTGGCGCCATTGGCACAGGACAACCCGGGGCTGTCCCCAGTGGCGGGTCGGGACAGGGGTGGTGCCAAGGCTGCGGTGCCTGCCACCTGAGGACCTGCAATGATTAACCTCCTAGTCGGTGCTTATGTCTCCCAGGGACACAGTTGTTCCAAGGGTCTGAGCCGAACAAGGCCTTGGCACATGGGGAACGTGCAACAAGTGAAAAAGGATGCCATCTTTCTTTTTCATTCCCCCCCCCCGTCCCCCCCCCCAGATCTTCAGGACTGTTTTCAGCATGGCAGGAGCTGAAGAGGGGCCATTACCTCCTTGCCGCCTTCCCCCAGCAGAATTAGCAGGGAGGGGCTTGTCTAACTGGGGGCCTGTGTCCATTAGGAAAACCCCAGCCTCTGGTCCCAGGTACGCCTCTGATCCCCTCCGTGACCTTGAGCAGGCCATTTACGTGATTTTTCTCCGTCACTAAGTCTGTAAGATGAGAGTTATAATACCAGCCCTGCTGGGAGAATCAAAGCGAATTGCAGGAGAACATAATGATTAAAAGCACAATCACGAGAGCTCATCTCCCTGTCCCCGCTGCCTCCTCGCTGTGTGGCCTTGGGCAAGTGGCTTACACTCTCTGATCTTCAGTTTCTTCACCTGTAGAATAGGGGCCCTAATGATACCCACCCACATGAGGTTTCTGTGAGGACTGAAGTCAATACGTGAAAAACCTTTAGAACCATGTCTGGCGTGAAACAAATAATAAACGGGCGGAAATACTGGCTTGAATCGAGAAGGCACTTTGGAAATGGGCCCTGTGAGCACTCCATCCAGGGCGGGAACCTCCTAGCAGTGTGCAGGGACAATGACCTCCAGGAGGGTGTGCACGCGTCCAGTAACAGCTCATTTTCTCCCGAGAAAGGAGGCTGGTCTCCTGTGGGCCAGCCCAGCTCACGATTAGATGGGTCCCCTCAACTGAGTCCGGGCTGGATCATGTCCCTGGCTTAGTTAGTGGTCAGGTCTACTCCTAGGACGTGGCAGGAGGTTGGCACCCAGGCTGCTACATGATACAGAAAGGGGGACCCCGAAGGCACAGCTGGGTGGTGTTAGGAGAGGACCCGGAGAGTGGACGCTCCCCATCTTGGCCACCAGGCCAGCGCAGAGGGTGGTCTTGAGGGGGCTCCTCCACGGGTGGGCCTCCTGGTGCTGGAGTCTGTGGGGAGGAAGGAAATGACTTCCTGCAGCTGCTCGCTATGCACGCAGCCGGAGGAGGGAACACAGAGAAGTCGGGCAGCTCCTGAGCACGAACCGACCGAAGCAGCCTGCCCGGGGACCTCACTGCCACTCGCTCACTCCCCTTTGCTCGCTCAGGGCGACTGGAAATCCTGCCTGGGGGTTCTGTTCTCTTGTCTACAGGGGAATCAACTGGAGGGCAAAACGGTGGCTTATGTTCTGTGCTTGCACGGCCTGGCACACACTAAGCACTTGATACGTGCGTGGGAACTACACAGAAAAGAAAAGAGCACCCATTGTGGTCCAGTTCGGAAAGCTGTAGACTTCAGGGGGTCAAGGCACCTCCGGACTGCAGGGGACTTCTGCGCTCTCCCATTTCCTCCTTCTTCAGGCCTGCCACTTCCTCCACGAAGCCCTCCTTAGTACGCCTTCGTTCCCACGCCCTGAGTAAATAACCTCTTCCCCTCTACTCCCCCACCTCCCTCTTCGCTCTGTACACACTTGTGCCATTAAGGCAGGCTGGAAGAGGGTTTAGGGCCCCAGACCCTGGGGCTATCTTCAGAGTCACTCCCCCTGGATACCTTTCTCAGCTGTGTGACCTTAGGCAGATTTCATTTGAACCTCCCGGTGCCTCGCTGTTCTCATCTGTAAAATAGAATTCATCATAGTACCTACCTATGGGGCTGTGGTGAGGGTTAAGTTGAATCGTAGATTAAAAGTGTCTTGAAAAGTGTCTGCTGTTTAGTGACTGCTCCGAACCGCTATGTTATCGCTCGGTTATGCTGGGATGATTACTCCTCACCCCAACGTGGGCTTCTCGAAGCCTGGGTCTTTCACTTCTGCATCCTCCTGCTGAGGTCAGTGCCCCGTGTGGAACAGGCGCTCAGCAAAATGTGAAGGGACGGAGGGACGGACGGAGGGACGGACACAGGGACATATGTCTGGATGAGCACAAGTGCTCCAAGGGACCTCGCCCGCGAACTCAGCCGCGGAGGCCTGGCCCGCGGATCCCCACCGGGGATGCCACCCGGGCCCGTGTCCCCTACCCTCCTGTCCCTGCTTACCCAAAGCTTCCACTGAGTGCGGGGAGCGGGGACTGAGAGGGGAGGGAACGCCATCAGATTCAAGTGCAGCAGGTTCACTGCGCGGCGACCACGTGGGTGACAGCAGGTGGAAAGTATTGGTCAAAAGGAGGTTTCTGGATGAGCTGTGGTCTCATTTCCGTCCCCCGGTTCCTGAGGGCCTGACGACAGCACAGCCTGGGCCCGCCGGTTCCCTGCCCAGGGCCCCTCCCTGCCTCTCGCCAGGAGTCCCACCGAGGCCTGTTGGGAGCCTGCTCTGTGTCGGGGTTGAGGTTGGGCACCCACCCTCATGGCAAGCTTGGGAAGAAGGCACTGTACCCCATCTTAAAATTTAAAAAAGTGTTATTGTTTATTTTTGAGAGAGAGAGAGAGAGACACACACACACACAAAGCTCGATTGGGGGAGGGGCAGAGAGAGGAGGAGACACAGAATCCGAAGCAGGCTCCAGGCTCTGAGCTGTCAGCACAGAGCCCGATGCGGGGCTCGAACCCACGAACCGTGAGATCACGACCTGAGCCGAAGTCGGACGCTTAACCGACTGAGCCACCCCGGTGCCTCAAGTGCTGTATCCCATCCTAAGCTCATTCATCCGTCCATCGTACACCAATATTTACTGAGCACGTACTAGGCGCCTGCACTGTGCCCAGCACAGAAGAGTCAGAGGTGAAGAGGTGAAGATCAAGGCCTGCACTGTCTGGGGGCCCAGGCTGCAGAGCGGCACCTGCCAGGACAGACAGGCGCGGGGGCAGAGCCCGCGTCCGCGTCCCGAGGCAGCTTGGCGCTCGGCCGCCTCCCAGTGCCAAGTCGTAAAGAGACTCCTAGAGGCGCAGACCGATGCCTTTATAATGCTCCCTCCGTGCACAGAGGCATTAACATGACGTCTATCACCATGGCATCGAGGTGCTTAGACAACCTGCTCCCCCCGGAGGTCGGAAACAGCGTGAAGCAGATTATGTGTCTCCCTGTGACATATGCGATCATGTATCACCGTGATGGATCAACAGTCAATACCGCCGGGGTCCCCGCCGCCCCCCAGCCAGTAGGAAGTGGCTTGCGTTTATATGTCTTCCTCACCTGGTGGGCAGTCCCTGCTCCTGGGGGCCACCCTCCCGGTGCCGCTGGAGTCGGTGGGAAACCTCTGCCGGCTTTCATTGTTCATATGCAAAGCCGCCGAGGGGAGAGCATTTGGAAGAAGGACGGAAACCGGACCCCTTTTGTGCCGTCACTGGGGGCTGCATGCGGCCGGCGGGGGTGGGGGGCAGGCTCAGCTTTCACACCGCTGGCCATTAAATGCTGGCCCCGCGTACCTGCCCTGATCTTGAGCAAGCTGCGTTGCCTCTTGGGGGGCGTAGTTTTCTCTTTTGTAAAACTGGGAGCTTCACATTTATCTTGAGGGTTCGTGGACACTGGTGGAGAAAGGAGGTGAAGGGCTAGCAGGTGCCGAAACTCGGCCGCATTTACCCCAGCCTCCTCTGCCAGCAGGCATGCTGGGATCCTCCCCACGGCCCCCAGCCCCTTTCCCTCTGCCTCTCCGGATATGCAGGCAGACGTCTAGCCCCCTGCCTCATCCAGCTTGGCCCAGTGCCGGGCTCCTGAACGCCAAGGGTAGAGGCTCCATCCTGCTGGGGAGAGGGGTGCGGTCAGCAAACATTACTGTCCCGGAGGCAGTGCCTGCTGGAGGTGAGGAAAGGGGCTGTGGCTCCGGGCCAGATGGGGAAGCAATTCATTTGTCTCCTGGCGGGGGAGGGGATGGGCTCAAGCCGAGGGCCGCTTCAGCAGGGGTGCGGGAGGGGAGGGAAAGACATCTCAGGTGAGTCAGGGAGGAGGCCTCTGCGCTGCTCCCACGGTGGCCCTAGCTGTGCCGATGACGGGCAGCTGGCCTTCTGGCACCATTCAGGGCTGGGACCGTGTAGTTCCTGCCCTCACCCTCGCTGCCGGCCCTCCTCCATCATGCTCCCGCCCCACCCGAACCCTCCCAGCCCTTTCCACCCGGAACCCGGCCCTTGGATGAGCACATCCATCAGGGGGGCCCTGGACCATCTCTGAGGGGAAGTCTGTGTGAACACAGTCATCTGGGGCTGTTCCCGCGACTTGCTCAGAGAGTCCAGGGTTATTTTTTAAAATGTTTACTCATTTATTTTGAGACAGACAGAGAGCAAGTGAGGGAGGGGCAGAGGCAGAGGGAGAGAGAATCCCAGGCAGGCTCCGTGCTGGCAGCACAGAGCCCGACTCGGGGCTCGAACTCATGAATCGTGAGATCACGGCCTGAGCCGAAACCAAGAGTCGGATGTTTAACTGACTGAGCCACCCGGGCGCCCCAGAAAGCCCAGGGTTATTGAGAGGAGCAGGCCCAGTAAGGCCCCGAGGAAGCAGAAGGGTGGCCAGGGTGGAGCTTTGTGGGGACGCAAAGGGGAACTGACGGCCAGTAGGCCGTCCCCTCCTGTGAACCAGAGAGGAAGGAGGAACGCTGACCAGGAGGCCCGGATGGAGAGGCGGCCTCCGTGGTGTCGGGCCCCGCCAGACCCGCTCTCGGGCCCCCAGCTCCTGGGTTTGCTCCTGTTTCCCTGGACCCTGCAGCTCGCAGGTACGGCCTCCTTCCTTCTTCCCACGCGCTCCCTGGCTCGCACATCAGAGTGACTTTCATCTGCCCGAGCAGCTAATTCCTGGGGACCTGTCTCGGGAGATTTGCTGGTTGCGTTTGAACATTGCAGACTTCACAGGGGAAGCCTTCAGGGACCCAGGAGATGTTTAGCTAATGCCTTGCCAAGGTGGCTTTTGAAGGGGTGGGGACGGTGCTCCCCTCCCCCGCCCCCACTGCTATGTTCACAGTCTTCTTCCGATAGCCTGTACTTTGGGCCTTAAACAAGGTGGGGGGCAGGCATGCTGCGGCCAGGGGGCGTCAGAATAGGCGTGGGGTCAGTGGGGAGGGACAGCTCACCCCCAAGGAATCTTACGGTGGAGCCACAGAGTTGACCCTGCAAAGCCGCAGAGCCACCCTCAGCCTTGTTCCCCGTGTTAGCCAGGGAGACGAGGGGCAGCCAGGGGCTGGCCACCAGGAGCACTGTGCCCCGGGCCACAAAATTGTCACTGTTGCCAGAAAGGGTGGCACTCTCCACTTCCTCAAGTCCAACCAGAGGCCGCAACGGGAGCTTATGCCGTTCCCAGGACCAGCGCTGTGCCCCCTTTCCTGGCCCCAGATCCCCTCAGAAGCTGGGTGGCCTGGATCCAAGCCACCCCCAGGAGTGTGCCTCACCGGGCTGTCCACACCGGGGTCCCTCTTGGATTCCCAAGCTCCCCCCGCCCCACTGTGCAGCCGAGGAATGTTTCTTCCTCTTCGTCTAGACTTTTATGCCCCCCTTCTGCTTCGTCCTCTACCTTTTTCTTTATACCGTAAACAACGGCAGCTATCCTTATTGTCGTGGATTAGCCTCTTCGAACGCTTAATCTGGACTTTACTCTCCCACTCAGCCCCGCTCCGGCCTGCCTTGGGGTACTGTCCCTGCCAGCCACTCAAAAACAGGGAAACTGAGGCCCAGGGAGGCCAGGTAGCTTTCCTGAGGCCTAGAAGGTAAGGACAGGTCAAGGTTAGACCTGAGTCAGCCTGAAGCCCAAGCCTGGACCCTTGGCAGCGGGCTCGTGGGGCTCCTCTCCGCTTTCTTTGTAAAGAACATTCCTCATAGAAAAAATTCTCTCCCCTCCCCTCAAAAACGCAAGAGCTGACTGTGGTACCTACTGTAGGTTTCCTGGGCTGGGCCCCTTGCGACATCATCCCCTTCAACCTTGTGCCCTTTGCACCTCTCCCGTCCCCCAGAGATGGCCGGCTCGGAGATGGTCCGAGGAAACGCAGCCTGCTGGTGGGACTCACGCTTAGTCATTTCTAACTTAATTTCCTTCCAATTCCCGTCATTTCTTTTTGTGCGGCCCCTCCTCCCCCGAAGGGACCCTGCACGCCTGGGTAACCGTGGATGACACTTTGCGGGATGCTGCTGTGAGGAGCGCTTTTGTAACTGTCTTCACTGTCAACACGCAGCACCGTTCCCCCCAGTGTTGCAGCGAAGTTTGGGCAAAAGAGCAACTCTGCTCTTTCACAAGAGGTGGAAAAGCCTGGGGATCCTCCAGCACCTCCTGGAGCAGCAGACGGCACCCCATTTCTCTTGGTCCTGCCCCTGCGGGTGCCTGGCTCTCTCTGTCACTGACGCCCAGGGTCACCGTGCCATTTTCCTGAACTGCAGAAAGATGCAGGGTTGAGTGCGTGCGAGGGCGTTCAGCCTGAGTTTCGATCTGAGCTCTGTAATTCGCCCCAGGACCCTGGGCACAGGTTTCTAATGTCGCTCTGCCTCCGCTGCCTCATCTGTTAAATGGGTGGGATGGTAGTACCTGCCCCTGGTTGGGGCTCAGAGGATGTCCTAGCTGAGCCTAGCAGAGCCCATCGAAACTGAAGATTCAGTTGGCCAGCTGGATATCTTGGCGAGCCCACTGGCCCCTTGGGGTCTTTCTGACTTTTCCAGTGGCCTCTAGCACAGCATCCCAATAGAATGGTGTGTCAGAACCGCTATTGTTCCCAACCCTCCTCCCGTCGTGAGGCGGGACTCAAGCTTGCTCTCCTCTGGTCTTCTGAGCTCCCTGCCAATTCTGCTTTTCTCAAAGGGTCTGGCAGCCACTGTGGTCTCATGGGCAACTGCTCTCCCCCAGGGGTGGCTCGTCAGTCACCTGCTGGGGGTTTGGGGCCAGACAGGCCAGGTTCAAGTCCTACCTTCTTCTATTGACTGCTGTGTGACCTTAGGCAAGGGACTTAACCTTTCTGAGCCTCTGTGTCCTCAACAAATGTCAGTCCCCTTTCTCTTCCCGGCCTTCCCAGAACTCTGGGCTATAGTGATTTCTCAAGTGTCCTTGGAGGAGGACCGGTTCTAGGCGCTGGCGGCGGGGGGGGGGGGACCCGGAGGTGAAGAACCCGTACCCCGCAGCCTGGCAGAAACGCTGAGATCTGCCCAGAGGACGTGACGGGACATGACCCAAGGAGGGAGTTACCGATGCCGGCTCGCCCTCTCCCCCTTGGCTCTAGACTCAGGTGTCCCCGCTCGCTTTGTTGTCCTAAAGATGTTCGGGAGCCTCCTGCCTTCTTGCCCGCAGCTCCGAGCCTCTGTCAGGATTGGCCTCTGCTTTTCATCTTTGTCTAATCCCAATAAAGAGCTTGCAAGGCAGGCGGAGAGGTGGGGCAGGGGGAGGGCTGGAGGGGGCAAGGGAGCCGAGATGGGGAGGAGGCAGAGCAGGTGGGTGGGTGGCAGGCGCAGCGTGAGAGGCCAGAAGGCAGAGGCAGGGGGAGGGAATGGGGAGAGGTTCAGTTTGACTGGAGAGGAGGGGCTCTCGGCGGAGCAGTGGGTTACGAATCCCACTGGGCTATATTCGGGTGGATTTCAAATGCCTGTCAGGTAGGGGTTCCGGTTGGCCCTGTCGTCATTGCTTTCTCTTTTCAACCCGTGAGCTATAATACGTACACGGAAAAGTACAGTGTTCTAAAACAAAGACCTGTGCGGCTCCCACTCAGAGAACGCTGCAGGCCCCCACGGCCCCTGGTCCCCCTCCTCCCCCCACCAAGACACCCCTCTCTCCCACCCAGACTTTTAGGCCAATCGTGTCCCGGCATCTCTTTATAGTTTTGCCCTTCGGTATGTGTTCCTGAATGGTATAGACTGGACTTGCCTGGTGTTGAACTTTGTATGATCAGAACGATGCCGTATATTCTTTTGTGACCTGCTTCTTTCGCTCCAAGTTATGCTTCTTAAGATAGATCTAGTTGACGCTGTGGCTGTGGTTTGTTTATTTTCATTGCTACCGAGCAGGGATCACAAGCAAAGGCCCCAGGGCTAAATCCAGCCCGCTGCCTTTTGGCCTGCGAGGCGTGAGTGGTCTTTCTGTTTTTTAACGGTTGGAAGGAAATCGAAAGAAGACCATGTCGTGACACGTGAAGATTATACAATAGTCACATGCCAGTGTCCATAAATAAAGTTTTATCGGAACAAACCACACTCATTCATTCGTCGATCGCCTGTGACCGCTGTCACCCTACGTCGGCAGCGTTGAGTAGTTGCGAGAGAGACCAACTGGCCCACGAGGTGTAAGATGTTTACTCTCTGGCCCTTTACGGAGCACGTCCGCCAGCCCCCGCTGTGGAGCGTCCCATTGGATGAACTCACTGCAGTCATGGAAGATGTGGCCAAGTCACCTGACCACGCTGAGCCCCCCACATCCCCGGCAGGGCGCTCGGCACCCTCCCGTGCAGACCTCTTGCTAAGGTGACAGGAAGATACCGCCAGGACCACCGGTGGCCCTGGGACCTCCATCAGGGAGCCCTCAGGAAGGGCCCGTGGGGCGGGGTGCCTGTAAGAGGTGGTGTGGTGAACCTGACATGTGTCTGCTCTCCTCAGGGCCGCACGGGCCGTGCGGAAGAAGGTGAGGTCAGAACCAGGTCTGTGCTTGCTGTCGGTGGCCCAGGGGAAGGGGACGCCAAGCCAGGCCAACCCACAGGCTGGTATCCCACAGCCCGCAGACGCCTCGCCTGCAGCTCTGCTCATAGGGCCCAAGGCCTATTTCTGAAGGCCCCTCGGCAACCCAAAGCAAAACTTAAAAGTTTAAAAGGGTACGTGCCCTTTGAATCAGCAACTCCCCTTCTTGGACCAGAAAACCTTTATATACGAGGATGGTCGCTCACGGGTCCGTGGACCACGGCCGGAGACTAACTCACTGACATCGGCTGGCCCCTTGCTGCGGGGGGTTTGGATAAGACCCTCTCCCACCCCCTGGCCCTGAGCTGTCCTTTCCTCCGGCTCCTGCCTCCCACACCCACAACCCACTTTGGAGCCATGCTGGAGGACTGCCTGCCGCTAACCCTTTGCTTCTGCTCCCTTTTCCTGGAAGGGGTCCTCTCACTCCCCCACCTGGTGACTCCAACCTGTCAGCCAAGGTCGAACTGTGCTACCTTCTCTGTGGTGCCCATTGTGGCCCACTCAGCCAGGCCCCGACAAACCCAATGGCCGGCTTGCCCCACCAGTTCACCTGTGGTTCTGAGCCTCAGGAGCTCAGAGGTCTGAAGGGCACGACTGGGCTCACCGGGGCAGGCGAGGGTGCCGATGGCACCAGGAACACATGCCCAACCTTAAGAGGTGAACTGTGCACAAAAAGCCGGAGAGAGGCCTAAGAGAGAAGGTGCAGGCTGGGGAGCTCTGGGGGGAGGAGGAAAGGTCAAAGAGGGAGGCACCGGCAGGTTAGGGTCAAGGCCAGAAGCTGCAGGAGCCACAGCTTAGCCTCCAAGGTCTTTGCTGAGCTCCGCTGGTGGTGGGAGGGGAGGAGGCCTACAGGAGGCAGGGACAGGGCTGGCCGAGTGGAAGGAGAGGGTGGGGAGGACAGAGGGCAGTGAGTGATTTTGTGCCTGGAGGGTACCGGGTCTTTGGGGAGGTAGAGATTTAAGAGAAGTCAGGATAAAAGTGATCTGGGGAAGGCGTCTACAGGAAGGAGTTAGTGTGTTGACAGCCAGAAGCATTTATATTTTAAAAGGAGGCTGGAAGAGGGGGGGGTCCCAAGCCCTCAGACCGAATCACTAATGCAAGGGGCTTAGGCAGCCGAGGAACACTGGAACTCTGTAGTGTTTCTCTTGTTGTCTTTCTTTTCTTTAAATTTTTTTTTTAACATTTTATTTATTTTTGAGACAGAGAGAGACAGAGCATGAACGGGGGAAGGTCAGAGAGAGAGGGAGACACAGAATCTGAAACAGGCTCCAGGTTCTGAGCTGTCAGCACAGAGCCCCACGCGGGGCTCGAACTCATGGACCGCGAGCCACGACCTGAGCCGAAGTCGGCCGTTTAACCCACTGAGCCACCCAGGCGCCCTTCTCTTGTTGTCTTTCTAACACAAAATGTGACTGTGTCAATTCCCAATCCAGAAGCCCACAGAGGCTCCCCCGGGGTTTCCAGGATGACTTTTGCCACCTTCCACCTCCCGCCTCCCTGAGCCCCCAACCCTTACGACTCCACTGCGCCTTGTTGAGCCCCCCAACTACCAACAGGACGGGTGTCTGGTTTCCAGATTTCTCGAAGCTTCATCCGAGAGGTTTTTGCGCTGAAACCCCCCTCTCCGCCCTCCTCCCCCACCCGGCTGCCTCCGATTCCTCCTTCAAAGCCCAGCTCGTAAAGGGATGTGGACGAATCATCACGAGGTCCACAGCCGTGATGTCACGGCGGCAGAACCGCGGGCCGGTTCAGTGTTCTTGATCTTTCGCTGCAGTGTCTAGAATTTCTACAGTGAGCATGTCTCGCTTTTATAATGGGGGGAAGAGGGCCTAAAGAATCATAGTTTGAAAAACAATGGACCCCGTCCAAGGGTCATGCCTCCAGGAAGTCTCTGCCCCCTCCCGGCTGGGTTGGGTCCCCTCCTCTGGGTTTGTGCAGGCTCTGAGACGTCTCTTTATCTCCCCACTCTCCAGCTTCACCAGTCAGCTCTGCCCAGGGGCAGGGCCCGGTCCTCCCTGGCAGGACTTGGAGAGAGCATACTGCGGTGGGTGCCGTGGCGGGGTCTACCCTCTCACCCTTCCTCTTTGGTCCACTCCGTCCTGATGCCCTTCTTTGCTGGCAGAGGAGGGTACAAAGGGAGAAACGGAGTCCAAACGAGCTCCAAAGTTTGAACAACTTGCCTCTTCACAAAGCCGAAGGAGAGGTGATGCCGTAAAAATGCCAATTAAGACCCACGAAGCTTCTACATTTCTGGGACCAAACATTTGACATCCTGCACTTGGTCTGTGTCCCCTCCTGGCCGCGGTGCACCCCGGGGTCCAAAGATTGGAGGCTTTAGAACAGAACGCAGGCAGGCTGTGGAAATGGCCCCCGAGGCAAGCCACATCCGTATGTAGCTTTGTAATTCGGAGGTGTTGAAAGATGTGACAGCCAGTCTGATGGCAGTGTTGGAGGGCACCAGCACTAAAAGCTTCATAACACACGCTCTCTGTTCAAAGGTTGCCTTCCAACGCCTGCTATACGCTTCTCCCTAATCAGCCACTTGGCCACGCGCCGTTGTGTTTGATGCCCATGTCCTGAAGGACTCACCCGTTTTTCTGCGGCATCCTGGGATGCGTGCTCAGGCAAATGGCCGGAGCCCTGTGATAAGACCGGCAGCCCCACTTCTGTGTCTTCCCGGGAGCCCTTCAGATGGGCCTTGAAAAAAAAAAAAGGCATGGTCTGAGAAATGCCAGAATTAAATTGGAGGGCAAAACTACATGCCTCAAATAAAGACCGTGGGAACGGCTTTCTTCTGTAGCTGGGGAATCAAAGTATTTTCCTTTAAAATCGACCTGAGTCGGGATGGATACCTTTGATCGGCACGTCTGGCTCTCACACCCCTCCTGGTTGACGATGCTGACGCTCGGGGGCTGTGGAAGGGATTGAGTTCCGGGCAGAGCGGGGAGCTGGGGCCAAGGCCTGGCCTAGGAGTGGGTGGGTCAGAGGGGCCTCGAGGCCAGGGCAGATGGAAAGAGTGGGGAAGGAGGGAGCACCAGATTTTGGGGGTGGAGGGATGTCATTGGTGGAGTGAAGGAGGGACACTGGCTGCCTCTGCCACCGGACCAGTCTGTGGAGGGCTCCTGGGGCCCCTTGCTTTCTGCTCTGGGAGCCACAAGCTCTCCTTGAGCTGGACAGCAGTCGCTGTCCCCCGTAAGCTGCAGGGTCATTTCTGATGAGTACCTTCGTCCCCAGATCCCATAGGCTGCCAGACATGTCTGCCTATTAGATGACCCAAATCTAGGGAAATGGCCTCCGAATTTTTAGCTCCCTTTAAAGGGGTGCAGCTCTTGGGGCACCTGGGTGGCTCAGCGGGTTGAGCGTCCGACTTCAGCTCAGGTCGTGATCTCACAGTTCGAGAGGTCGAGCCCTAAAGCGGGGCTCGCTGCTGTCAGTGTGGACCCCCCTTCGGATCCTCTGTCTGCCCCCCTGCCTTCTCTGTACCTCTCCCACTCGCACTCTCTCTCTGTCTCTCTCAAAAAAGTGAATAAACTTAAAAAAAGTAAATAAAGGGGTGCACCTCTTTCATTTGAGAAATGTTTTCTTTTTCTTGCTCTCAGATCTTAAAACTGTAGCATAGACCAGTGGTTAAGAGTGTGGGGTTAAGGGACACCTGGGTGGCTCAGTCAGTTGAGAGTCCAACTTCGGCTCAGGTCGTGATCTCGTGGGTTTGTTGAGTTCGAGCCCCACATCGGGCTCACTGCTGTCGGCCTGTCAGCCTGTCAGCGCAGAACCCACTTCGGATCCTCTGTCCTCCCCTCTCTGCCCCTCCCCCACTTGCGCTCTCCCACCAAATCGGTAAATATCAACAAGAAAAAAGAAAAAAGAAAAAAAAGGGTGTGGGGTTAAGGACCAGCTTAAAATCACATCCCCACTCCTGACCAGCTGTGATGCTGGGCGAACCTCTTCCTTTCTCAGAGCCTCAGTTTTCTCATCTGCAAAAGGGGAGGGTGCCCCCGGGGACATTAACGTGTCTCATCACGGGGCTTACCAGCAATGCCTGAGAAACTGTGCCAAGCAGGGGGAGTCGGGCACCCAGGAGTGGCTCAGGAAGGAAGGAAGCCCTGCAGATTGAGAGGGTGACGGCACAGTCCTGGGAGAGGAAGGGGACAGGAGGGCGTTCTGAGCAGTGAGACTAGCGTGGGCAAAGACTCAAGAGCCTGGCAGGCCTGGTTTTTGGGGGTGAGTGAGCAGAGGGCAGCTGAGCTGGGCCGCGCAGGGCCTGGAGGCACGGATTGGATCCTCCAATCAAGGGACTTGCAATTTTTATGTTTTAAAGGTGGCCCAAAGCTAAGGGACGCGTGTTATAGCATGACCCCGTCTGAACCCAGTTACGTGAATTTAACTGAAACCAGGAGGTCACAGAAATTGCCCTTGTTATGCACAAAATGCTTCGTGTTCTATTTTTTTTTTAGCTGCTGGTGTTCACCATGTAAATTGGTTTCAGTCTCCTTCCTGGGTCTCCCCTGGTGGGGCAGCCCAGCAGGGTGAGCAGGATGGTTTGTGGCTCCCTCGGGAGCAGTGCAGGGCAGGTCTCTGGTTGCAGGGGAGAGGAGCCCAGGGGAGGGGGCGTGCGATGTGTGGGGTGTGGGGAGGGCAGATGGAACGGGCACTCTTCCTGCATCGAGTCAAGTTCTTTGACCGCGAGCCCCTCCCCCAAGGGACTCAGCACAGGGTCGCGGGGCCAGGACGGCAGTGAGACGCCTGCAGCTGGCTCTCCAGCCCGCGGCTCAAGCGGCCACAGACTCAAAAGAAGAACCAGAAAAGGAAGGATCTGGTGACAGTGGGTGGCAGACAGACTCTTTCCCAACAGGGGCAACAGATCCTCAGGATGGGGGGAGGACAGAGGGACACTGCCGGAGGGAGGGCTCTCCGGGCTCTGAGCCCCTGCACTTGAACACGACACACCTGGCTGGGGAGCCTGGGGACGAGGCCCAGGGTCTGCACCCCGGGGTGTCACCCACTCCCTTGTGTCCAGGCCAGGCCGGGGCCCGGGGAGCTAGACAGGCTGTCGTGCTGGCAGGCCGCCCCGCTGCGGGCCTGTCGCTTACACAGGCAGAGGGTCAGGCTGCATTTGGCCTTCCAGACTCGGCAAGGACTCCTCCGACCTCCTCGCCTCTTTCTGGTGCCCGGGGAAGAAAGGCAGCTTGGCCTGGTGGCCCCTCCGATGTTCCTGGCCCCACTCAATCCCATGCCAACCCTCTGCTGCTCTCCCCGATTTTCAGGGGCAACACCAAGCTTCGGAGAAAGAAAGCCACCTGCCGGAAGTGGCACAGCCTTCGGGCTGCAAAGCCAGGATCCAAACCCAGGCCTGATACCTCAAGAAACTGGGCTTTTCCCAGGTGCCCCCACCCACATTTCTGGCCAGGCCCCAGACTTCCTAGCAGTCCTGGGAGCTACAGAGAAGTGAGGGGTGGAGGGTGTGCCATCCCTGAGGACACCTGTCCTGCCAAGGGCTGGTGGCGGGGCGGGTGGGGGGTGGGTGGCGGAGGGCTTAGCTGTAGAACCTACGCTGCCCAGCAAACCGGCTGTGCTTGTAATGGTGTGGGGGAGGGGAGGGAAGATCTTGGAGATGCCTTGGAAGTAAGCAAGCTCCGGGGCAGGGCTGGGCTGGGCTGGGGGCCCTCGGGAGCGGGGTCCTCTCAGGCCGGGGTGGTGGCCCTTCGGAGTGGGGTCCTCTCAGGCATCACGCTATTTCCCAGTCCCATCTCTGGCCATCCTCTCCTCACCACCGCCCCACCTCTGCCTCGGCTCCACGCAAGCGTCGTCCCCAGGCCCTTCTCCCTACCAGGCAGGGAGCTCTGTGACTTGGACGAACCCATCTCCCTACAGAAAACAAGCCAGGCGTCTCCCTCCTCCCTGCCTGAGTCCTGGCCTGGGCTGCACCAAGAACCCACCGGCCTCCCGGAGGATTATCCAAAGAGCGACTTGGCGGGGCTCACGCGGCCCCGTAGACCTTTCATCGCAGGGAGACGTTGCGGGGGAAGCCAAGCCAGCCTGGCCGCTCCAGCCGCTCTGCCCAGCGGTCACTCGCAGGCAGACTCGAAGCCCCGGTTCTTCGTCTCTCCAACCAGGGTAACAGCCAAAAGGCTGAACTCGGTGCATGCTGAAGCAGCGTCTGGGGCCTGTGTGAGAGTGAGGGGTGAGGGTCCCCTTCTCTTCTCCCCCCTGGAGCCCCCTCGGCGTCCTTCCCCGCGTGTCAGCTGGGTCGAGACAGGGGACAGGGAAGGGGCAGGGAGAGGGCAGAGGAGCCCTGCTGGTGGGTGCTGTGACAGCTGGCCCTGTGCTCTGGGTACCCACAGGGCTGGCAGTGGGCCCCCTCGGGCACTTTTGTGCGCCGGCTGTGCTCCTGCGGCTCTGCCTCCCTCCTCAGCCCCAGGAATTTAAGTCCCGCCCTCAAGTCCTCCTCCCTGGGCCGCGTGCCCCTCTGGGCGGCCCATGAAATGCAAGAGGGTCCCCAGGGAGCTCGCTCTGCCCCAACCCACCTCGTCCGGCGGGGGACACACTTCCTTTGCCTGAACGAGGGCCGAAGGGTGATACGGCCATCAGCAGGTGCGAGGTGGACACCAGCCACCGTGCCACCCGCGTGGGCGCCCCGGGGGACACACTCCAAGCTTTGAGAGGGTCCCACTGAAGCCCCTCTGGGTCTGGGGTGAGGCCTAGGTGCCCAAAGGGCAGGCGGGTGCCCTCTCCAAGCCTCTCGGCACCCATGCTCTCTGTCACGCAGCCCCCTGGCCTCCAACTCTGGGAAGCTGGGACTTGGGCCAGGGATCTGCATGTGGCGTCGGTGCCACCGTGAACCAGCCCCAGGCCAGGCCACACTGGACTGTGTCCCTGACTCGACTACCCACCTTGTCCGGGGGCTGGTTTCACGTCCTCAGCACGGACAAAGCCTGGGCTCAAATCCCACTTGGCCACTTAGGGACTCCGTGGCTCCGGGCCTCTAGGACCCTCTGGGGTCTTTGTCTGCAAAATGGGGCTGCAGTGGTGGCCTCAAAGGGTTGTTGTGGTGTTTAGCTGTGCCCAGCCAGGGCAGGGGCTGGCACGGCCTAGGTGGCAGCCAGGCTGCTGTGGTCCGGGCTCCAGGGTTGCTAACACCCCAATAAGAGCAAGAGGCCTTGGAAGCGGTGGGCTGCACCATCCGGCCAGGACCCAGGCTCCTTCTCGGCAGTGACAGGCCTGCCCCCCTCCTCCTCGTTTTTTACCCGCTCTTCCCAGGTTGTCCGTCCTTCCTGGTCGACAGAGACTTGCCTCCTTCTTCGCTGCTGGAGAGTGTGGTTTCTCTGGGGTCTGGGGCTCTCCTGTCCGAGGCAGACCTGACCCGGGGCCACGCGCTGTCGCGATCCTAACCTTCTGACCGTAAAATAACGAACCCTGGCAGAATGCAGAACAAAGGCCATCTCTTTTTATAGATGTCCCCCGAATTGTAAAGATTGGCCTAATCACACTAGCACGTTAGATCATTTTCTAGAAGGATACCTCAAACGGGGAAATAATTTTGAAGACAATTGGATGAACGTCTTCCTGCTTGGACAAACAGGAAGGTGGCCTTGGAGTAGTGACAGCGTGTCTGGCCTCCCCAGGCCTCTTAGACACACAGAGAAGAGACGCGGAGGCCCTGGGGTGGGCGGGCGGGGGGGCGGGGGGAGGCGGAGACGCCTCCTCGCCGGCCCTGGCGAGACCACTTTCCTGGTGGTTTTGGTTGGCTTCCAACCTCCCGGCCCCCAGGAGGAAGCACTGGCCTGGTGCCGTTGCCTGGAGGGCCAAACGGGACAATGTGGCTGAAAGGGTGGATCCCGTGCTGAGTCTGGGGACTGGGTGGGAGGAGGCCAGATGAAGAGGGGGGAGTCTCAGGCCCAGGGGCCTCAGGGGTGGACGCAGAGCGGGAAGTGGCCGTGGTGGGAAGGGGGGAAGGACTCCAGCGTGACCTTGCTAGGCAGGGCAAGGAATGTCCCGACAGAATCTGGGTGCGACAGATGACACCTCCCTCACAGAGTGACGGTGGGACACAGATGAGAGCAAATGCTTCTTCCTTCCTTCCTTCCTTCCTTCCTTCCTTCCTTCCTTCTGGGGAGCTGGGGACCCAGAAAACCCAGGACAGGGGCTCCTGATCTGGGGAGCTAGAAATGTTGGCATGTGGGCTTGAGGGTTCCACCAGATACCCAGAAGGGCCCATGACCAGGAAAAGGCTGAAGAGCCCTGGTTTGGAGCAACGAGATCGAAAGGCAGGGAAGGGGTCCCTAGTGCAAGAGGCCAAGGCCCACTGGGACACCGCGCCCCTGAAGCCGCAGGGAACAGGGTGGGGAAACAGCGCCGCTCAGGGCAAGGTTTGTCCCTCCTGATGCCTGGCGTGCCTCCTCCTTCAGGCAGGGGAGAGCCATGGCTCCCCTCTGTGTGTCTTCTGCCAGGAAGTTCTTCCTGCCAGGAAGGGTTTCTTGATTTTGTCTCCTGCCTCCTTCCTCTTTTACTCCTTGTCCTTCGGCAGCTTTGGGTCTTTTCCAACCGGTGCTCTTATCCAACGTGGCTTCCCGGCCTTTGAGTAGGGATGCGGTTAGGAATGTGGGGTCTGGAGTCTGCCTGCCTTGGGCAGGGCTACAGCTCCACTCCCTACCTGCTGAGAGATTGAAAGCTAGCAGGGTGACCTCCCTGACCCTCGGACTCTTCCCCTCTGTGAACTGGAGCTCTTACACACTTTGCCTTGGGTGTGCCGAGAGATGCAGGGTTGTACGTACAAAGCACTTGGCTTTACCGCACGCCGTGGCTGCGTGGCAAGGTAGGAGTGTGAGCTGAGGCCTTCAGGAGGGAGAAGGGACTGAAGCGGCCCGGAGGGTAAGCTCCCGCTCTCTCCTTTTCCTTCCCCTGCAGGAGGACAGTTGGTGACCCACATCGGCGCCCCCATCATGGTCTCTCTGGCCAACGAGGCCATCTCCTTTGGCTGCAAAATCTCCTACCCGCACAGCCCCGAACTGAAGAACTTCACAGCCTGGTACTTTCACGTGGACCTTCAGAGTCAGAGGAGCTCTGAGAAGCAGATCAGCTGCTCATCCCACCCGGTCAAAGAGAACCAGACGCACAGCCTGAAATGCTGGGTCACGCCCCAGCTGCCCAATGCGTCAGCCACCGGTACCTACTACTGCTCCGTGCACTGGCCAGACGTGATAAGAATCAGCGAAGGAATCTTCATCCTGGTCAGAGGTGAGGCTCCCTCGCGGGGTCTCCCCAGGGCAAAGGGCCCAGAGAGTTCACACTGCAGGGTTTGGGGCCCCGGACCTAAAGCGGGGAACATCTCATCTACCAGCTTTGGCAAAACAGAACAGGGTGTCCTCGGGGAGCCCCTGGCCGCACAGGCGTGCCGACACCCACCTCGGTTCGGGAAGGACAGAGGCCTGGGATGGAGCTATGCCTCTGGCCACCCCACGGGATACCCGAGAGAAACCACTGGGCCCTGGGTCTCGGTGTCCCTCCGGCACAACGTGGCGGGGGGGCTGGGCACAAGTTGGGCTGCTGTGTGTGTGTGTGTGTGTGTGTGTGTGTCTGTGGCAGCCCGTGACTGAGCTCTGGGCTCATGTGCGTATTTCTGGGAAAGCTTCCTAGTTTCATCACATCCTCAAAGGAGCGATGACTATAGACAGTTAAGAACAGCCTATCAGCAAAGCCATGACTCTCTGACCTGCCCCGGGGCCTCCCGCCAGCGGGGGCTGGGGGCTGGGAACGCCACGGAGCTGGGCTGGCCAGGGTGCGGCTGTGGGCCTGGCCTTCATGGCAAAACCCTGCCCGTCAAGGGCTCTTACGGGGAAGAATGAGATCCTGTGTGCAAGGGCTGGTGTCTGGTAATAGGAAGTGTTTGATAAATAACAGACACTGATGTGCCTGGCACGTGGTTGGCACTCTGCAGTTTTCTGCCAGCCAGATGGAGGGAGGGAGGGTGGGAGGGAAGGATAAAAGGATGGACAGTGCCCTTCACCTACCCCTGGTGCAGGCCAGCCACCGGCTAGGCCCAGGACAAACCCGGCCCCTCACCCTCACCGCACCTGCCCGCGTGAGCCCCGTCTCACCTGCGGCAAACAGGAGGCCCTGGGAGATGGCATGACTCACCCAGGGTCCCACAAGCGGCAATCGGTGGCACCAGTTCACCCCGAGACAGGGGCACTTGAGAAGCAAAGACGTGGTCCTTGCCCTTAACCAGAATCAAGGCGGCAAACACAGGGGCTTAGCCAAAAGCAAGGACCTTGGTAGAGGTGGGGGCTTGGGGGGGGGGGGTCCCTCGGCAGGGAGCATTGTGAGTGGAGTCCTGGGTAAAGGAGAACATAGGAATTGGGGGCCCGGGGGTTGGCCGGGTGGGGTGTGCCCAGCCTTTCTCGGGGAACTAACCCTCTGCTTCCCTGCCCTCCTCCTAGACACAGGGTACCAAGAGCCCCCACAGGGCGCCCAGAAGCTTCTGCTCTTTTGCTTCACGGGCCTCCTGACCCTCCTGAGCATCTTGGTCACAGCTCTGCTCCTCTGGAAGAAGGTAGGGGACGCACCCACCCAGCGGCACTGTTTCCCCACCCCGTTCCCTGCGGCTTCAGGGGCGCGGTGTCCCAGTGGGCCTTGGCCTCTTGCACTAGGGACCCCTTCCTTGCCTTTCGATCTCGTTGCTCCAAACCAGGGCTCTTCAGCCTTTTCCTGGTCATGGGCCCTTCTGGGTATCTGGTGGAACCCTCAAGCCCACATGCCAACATTTCTAGCTCCCCAGATCAGGAGCCCCTGTCCTGGGTTTTCTGGGTCCCCAGCTCCCCAGAAGGAAGGAAGAAGCATTTGCTCTCATCTGTGTCCCACCGTCACTCTTTGAGGGAGGTGTCTCCCCACCGTGCAGCCCTGGGAAGTGAGACCCAGAGAGGGGGGTGACTTTCCCCTGGTGGTGCAGAAAGCACGTGGCCATTAGGGCTGGAGGGCAGATGGATTGAGCGGTTTGGTCCAGCTCCACGCCTGGCCGACTCCTGCTGGGGTTGCCTCCCCACAGGGGTCTTGTCGCGGTCCTTGTCACCCAGCCCTGTGGTTTCTCGTTCTACGCCTGCCCGCCTTCCCTGCCAGGCAGCAGGTGCCATGAAGACAGACACCAGGGCAAGCTTGTTTCCGTGGCTCCGCGCGTGCCCAGGCGTGGTGGGTGCTCAGTAAATGCTGGGTGAAAGAATAATGCGTTACCCAGTGGGTGCCAGGTTCTGTGCAGCTCTGGGGTGCAAAGATGGCCATCAGGGCCCCGGGCTGCGGTTTGGACCCTCTGTCCTGGCTCCTTGAAGGCTTTAATCAGAGCAGCTCAGGCCACTGTTCCCCCCTCTAGGGACCAAGAGCTTCTCTGCTCCTCGCCTTGGGGGCCGAGCCTGGGGAACATCTCAGTCAGCTGAGGCCCTGAGTGTGGGGCGAGGGCTCTCGCACAGCCATGTGGGCTCCTTGGGTCAAGAAAGTTTCAGCAGCTGCACCCAAAGTGCCGGTCCCTATCTACACCCAGGGAAGCACCCCGCCCCCACCCGGAACCCTGAGATGGGAATTCATGCGTTCATTCATTCAACACTTATTTATTGAGCACCTACTAAATTCCGGGTCCTGTTTAGGCCCTGGGGCTACAGCAATGACTAAAATTCATCCCCAGGAAATCCCTGCCTTCGTCGAATTTGTATTCCAGCTGAGGGGAGACAGACTATAAACAAATACACAAATAAGTAGCATAACGGATGCGATCAGTGTTGGGGGAAAATATAGCAAAGCAAAGAGGGTGGTGAGTGTGGAACGAGAGAGCTTGCTATTTTAAGCAATAGCCAGGGAGGACCTCCCCACAGCACACCCGGAAGGATGGGGGACAGGCAGACATCAGGAAGAGTGTGTCCCGCAGGGGAACAGCAGGCGTGGCTGCTCTGAGGCAGGAGCTGCAGGGAGACCCACGTGGGTCACGTGGCCTGAGTGCAGGGAGGTGGGGGGAGAGATGGCAGGCCTGGGACTTGAACCCGGGCCTCCGTTTCCCACCTCGTTTCAAGGCTGGAGACATAATCGCTCTTCCAGAAAAGGCTCCAAGGTCTCAAAAAAGGTGGATGCGGCCACTTTATCTGCCACTAACTTCCAGAGGCTGCCTCTCCCGCCAGCTGTGGGCCAGAGCCTGGTGACAACCTCAGCTGCCCCTCCAGTTCCTCTCCTGTCCTGTGATCTGCTTTGGGACGCCACAGATGGGGGCTGTGGCCTTGGCATGGCCTGTTCCTAATTTGGCTCATCCTGCCGACAAGCTGCAGAAGGGGTCCACTCTGCTCTGGCCAGGTGCGGACTCTGCCATGAGGTCCGAGAGGGCCATGCCGGCTCCGTGGGCCCTTGCCCTCCACCCCCCACCCCCTGCCCCTGGCCTGGCCACAGGGACAGCTGAGCAGTGAAGGCAGAAGATGGCAGGAAACGCTTCTCTGGGCCTCGCGGGAATCCCAGGATTAGGACAGGGACCCACCCGCCACTGGGCCCACTCTCCCTCCCTCAACCAACACGTGCTGAGCACCTACTGTGTGTCCAGCTTGGCTCTCATCCTGCACCACTTCTGCTCTTCCCATGACGGCAACGGGCAGGGCGGCTCTTGATTGGCTTGCCCCTCAGCGAACGTCTACTGGAACTGGGGTGTGGACCCAGAAACCGTGCTTCAGGCGGGGGTGGCGAGGGACCCACACTCCTGTCTGCGGACCCCCACGCCAGGCTTATGTGAGTGACTACACAAGCGGCTTCTGTGGGCGCAAAGCACAGCAGGTGGAGGGCAGAGCCGGGTCAGGGCGAGACCTTGACCCTGAGCCTCCGCTTCAGCCGCTGTTCTGCAAAACAGGATTGTGATGAGTGGGTCTAGGGTCCCGCAAGGCCAAGGAGGCACCAGGCACAGAGTAGGTGCTCAGGGAAGTCTTGGGAGGCGGGGTCAAACTCAGCCGATCCCAGTTTGACTTCCAATCCCAGCCCCTCACCCCGCTGCCTGGCTTCAATGACTCCTACCTTCCCTGCCTCCTTCCAGGAATAGCTCTCGAATATCTAGTATATGCCAGGCACTGGGCTGAGTGCCAGACACAGTGGAAAGCAAGACAGATGCAGTCCCTGCCCTCGCTTCGAGCCATAGCCCTCTCTGAGCCTTGGTTTCCTCCTCCAGAAATCGGGAGAAGGATAGATTTTCCCCCTCACCTGGCCAGGGTGGAAAAGACCGCTTCTGCGAGGCACCAGCTGGGTGCCTGACCCCCAGGGGAACGAAGTGCTTAGACACGTCCTGTCTTCCCTCCGTGCACGTATGGAAGGAAGGGCTGGTGCAAGACCCGGCCTTGAAGGAGAGAGAACTCGGAAGGCCACAAGTTCCTGCTGCCTTCGTGTTGTGTCCCCAGAGCTCCCTGGAACTGGATCCAAATTTGGGATGCAGACCCCGTGGATGCCGCTCCAGAGTTGGATGGCCGCCAGTGGCCCGTCCCCTCGCAGGCCAGCATGGTTTGAACCGAATGCAGGAACCGAGCATGCAGGGGGCCCTCCCAGCCCGTGACCAGGCCAGGCAGTCGGCCATGGGGGCCAAGAGGCAAGAGGAGAAGGGAGGGGGAGGCACAGAGGACCCCAGGAGCACAGGCAGCTGTGGAGAAATGAATCGAAGCCAGGAGCCACTGGCCCAGAAAAGGCCGATGATTTCCTGCCACGAGAGCAGGCTGGAGGGCTCCCACCCGGCTTGGGGATGAAGGCTGGCTTCCCCGGGAGCAGGCTGATCGGTCCTCAGCCCTGGAGGGCATGTGACACAGCAGGTCTCCCTCCTCCGCCACAGGCTTCTTCCCCAGGTTCCAGGACCCCTGGGCAGCCCTGGGCTGGTCACACATATCTAAACATTGCACGTCTCAGGCCCCCTCTTCTGTGCTCTCCCTGCTCGGTCTACACTCCCTGGTGATGGCTTTGCTCCTGAAGTGATGTTCCTCACCCCTGACGCTGCCCAGGCTCCTCCCCGAGCTCCAGACCAGGCCCGCTGTGTGAGGCCCACAGGCGTCCGCACCTGACATCACTCTTTAGCATCCAGATCTGCCCTGTCTCTGCAAATGGCACCATGTCCCCAGATGCTCAGCCCAAAGCCTTAGAGCTGTGCTGGGCTCCTCCCCCTCCCCCACAGCAAGCCCTGCCCACAATCTGTCTGCGATCCAGCCCCTTCTCCCCTGCCCCGCCCCCCAGCCTGGGGCTGCCGTCACCCCTCACCGGTCTCCCTGCTTCCACTCTTGTCCCCTCCGGCCCTGCTCCCCACACCTGTGCTTTGTGTTTGCCACTGTTTCCGCCACCGTAACTTAAGCCCTAGAGGGCAGGGACTTCGTCTCCCCCTTGCCAGGGGGAGCCTGACACATGCTCAGTGCTTGTGGGAGGAGTGGCTGAGTAAGTGAGCACTGAGACCTGGAAGATGAGTCGAAGACGGCCAGGCTGTGAGGTAGGCAAGGCGACGGGATTGTTCCCATTTCACAGAGGGGGAAGCTGGGGCTCTACAGGTTTCCTGAGCTGCTGGCGGCCACACGGATTGGTGTATTCATTTGAAAAGCCCAACTGGAAGGGCACATGTTGATGGCAGGGAACAAGGCACCTGGGTAGGGCAAGGCTGGCTCCAAGGGGCGGAGCATCCCCAGCCCCGAAACAAAATGCACTCATCTGATTTTTCGGGGGGCACCCCCTCTGCGCCACAGCCCAGGACTCCCCCCCCCCCACTCCTGGAGGTCTCTTGCCTCTTCCCCTTACCGCCCCTCGCCACTTGCAGCCCACCCAAACCGGCGGGAGTGGAGAAGCCTTAGAAAATGCAAATGTCACCAAATCTGGTGGCTTCCCTGCCCTCCGAGGGAAGACACTGTGGACCCCGCCTCGTGTGGCAACGCCCTCGCCAGCCTCCTGCTCGTCTGCTGCCTTCATCTTTCACTTCCATCGGCTATTTTCCATCAGACGGTCCATCCTCGAGCGTGTCCCCGACACGTGATATTCCTGCCCTCATGCTATTCCATGCGTTGTCCCCGTGGCCTGTGACACTTTCTCAGACTCTTCTCCCATCCTCAGGAGACAGGGCAAGCCCTCCGAAGTCTGCCCCGGCCCCCTGGCAGTCTCGGGGCTCCCTCCCACACCCCCACAATGGTACTTACCTGCCTGGTGGCCCCACTGGTCTCAGGAGAAGCACCGCGAGGACAGGTTTGGGTCTTGCCCCTCCCCCCCTCCCCCCCAGGGCCCAGAAGAGCCCCTGCCCATGAGCTCGCACCCACCAGTCTTGGCAGAGTCAGCGAGGGGAGAGGCACCAGGCCCCCGGCTGTCTTGAGGTGAGCCATGGCCTCTGTGACAGATGGTGCAGGGGAGGGACACTAGATTTGGAACAGGACGTCTAGGTTCCGTGCAAAGGCGGTCATTGACTAGCTAGACATGCCTCAGTTTCCCCCTCTGTAGGGTCTACTTCCGCAGGCAGTAAAGAGAATCAAATGAGAGCAAGTCTCAGGGCTGTTTTGTAAGCTGTGAAGTGCCACGCGGGTGCCAAGGCCTATCTAACCGCCCACGAGACCCGCACGTTCGGACAAAACAGAGAGGCGAAAACTGATACTCTCAGGTCGGCCATCTTGGTGAATCACACGGACCCGGGTTCAAATCCTACCTCTGCCCCTTCCGGCTCCGGCGGGGGCGGGGGGGTCGCTCAGGCGGGTCGCCTGCCCTTTCTGAGCCTCCCCGTCCTCACGTGGGGAACGGAGGTGACGTGAAAACCTGTCTTGCTGGTGTGTTGAGAAGCACATGAGGTAGGGCGGGGGAAGCGCGTAGAGAGGGCCCCACCTGGCATCTGGTGAGACTTCCTCTCCTGGGCGATGATTAGGCTGCGACCGGGGTGGCGCCGGCTTCTGCCTGACAGTTGAGGAGCTCTGGAGAGCTAATCCGAGTAAACGGGCTGGGGACGGGCAGGCGGCCAGGATTTTTCATCAGCCCCTGCCCCGAGACGAGGCCGCCGTGGCTCCATTGGTGGCGGTGTGGTGCCTGCCACGAGGAGGGCCGTCCTCCCGCTGGAAGCGCTCAGACGCTTTCCACCGAGACCACACTGTTAGCTCAGCCCTGGTCGTTGCGGCAGGTTCGCCTCTCTCTGGCCACGTTGACTCTCTTGAAGTTCCTCGAGACCTCAGGGCCTTGGCACATGCCGTTCTCTCTGCCTGCCTCCCCTCCCTCTCTTGCCCGACGTAGTTCCTCAGCGTTCAGGGTTAAAACCCCCTTTCTGCCAGGTGAGGGGTATGCCCCCCCGCCCCAGAGTGCAGCGGAGGCTCTCTGTCCTGTCGGTCAGCGCATGAACCCTGCTTTGGCAAAACTGGGAGTTCATCGTCCGTCTCCCCACGGGGTCCTCGGTTCCAGGAACGCGGGGACGGCGTCCACCTCTTTGGACCACCCGGCCAACAGGAGGTGGCTGACGGGCGTGTGTTGGACTGAGTGCCAAGTACTCGTGCCCTGGCCACCTCCCCGCCTCTCTGCAACAATCTCGCGAAGGAGGGTTCTTGCTGGAGAAAGTGAGGCCCGGAGGGGGGAAGTGGCATGAAGGAGGCCACAGGGCCAATGAGGGGCAGAGTGGCACCGGACATCGGACCACCCACAGCAGTCAGCTCCGTAGCCAGGGGCCCTGTCACCGTGTCCTGCACTGCCTGTCTCCCCTGAGCCGGGCACTGGCTGACCCCGTGGGGGTCTTGACCGCTCCGTAAGCGCAGGCAGATGGGTGGCTGGACGTGGGTCTTGGAGGCATTTGCCCCGTTTCCTGGGGGAAGGTGGGTGGGAGGAGGTGCTGAGTGATCGATTTCTGAGCGGCCTGGTGACAATCTGCTATTTTTCCCCCCCGGGGGGGGGGGGGGTCTGCGCGGTGGGAGCTGCCCATCCCCCGCCCTGACGCCCGACTCCTTTCCTCGCAGGGACAGATGCGGGCTCCCCCGAAGCACCTGGACCCCGGCACCGCCCACGGCCAGGAGCAGCCTGTGGCCGAATCCATCTACACAGTGAGTCTTGGGGCCTGGGCTCCCTCTGCCTCTCTCAGGCCTGGCACAGGGGCCCGGGCCAGCTCAGCCATGCACCGGCTGCGTGACCTCTGAGCCTCCAGTTCCCAGCCCGCAAACTGGGGACAAGAATTCTAACCTGGCGGGATTTCTGTGAAGATGAGCAAGCGTGTGGCCCCTGGCCCCTGGCGGGCAGGGAGCTGTGAGGTGGCCCCGGGCCCCGCTCCCTGGCACGCCCCTCCGCTTCTGGGACAAGGGCCAGCCGGGGCACGAGGTGGGGAGGAATGAGTGACGTTGACCAGCTCAGCAGCTCTTTCCTGTTTTTATTGCACAAACAGCATCACAGCAAACAGCAGAAAGAGGGAAAGGTCAGGCGCCATCGCAAGCCCTTAACACATCAACGCTTTTCAGTTTTTCACACCTCCCTTCCCCCACACGCAGGCATTGCTTCTCCTTAAAATCAAGCAGAGACACGAGCTGGGATGAGCTGGGATGTCGTGTCATAAGCATTTCCTGTTGCTGTACCTGTCTTCGTATCTACCTGGGGGAGGCTCAGCCTGGCGCTCCCGCGGGGTGTGAGTGAGCCCGCCCACCGGTCCCCACGGTCCCCACGCAGCCCCTCTCTGCCCAGCGGCCGGGAAGGTGACAACCGTGCCTTTTCAGCTACGTCTAGTTTAGTTCCACAAGCAGCGTATGCTCACTGTAGAGGAAGTGAATAAATGCCACCCAGTGTCAGCTGGGCTCTCGGCACCATGAGACCGACAGCTGCCAGGTCAGGATCTCGGCTCCACACCTGGAGGTACCAAGCCCTGCCGGGGACCTGCGGGCTCCCCAGGGGCGTGTTCGAGGGCTGTCCCTGCACGTTTCTGCCGGGACCTGCTGTCGCTGGTCTGTTCCCACCACCCGGACACGCAGGAGACTCGGGGCCACACAGAGGGCACTCAGAGTATGGCCCTACTTCCTGAGGATGGGGACAGTTGGGGATGGGGCAAAGGCAATGTCCCTCCAGCACCAACAGCTCCAAATGGAACAGAACACGGCCAGCCCTCCACTCCGGGGAATTTCCACCAGCCACTTTCCCACGTGGTCCCAGACTTCCCCATGTCCCCTCTGCTCTCTTGACGACTCAGGGTATTTTCCCTGTGAGGGATTCTGGTGTCAGCTTTTGAATAAAAACATTTCTCTCTCTCTCCACACACACACACGATCTCTCTCTCTCTCTCTCTATTATATATGTATGTATGTCTATGAAGAAAATAACCATCATCCTAAGCCTATTTTCTTCCAGGATAAATACTAGTAACATCGACTTCTATACCTTCCAGTCTTTTTTCTATAAATACATACAAAGAGACCCATATACACACTCACACGTACTTTTTTTTTTATTGGAGTAGTACAGCTATTTTTGTTCGTGTTGCAGTATCTCATGAACATCTTTCCACATGAATAAATATCCTTCTACCAGCGTGGTTTTAATGGAAGAGACTCACTTCTGCACGGAACATCTTTTTCCTGCCCGTGTTTAGATTTCTCCGAGGCTCAGGCAGACTTCTCCAGGGTGTGCGAAAGAAGCCCAACGGCCCCACGGGGTTAAGGGGTGGTTTCAAGAGATTTCGGGACAAGAAAGGAGACGTGAAGGGAGGCCACAGACTTTGGGAGTCCATGAGGCCGGTCCCTACCAGCTGGGCAGGTAGGCATGACTTTAACGACAGGGGTGATGACTTCAGGAGCGTTTGTTGAGTGCCTACTATGTGCCAGGCACTGTGGTAGGATTCTACACCTGTTATGTCATTGAGTCTCACGTTAGGGATTTCAGATACAGGTGGTAGCCCCATTTCAATTTTATTTCCTAATTGTCTATCGTAAGTATGTAGAAATATGATTGGCTTTTGCATATTGACTTTATATAGAGTGACCTTGTTGAATTCATTAATTCTGGTTTTTTTAATGTTTATTTTTGAGAGAGAGAGAGAGAGAGAGAGTGAGCAGGGGAGGGGCAGAGAGGTGGGGGGCGGGGACAGAGGATCCAAAGCAGGCTCTGTGATGCAGGGCTCGAACTCACAAACCGTGAGATCATGACCTGAGTGGAAGTCGGACACTCAACCGACTGGGCCACCCAGGTATCCCAATCTTTCTTCTTTTCTAATCTATGCACTAAAAGCTATGAACTTCCCTTTAATTATGGCTTTAGCTGTATCCCACAAATTTTGATGTGTCATATTTTTATTATCTTTCAGTTTAAATTTTCTGTTGGGATTTCTTCCTTACCCCATGGGTTGTTTAAAAGTACTTTGTTTCATTTTCAAACGTTTAATTACTTTCTAGTCATTGTTCCATTTTTTATTTCTCGCCAATTCCACTGTGATCAGGGAATATAGTCTGTATGATTTTAATCCTTTGAAGTCTCTCGAAACTTACTTTATGGCTCAGCCTGTATTGTGTGCACTGGCAAAGAACTTGCATTGTGCACGGCTGACTAGGTGTTCTACGTGTGTTACTTGGGTCAAGTCTGTTGATCGTGCTGTATAAAATATTCCATTTCCTTATCAGTTTTTGTTTTTGGTCTATCAGATGTTAAGAGAAGTGAGTTAAATCTGTCCATCTCTTTGTATATTTGTATATTTCTCCTTTTAATTATGTCAAGTCTTCCTTTTTATTCATGTGGGAAAATACTCATGATATATTGTGGCATGAGGAAAAAAAAAAAGCTGTACCACTCCAATTTGTTTTTTTAAAAGTAATCTATTCAGGGGCATGGATTTGGACTGGGTCAGGCAGACTGGGGTTCGAAGCCTACTTCTTTTGCTCATAGGTTCTGTTAAACTTTCTGAGTCTTGGTTCCCTAATCTGTAAAGTAGGGTTTAACAGGAGAATATTGCATTTACAGCTTGCAAACGTGCTATGGTTTCTTCCATCCTGGATTTCTTACATCGAGCCCACGTCCCTCTCCAGTGACCCTGCCCTTTCTCCACGACTCGTAACAGAAATGTCAAAACTCTCTGTCTTCAGTTCCTCTCTCTCCTTTTCCGACCCCCCTCAGGAGGGCTTCCTGCCCAGGTATTCATCAAAATCTTCCTCCTCAAGGTCACCATCAGCCTCCACTTTGTTACATCCAAATGTCATTGGATTAAATCCTGGTCCTCATCTTCCTTAATGAATCAGCAGCATCTACCAAACTCTCTTCCCTCCTTGACACACTTTCTTTCCTTGCTTCCAGAACATTCTACACCCTCGTGATGCCCCCTCCTCAGACTCACTGCCGGGGCCTCCTTAGCTTCTTTCACTGGTTCCTCGTGGAACCCTGACTTCTCAACATCAGAGTCCAGTCCTGGGACCCTTTCTCTTTGATCTTCTTCCCCCTCTTCAACCCCTGGGTGATCTCACTCAACCTTAAGGTTTGACACCATCTATATTCTGACAACTCTCACGTTTCTACGTCCAGCCCAGACACCTCCTCTGAACACCAGAGTCCCTCCATCCGAGTCACTGGCTTCTCTCTCAGACCAGCCTCCAGGTCTTTACCCACTGAGGTGCCTCGACTCATGGTCCTCGTTGTAGGGACGGACTGCTCCAGCCTTCCAGTTGTCCAGGCTGAGCCCTGGAAGTCGTCCTTCCCTTGTTTCTGTCACGGCTCACATTTGATCTGTCAGCGCGTCGCGTTTCATAGCATGTCCGTAATCCCCGGCCCCACCCGGTGCTAACGCTGGTGGGAGCCACCACCCTTTCTTGTCTGCTGCCTTGCAGTTGGTTTCTGATCAGCTGGCCTATTGTTATCCTTGTCCTTGGGCAGCAGCCAGAGCGATCTTGCTCAAGCACAGATCACATTCGCTCTGCTCGGGGCCCTTGGGGAGTCAGAGAAGCAGCCACAGAGCTGGGGCGAACCTGAAATGGTCTTAGTAAGGAAACCACCTGTGGGAGAAAATGGGGAAGGCTGGGCGAGCCATCAGACCAATGCAGAGCTGGTCCTGAGTGAGGAAAGTGGGAAGGACGGCAGAGAGGAAGTCCCGAGGCCGCACGGTCTAGGGAAGGCTCGGCAAGGCCGGTGGGAGTGCGCACGCACGTGAGAGGAGGTCCTTTGCCAGGGTAGGAGGCTGTGCAGGCACCCCCACTGTGCTTGGCCACCGGCTGGGAGGAGGCCCCAGGGCTTCCGTGGCCTCCGTGTACCCATGATGATGGCTTCCAGAGCCCCGCAGCCGGGGCCCCTGGTCAGTACTGGTCCCTGGGCCTGGAGGTCTGGGGAGCACGTTCTCACAAGTGCCACCAACCTCCCAAGTTTCCTGCCTCACTCAGAGTTGACGTCAGAGCCCCCGACAGAGCCTCCACGAGCTCTGCCCTCATGGTCTCCCCCTCTCTCCTGTCACACTGGCTTCCTTGCTGTTCCCAAACACCAGGCATTCCCTCACCACGGGGCCTCGCTGTCGGCCGTGCCCTCTGTTCTGGAGTGTCCTTTCTGCAGCTGTCCATGGGGGCTGCTCCCTCCCTCCCTGGCACCCTGCTCAGATGGCACGTTGGCCATGAGGTCTTTCCTGACCTCCCTTTTAGAATACAAGCTCCCCACCCCCTCCACGACCCCAACCTCCCTATCCTCCTTCTCCGTGTCCCTCTGTGGTCCTTATGGCCACCTCTTACTTTTGTGACTGTGGTTTGTCTCACACAGTGGGTGCCTAGCAGTCAAGTGCCATATGGACAAGCGGAGGGCCGTTCTTACCCTCCAGATGCCTGGGTTTCCACGGGGCTCGGTGCTGGGCACCCCGGGGCGCATGGGGGGCATCTGCTCTGCGGAACACCTCCCTCAGCTCTGCTACATCCTCAGCCTGGCCTGCTGCCCTCCTTCCTGCCCACTGCAGCGGGGGGACCTCACTAACACACCATCGATGCGGTCGCTTCCCACTCAGAAGCCTCCAGGGACTCCCCACTGCCAGCTCTTCAGCCTGGCAGCCTTCGTTGGAGGGCTCTTCCAGCCCTGCCTCCCCGGACTCCTGTCCCCTCAGTGGGCCATTCATTTCAGACATGCCAGGACCTTGACCTACAGCAGAGGTACTTCTTCTCCGATGAGTGCTGCCCCTTTTGGCACAACACCCCCAAATTGCCCCCAGCTGCCCCCAGAGTGCGTTGTGCAAGTCTCTAAGTGCAGGTGCCCGCAAGAGTGCAGCTCCTGTGTTTTCCTGGTCACAGGGAGGGGTAGGTCTTACAGGGGGACCAATGTCTAGAACCCTCGTACTAGGTCCTGGCCCCGGGGCAGCTGACTTCAGCTTTGGCTTCAGCTGACCTGGAGGAAGGCTTTGCCACTGACTCCACACTTCAGCACTGACAGCCATTTGGGTCAGCACTGTGGCCCACAGAGCAGCAGGAAGCAAAGGACTTGGGGGGGCCCGGGTCCCAGACAAACAGCCCTGGCCCAGCACAGCACAGGCCAGCATGGCCTGAGCACAGTACGTTCGGAGCCGCCCCAGCTCAGGCCAGCCTAGCTCAGCACAGCCCTGCTGTAGCCCAGCCCAGCCCAGCCCAGCCCAGTGCAGCCCTTTGAGAGGCCAGGGCAGTCCTCTCCCAGCAGGCACACCCCGAGGGAGGCAGTTCCCATCACTAACAAGGAAGGCTAGGAGGTGCGGAGCCCCCAGGCCGCCAGGCATTTCACAGCCCAGCGAAGCGGGTCACACCCTGAATGCAAATGCAGCCCAGCAGGTCAGGGCTTGTCAAAGGCTTCACTCAGCAGCTGCTAACTGGCAGCGACCCCTGCAGCCTGCCCTGCCCTCAGCCCCCCTGCCTCTCCTGCCCTCAGCAGGGTCAGAGGCCGGTGGGGTCCCGCGACAGGGTGTTCTTCTGTGTCTCAGAAGTCCCCCAGCCGCTGCCTGGCCCAGGGGGAGTGCGTGGAGCTGGGGCAGGAGGCCTGAGTTTCAATCCTGGCTCTGCCACCCAAGGGGGCTGTGTGACCCGAGACATCTTTGAGCCTCTCTGGGCTCATGTGTGACAGGCAGCCCACGTGGGCTGGACGTGAGGGAGAAGGGAGCCACCTGTGGGACCCCAGACCGGCTCCCCTGCTGAGATGTCAGCAGGGAGGCCCTTTTTTCCCTTCGCTCTGTGACCAGAAATGTCCAGCTTGGAAGGGCTGCCAGCTCGGAGGAGATCCAGGTCTGGCGGACAGAGGCTGGGGGCACAGGGCTGCTGAGTAGCAGATGCCTATTCTGTGTGCCAGGCAGGCCTGAAGACCAGAGAGGCCTGAGCAGGGGCCCTAGAGGTCGCCTTGCACTGGAGATGGGGCTTCTCCTTGGGGCAGTCTGGCCCCCTTCCCTCCCCGGAGGAGGGTCAGAAGCCCCTCTCCTCAAGACCCCTGACTCAGGGCCCCTTGAACTGATCCCCAGGGCTGCCTAGCCATCTCTGTGTGTGATGCCCTTGAAGTGAGGGTCTCCGGAGCGCCAATGGTTTATTACTCGGGTTTTCATGCACTGCTACCTCTCAGCGCCTCCCTCCCTCCTCTCCTCCCCACCTCCCCCCTCCCTTGCCTCAGAGCACCACCTGTCTCTCCAGCCTGCCTCGGCAACCCCTGCTTGCCTGTTGCCAGGGAAACCACCTCCTTGGCAACCAGCCGGCTTCCATATGACATGTACGCGCGGGAAGGGAAGGTTCCTGCCTCTCGCCGAGGCCGTTGGTGGCTCTGATGTGCCAACCCCGAAGAACAGCGTTTGCTCCTCGCATGGGACCCGGGTGCCCCCGCAGAGTCTGGAGGAGGGTCCAGGCTCTGACTGCAGAGAGGAGAGGGAGGCACCAAGCCTCCCCGGACAATTGCTCAACTCATAGTCCTACAGTAGGTGTTCAGCACCTACTATTTGCCAAACCCTGTGCCAAACATACAATCTCTCATTTAATCGTGCTTTGAGCCTGCAAGGTAAAATATGATTATTCCCATCTCGCAGGTGAGGAAACTCAGACACGGAGAGTTCCAGGGGCTGTCCAGGGCTGGCACATGGTCAGAGCTGAGAGCCATGCTTACTCTTGTCTGATTTCAAGGCCTAGCTCTTTCTACCATCCTGACACCTCTGGCCAGGCTGTTCATAGCTAGGCCAAGAGTAACTGTGGCCTCAAGGCACACGCCCTGGTGAGCAAGGAGCCCCCTCATCATAGCTCCTGTGGTGCCAGTCTCCAAGCATGCCCAGCAAGCTGTAGGTTCAGTGACCCAGACACGCACCAGGTACAGCTTAATGGGAGAGGTGTATGACCCGGCAGGTGCCTAAGTCATCTGTGAGCAGGGGCCGCGGTGGGGGTGTCAAAGGAATCCTATAGGGGTGGATGGGTGGCCAGGACCCTCATGGGTGCGGCGGCTTTGGACCCAGGGAGTGAGGACAGGTGCCAAGAGGGCATCCTATTGGAACCACGGCCACGGGTATCATGGCTGGGACTGCTGGCAACCAGGCTCTGGAGGGCCTAAGGACCGGCAAGGACTGTGGGAGTGGCTCTGGGCCCCCGGCAGAAGCCTGTAGAGGGCCCACCCAGGCTGAGCAGAAGACCTTGAGATGGTGTGAGGCAGATAACAGGGGGCACAGAGAGGAGAGTGTCCGTGAACAAGTGGGAAAGGGCAAAGCGGTTCCGCGAGAGAGAGGAGGGCAGGGGCAAAGGTACAGTGGTATGGCCGTGCGTGACGTAGCTGGGCGAGGTAACTGTCCCCTCACAGGCTGTGGCCCAAAGGGCTATGTTTCCTGGGTGCCCGCAGGCAGAGGTGATCATAACGGGGAGGCCTGGCTGCTGGGACCCAGTCCCTGCCCCCCAGGTCACCTTCCTCTGACCCTTGCCCTTTCCCACAGTCTCTACAGGGCAGAGACACTGAAGTCTACTCCTGCATCCAGACCGTGCCCAGCAGTCTGCCCCCCAAACCAGAGCTTTGTCTCCCAGGTATGCAGGGGGGTGGGGCAGCGTGCCTGGCTCCCCTTCTTACTCCATGGGACCTTCTCTCCTCATCTGTGAAATGGGGGTAAATGGGACCACAGGAGTGAACCTCTTGCAGTTGAATCAGAGTCCTCTCCCCTAGGCAGGCGGCCTAGTGGTAAAGAGGACTAGTGGGTTTGAGCCCCTGCTCTGTCCCCAGGCAGCTGCGCGGCCCTGGCCGAGGGGCTTACCTCCGAGCCCGAGTCCCCTCCTCTGTAAACTGAGTCACAGACTTGCCATGAGGGTCAAACGTGGTACTGGGGCCCCGTAGGGTCTTTGCAGTGTGGGCAATGTCTACACTGGTCGATCGGGCGGGGGTTATTAGGTTTCCAGCTGTCCCCAGGCTGACACTGGCTAAAGTTGGAAGCTGGTGGCGGGGCTGGTGCCAGCCCGAGCTGGCCCGGTCAGGGGTCCGTGTTCATCATGATGGAGGCCAAGGCATATCACTTGATCATTATTCTTTCTCTCCCTCTGTCTGTTTTTTTTTTTTAATGTTTATTTTTGAGAGAGACAGAGCACAAGCGGGGGAGGGGCAGAGAGAGAGGGAAGCAGGCTCCAGGCTCCGAGCTGTCAGCACAGAGCCCGACGCGGGGCTTGAACCCACGAACGGGGACATCATGACCTGAGCCGAAGTCGGACGCTCAACCGACTGAGCCACCCAGGCGCCACTGGTCATGGTTTCTCTGAAACCTGTTTGCTCATCTGTAGACTGGATGAGTGACCCTTTCCTACAACACCAACTGCCCTGAATTCGAATGAGTTCCAGGTTAAGTAATGTCGACGCCCGAGCTTTGGGCATCGTAAGGTGCAGGGGGTTCATCGAGCCAGTACAGGAGCCCTTGGGTAGTGGGTGGGCCCACGGGCATCTTGGAAGAGCCGTCAGAAGTGAAGGAGCTGGAACTTGGCCTCCCCCCCAGCCCAGGAGGCCCAGGCTGGCATTGTTGACGCCTCTTCTCCAAGCCCGTGCTCTACTCAGCCCTGAACTGGGCCCTGACTGGAAGCAGGGCTTCCCCATGCCGAGACCCCCAAGGATGTCTGGGCCATCCTAGGCAGTGCCCGCCCTGTGCCAGGCTCTGAGGTGTCGCCAGGACGGCTGGCCCCTTCGGGAGCCTCGGGTCTGCAGGAGCAGTCACTGACAAACAGAGGCATTTGCCGCCCCCTGTGAGGGGTGTGCTGGGGGGAGGCATCGGACTAGGGCCAGGGGAGGGGGTTTTCGGGGGCGCTGAACCAAACCCTGCAGGGGGAGTAGGTGGTGGTCGGGGAGTTGGTGGGGTGGGGGAACACCCAAGGCAGAGGGAAGAGCATGTGGGGAGGCGGAAGGGCTGGAGGGCAGAGAGCAAGGGTGGGTGGAGTGGAGGAAGAGACTGGTGAGGTGGCCCTGGGGACAAGGACAGGCCTCCCAGTCAGAGCTGCGCCTCTGACTAAAATTGCATTAGTACAACTTTGTTCTTTTCCTACCTATTCTTTGTCTTTCTTCCTTTCTCCACTCCTTCTCTCCTTGTGTCCTACCCTTCCTTCCTTCCTTCCTTCCTTCCTTCCTTCCTTCCTTCCTTCCTTTTTTTCCCCAGGAGAAAATGCACAGATTTACGAATGACAGCGAATTTAACCTGGTCTATGAAAATCTCTAGGATGAGCTCCACGGGCCCTTCGGTCTCGCCCTGGATCAGATGCCCCACAGCAGCTCCTCCTTCCACAGGACTTGTCCTATCCCAGGAGTGAGGCCCCAGGGGCATCCCATCACCTTGCCCCCACATTCAAGGCACTTCCGGCCTTGGCCTGCCCCCTACCCCCTCCTTCTGTGTCCCAGCCAGACCCACCGGTCACAGCGTTTCACATCTGGCCCTTGCCCAGACTGTCCCTTCTGTCCGGGAGCCCTTCCTCAGTCCTCACAGGCTCTCCTCGACACAGCCCCCCCCAAGCCCTCCGTGCCCTTTCATGGGCTCTCTGGGCACCAGCCTGCACCACGGCCTGAGCCAGCGAGGCCAACCGTGAGCTCCTCGGGGAGGTTCCCAGCAAAGGACACTTGTTGGTGCCGTGAGCGCGCGCATCCGCAGGGATGAATAAAGGAACGACTACACAAATACCCCACCTCCGTGCCCCTGCCCAGCTAGGTCAAAGGCACAAGGCGGACACACAAAGTAGAGGAGGGGGCTGGCGCAGGAGGAATGGGGTGTGGGCCCGAAGGAGCTGTGCAGAGGCGGGGCTGGGCTCTGGGACAGAGCCAGAGGCCAAGGAGGTGGCTGAGGGCCGGTCATCAGGCTGGGGGCCTGGAGCAGGGCAGCTGAGGAAGCAGATCCGGCACATTAGGGGCAGATGCTGGCCAAAAGGGCTGAGCCTCCCGAAGCTCTCCATCCCCCAACGGGGACCCCAAAGCCGTCTCCCATCGGCCTGGCCCTCTACACGCTCTGCCAACACCTGCAGCCCTCCTCCACCCTCAGGGCCTCAGCGACTTCTCCTTCCCCCAGAGCCCTCACCATCTGATCTCCGCGGACCCCACCCACCTCCTCCCTCTGTCTGCCTTGTGCACCTGCCCCAGTGCTTCGGGGCACCTCCTCACACGCTCTAGCCTAGCCGAGTGGTTTGGTGCCTGGGGCTCCTCTGGGCTGCAGGAGGGCCCCCTCGATGTGGCCGCAGCTCAGGCCCCGTGCAGACAGTGGCCCTCAGTGCTTGCACAGAGCCGTTTCTGGGGCTCCAAGTCCTCAGCAGCCCTGCTGGAACCCGTTACACAGGCAGGAGGGGGCTAAGGGTGGGGATCACCTGGGCTGTTGGGCTCTGCTCCTTCCCTCCCCTGCTCTCCTCCACCCCTGCTGCTCTCCGCAACCTCATTTGTAAAATCCTCCCTCCCACCCCCGCGCTCTTCCCAGAGGTCCTTGAGGGAGGGGCCCTTGCACACAAACCCCGAACGTGTCTAGGGGCGCTGGGGGGGCCCAAGGCATGAGCCCCGGCCCTGGTCCCTGAGCCGTACTGGGCAGCTTGAAGGCAGCACTGGGTCTGCAGGTCGGGCCCTTCCCTCAGGGTAGATGGGCTGGGGGGTCTTGGGGGAGGGGAAGCAGCAGACTGACATTCTAAAGAAATCCCGGCCCCTCTGCTAGGTTGGCCCGCAGCCTCCTTGGGCCCACAGGACAGGGCAGCCCACAGCCTCTAAGCTTGGTTCTGAGCCTGGTCTGTGAGCACAGTGCAGGGAAGGCTCTAGTGGGATTATAAGGCTGAGTGGAGAGGGCCCTGCTCACCAGGAGGCTGGAGTTGAATGAATTCCTTGCCTGTTCAGGGGGCGAAGCTGCCTGCAGAAGTGTCTTCCAGGCTCCGGGCTCCAACAGGCGGACTCCAACGGCCCGGCCCGAGGCAGAGGCCAGGGTTGGGAGTTGGGGGGAGGGGAGGCATACTAGGGGGGAGGGGAGGCATGCTGCTCAGGGTACAGCAAGCCTCCCCAGAGACACCAAAGCCAGCAAGACCAGGAGGAGGCTACCTGCTGGGCCTGGGCCTCTCTCTCCTGGCCCCAGGACCCCAGCCCCTCAGGCTGGGAGTCAGACTTTTCCAGCCAGCCCCGGGGGTACCGGGGAAGCCTGAAGGGGCTACACCCGCTTGCCCTGGTCCAGGCTGCCCTGCCCCGCCCCCTGTCTCTTCTCCACAAAGGGATAAAACCTACACAGGATCTCGTCCCTCCTGGGCTCAACAGTTCCCACCTGAGCCCGAAGGGCTGGTGCAGGTGGAGGGGTGGCAGATTACTTTAGGGGGGTGCAGGTGGCAGTAAGGGAAGAGAAGGCGACAGAGAGGGCTTCGAATGGCGCTCCTTGAGGGCAGGCAGGCTTGTGTGGCCTCTGGACTCTGAATGGGCACAGGGGGGAAGAACCAACCACACTTGGGAGCCCTTTGAGGCCGGGTGGCTGCTGGCCTCTCTCGACCCCAACTCCACCTCCCGGCAGCCATGTCCCCCTGAGCCTTGCTTTCAGTGACAATCAAGACCTCTGGGCGTGGCTCAGAGGGGACAGAGGGGAACTCTGCTCCTCCAGAGGCTCCGCGGGTGTGCATTTTCTCCGCACTCAGCCTCCAGGAAAAACAGGCTATCACGGAGCAGTGTGGAGGGGGTCTGCTAAAAGAGGGGTTAGGTCTCCCTGGGGGAGATGGGGGCTCTGTAGCCCCCACAGGGAGCACCCAGGGGTGGGGGCAAGGCAAACAGAGGGATGGCATGGGGAGGGCTGTTCCTGGCCCAGGCGGGACAGGAGTGGCCAGAGGAAGAACAGTCAGCTTGGAGCACCCCGAGGGAGTTGGATCGGAGGGGAACAGGTGAAACCCTGGTTAGTGGAGCCCTAGGGGGCCCTAGACCCAAAGGGTGGATGGCCACATCCTGAGGGCGGATTCCTGGCCTAGCGCTGTGGACCCCCCCTCCCCCCCCCACACCCCGTGGTCCCTGAGGGCCAGGCCCTGGGCACCGCCTCTTCCCACCCAGACCCTGCCCCAATTCAGGGAGACAGTCTCCGTCTAGCCTGCCTGGCTCTGACAGGGATTTCCTTCCAGCTCTCAGCGGAGCCCCCCCCCCCCCGCCCTCCTAGGTCGGGCCTTGACACCCTCTTCTGAGCCTCAGGCGTCCGAAACAGTTCAGCTTACTTCTGGCACCCTCCACCTCCTCTGGGGCAGCCCCTCAGAAATGGCCCCCGCTGCCCGTTCCCTCCGGGTTTCAGCCTCCAACCCCCTTTCTGCTCCTGCTCCTCTCAGGTGCTTGCCTGAGAAAATCATCCCTGGAAACCAAACCCAGGAACACAAAAATGGGTGTGGGAAGCGGCTGCCCCTCCTCAGCGACAATTTCCAGAGGATTCTGCAAAGCAGAGTTTCCATGGGAACATGTGCGGTTCCACACAGAACCTCGGTGGGGCCGGGGTTCCCCTCACACCCAATACTGCAGGACCGTGTGGCCTGGGGGCCTTGGCCAAGCAGGGCCACTGCGCTTTGGCCACCAGCCCTCACCAACCTGAAATCAAGTTACTGGCAAATCTGCCTTTTTTTTTCCCCTTCTAATTTAAAGGCGCCCTCCATGCTAAGGATGCCTCTGGGATTTCCAGGATGGATTTTTATGTAGCTCAATAGGTTCCTTGGCAGACTGCTCAGCCAGGAGAGGTGGGCCATGGCCCCAGCCCTGCCAGGCTGCCACAGCGGCGTCTCTCTGTCCCTCCTTCGTGCCAACGGACGTCATTTACCCGCCTGAGGGGCTTCCTCAGACCTGGATTCAGACTCCAAGAGTTTGGGGACATCAGCAGCACAGGGCCCTGGGACGCTTCCCTTACTAGGCTCCTCTCTTGACCTGCGGTCATAATCACGGCCTGCGAGCATTGGCGGGGCATGGGGCCGACCCTCCTCTCTGCACTCTGCGTTTAGGATGTGTTTATCCAAGCAGGTGATGCAGGCGTAACAGGCATAATGCAGGCTGTAAAATTCCCTCTGATGCTCCCGCCAGTTACAGCCTCCATCCCGGTGCCCCCGCCCTGAGGTGACCACTGGGTCATTTGGGTGTGTGTGTGTGTGTGTGTGTGTGTGCGTTTTCTTCCAGACTGTTTTTATTGCATCCACGTACCTATATGCATGTACACGAACATATAAAATGTATGGTGCTTGCGGGGGGCTCTGAAGAGCTTACATGGAATGATTCTGTAGGTGCTTGCTTTGTTCATACAGCCCCACGTGGTGGAGATCCGCCCGTGACAGCCACGCAGAAGCTGCCAGACTCTTTAATTACAGCAAAGGATTCCACAGGACCGATGGATCCTAATTTAGCCAAGCCCCTAGAAACGGCCTTTTCCGTTGTTTACAATTTCCAACCTCACAGAAGGGGCCGCAGGAAACATCCTTGGGCGTCGTCATTTGCAAAAACTTTCTCCTTGGGGAAATGACGAGAAGGAATCCCCGGGGCCTAGAGCGTGGACATTCACTGTTTTAACAGAGGCTGCCAGAGGGGTCACGCGTGGAGTTTGTACCGGTTTCCGTTCCTCAAGCCTATCTACAAGAGCTCGTTGAATCCTGAAAACACCCTGCCAAGTGAGGGGGGGGGGCATCTTCCCTTTTTACCAAAGCAGAAACCACAATTCGGAGAGGCTGACTGGCTAGAGGTTATATAGCACAGAAGGGGCAGCGCTGGGTTGCCTCCAACTGTGTGTGGCCCTCCTGACTCCATGGGTCAGGTGAGGGGGGGGGTTGCATAAAGTGTCTTAGATGGACTCACGGCCCCCAGGGCTGGGGAAGTCCTTGAAGGGACAAATTTCTGCCAGAGATCAACGACCAGGCTTATATCGCTCAGAATCGTAGGGGCGGGGGGTGGGGGGGGTCCTCTTTGGGGTGGTCTGTCTTCTTGGGGAAACGAAGGCAGGTCAGTAGAGGTGATGGAGTCGGGGCTGCCCAGCAGCCCACCCACACTGCGGGGCTTGGCTTCAGGCAGCCTAGACATTTGGATCCCTTAGCCTCCCCTGGAAATTTCCGGGCACAACATGCCTGGAGGTGTGAACTGCCTCTTGGAAGCTTCATAATCCGGGATAATGCTGCTGTAATTGGCATTGTTTTTGCATTTACAATCCTCTCGTTACCTGAAAACCTGCTTGCGATGGCTGTATCTGGAGGGGGTTTAATTTTACCACTTGGCGGACCTTGGGGGGCTGAGGAACACAAGCTTTTCCTCTGGGCCCCTTGGCCCACCCCCCGCCCCCATTCAGATTCCCCAGTGAGTGCCACAGGCCTGGGTGGCCCAGGCTGGTTGACCTCGCGGCCTTGGTTCAGGGTACAGCCTCCCCACAGGAGCCCCAGCCTGATCAGGGGACTGCTTTTCTCCCCAATTCCCCTTCCTTCCTGGGTCCAGCCCACCCAGCTCGTCTCCCTTCAATCCTTTCTCCTCCCAGGGGCTCCTGGGTGGCTCAGTCCGTTGAGCATCTGGCTCTTGGTTTTCAGCTCAGGTCATGATCTCACAGTTCGGGAGCTCGAGCCCCGCGTCAGGCTCCGTGTTGACAGTGCAGAGACTGCTTGGCATTCTCGCTCTCTCCCTGTCTCTCGGCTCTTCCCCTTCTCTCTCTCTCTTTCTCAAAATAAATAAAGAAACTTAAAGAACATCCCTTCTCCTTCCAGCCCTTCCCAGTCTCTACCACCAAACTGATCTTCCAATGGCACGGATCTGACCGCACCTCTCCCCTCTCTCAAAACCCTGCAATACCTCCCATTTATTCATTTCAACAAAGGAGCCGAGATAATTCAATGGGGGAAAAAACAGGCTTTCAGCAGACAGTGCTGGGAGAGATGGATGTCCACACGTGGAAGGAGGAAGTTGGGCCCCTTCCTCACACCCTCTACGAAACCTCACGGTGCCTTCCTCTGTCCACGGGATGGAGCCTTGACTCCTCAGGCCAGGACTCCGGGCTCTTACAATATTTGTCCAGCTCCAGTGCGTGTGCTGAGTCTGGGACAAGAGACAGATGGTTCTGTCCTCGTGTTATCGTCAGCCTCGTTTCTTTTTTTTTTTTTTTTTTTAATTTTTTTTTTTTTAATTTTTTTTTTTTACGTTTATTTATTTTTGGGACAGAGAGAGACAGAGCATGAACGGGGGAGGGGCAGAGAGAGAGGGAGACACAGAATCGGAAGCAGGCTCCAGGCTCTGAGCCATCGGCCCAGAGCCCGACGCGGGGCTCGAACTCACGGACCGCGAGATCGTGACTTGAGCTGAAGCCGGACGCTCAACCGACTGAGCCACCCAGGCGCCCCCCCCACGTCAGCCTCATTTCTGACCAGCTCCCACCGGCCCGGGCACCCCAAGCCCCAGCCGTGCTGCCATCTGCAGCTGCTGTTCCCCAAGATGCCAAGCTCCCCCACCTCCGAGCCCGTGCTTCTCCCACTTTCTCGGCCCCAAGGCCCTTCACCCCGTTCTTTGCTCGAGGAATTCCCGCTCAAATCGTACCTTCTCTGGGAAACCTCCTTCAAAACCCCTCCCCCACCGAAAAGTTTATTCGTTTCTCACCTGCTCTGACCCCTTTGAGTTGAAGCTGTTCACCCACATCCATCTCCCCGACCCCCCGGCCGGCCCTGAACCTTCGTGGAACATGCGTCAGGGGCCGAGAGCCCTGTTAGGGTGGTTCTGTTAATTGATCCCAGAAGCCCCTGTCGCTGCCAGGGAATGCTTCAGCCGGCTCAGCAATGTTCTGACCACTGTCCCTCGCCTCACCAGATGGCCTTCCCTCCTGCCTCAGCTGCCTCTAGGCTAGGCCGGACAGTCCTGACCATGCAGGGCCTAGGCCCCTCCACACAGCCACTGATCCCATGGCAGCGTGCGGGGTGGGAGCACAGAAGACGCCCCTGCTGTGTCCTCATGTTCCGGCCAGGTCAGAGCCCCCCCCGCCCCCCGACAATGGCTGGATGGGTAAGGGAGAGTCAGGGATGCTCAGGCCTTAAAAAGGCCCCGTACTGGGGCGCCTGGTGGCTCAGTCGGTTAGGTGCCCGACTTCAGCTCAGGTCATGATCTCGTGGTTCGTGAGCTTAAGCCCCACGTTGGGGTCTGTGCTGACAGCCAGAGCCTGGAGCCTGCTTCAGATTCTGTGTGTCCCTCTCTCTCTGCCCTCCCCTGTTCACACTCTGCTGTCTTTCTCGCTCTCTCTCAAAGATAAATAAACATTAAAAAAAAAAAAAAAAAAAAAGGCCCCGTACTCCGGCCTCTCTGGACCCAACCTCAAATGCTCCCCACCTGCCTCCGGCAGCCTCACAGCCTACTACCTCCTGTGGGCAGGAGCCCTGAGGTGCTGTGTATTGGGGGTGAAGAAGAGCTGCCGGCCCCTTTGACCTATTAGGAAAAGTCTGTGTGGGTGAGGCCTAGCGGGGAGAGAGACTCTGGGACCAGGTGACCAGGCCCAGAAATAAAAATGATAACTGTGGTGATGGAAAGTGAGCCCTGAGCTCCCGCACCTGGGCTTCCTCAGCCTTGTGCAGTGGGTTACCCTGCCTCCCGGGATGCTGTGAGGAAGCCGGGAGAGGCGGAGGAGAGAGCTGATCCCAGGTCGGCCTGGCCCTGTGGCTGGTGCCCCAACCCCACGGCTCAGTGCTAGAGGGCACGCTGTCTTCTCCCTGGGTTCAAGCCTGGAGTGGGAGATCGCAGAGAGCTTTAAGATGCCCCAAAAAACTGCTAATGGGTACGGGCCTTCTTTATGGGGTGATGAAAATGTTCTAGAATTCGATAATGGTAATGGGTGCAACAACCTTGTGAATATGCTAGAAGCCACCGAACCGTACACTTCAAAATGGTGAATTTTATGGTATGTGAATTATATCTGAATGAGACATAACAAAAGTAAACAAAAACTGCCTTGTTTAAACACTTTCTGTATCCCCTGTCCACGACCCCCAGGACAGAGGACCGGGCACACACACACACACACACACACACACACACTTCTTCCCTGGGACCCGACCCAAGTCCGCCATCCACCCCTCCACCCCAGCCTGTCCTGCCCTCCCTCCCTCCCTCCTACGCAAGGGTCCTTCCAGGCTCTGGCAGGTGTAGTCCCCTCTGCCTACCATGTACTTGCATGCCTACTGTGTTCCTATCTGGAGCTAGACACTGTTCCCATTTTATAGATGAAGAAACTGAGTATCTGAGAGATATAGCAACTTGCCCAAGTGCTCACAGCTGGCAAATGGTGAAGCTGAGATTCAGGGCCCGGAAGTCACCTCAGAGCCCACGATCTGAACCTCTTTGCTCCGTTGCCTTCTGCCGTCGCCTGAATAGCGGGCCTCGCGGAGACGTCCACACCCTAATCCCTGGACCCCGCGAATGGTACTCTATACGGCAAAGACTCTGCGGGTGTGATTAAGGGTTTTAAAATGGGGAAATTATCCTGGTTATTACAATCGCAAGCGTTCTTATACGAGGGCGCGGGGAGACGACAGACAGAAGGCAGAGAGCAATACGAGGATGGGAGCAGAGAGACGTAAAGTTGCTACATTGCCCACTTTGGGGGAGGATGGAAGAAGGGCCCAGGAGCCAAGGAATGCAGCTCTAGAAGCTGGAAAGGGTGACGAGGCAGATTCTCCTCAAAGATCTGGAGGGAACGTGGCCCTGCCAACCCCTTGGTACCAACCTGGTAAAACTGATTTTGAATTTCTGGCTTCCGGGGCTGCCAGAGAATCAACATGCACTGTTTTAAGACACCTGAGTTTGTGGCAATTTGTTACAGCAGCCCTAGAAAATTAATACACTTTTTGGGGCACCCCGGTGGCTCAGTCGGTTAAGTGGCCCACTTGGGCTCAGGTCGTGATCTCGCGGTTCGTGGGTTCGAGCCCCGCATCGGGGTCTCTGCTGACAGCTCAGAGTCTGGAACTTGCTTCGGATTCTGTGTCTCCCTCTCTCTCTCTCTGCCCCTCCCCCACTCACACTCTGTCTCTCTCTCTGTCTGTTAAAAATAAATAAACATTAAAAAAAATTTTAATAAACATTAAGGGGTGCCTGGGTGGCTCAGTCGGTTGAGCGTCCAACTTTGGCTCAGGTCATGATCTCACAGTCTGTGAGTTTGAGCCCCGCGTTGGGCTCTGTGTTGACAGCTCAGACCCTGGAGCCTGCTTCGGATTCTGTGTCCCTCTTTCTCTCTGCCCCACCCCTGCTTGTGCTCTGTCTCTCTCTGTCTTTCAAAAATGAATAAACATTAAAAAATTTTTTTAAATAAAAATTTAATTAAAAAATTTTAATAAAAAAAAAAAAAGAAAATTAGTACACTTTCCCTACTGGAAAGGTCTATTCAGCCTTCCAGGCCCCCTGGTCAGGTGGCTTACCCTGTGCTCCTCGTGGTTGCGTCTCACAGCTCTGACCCTGGAGGTCGCCGCTGCTACAGCTGCTGTGCTAACCCCAACCTTGACCTCTTCCCTCACTCCTGGCATTGACATTGCCAGGCTGGCATCATCCTTCAGTTGCCCAAGGGTAGGCAGCTCTGGGGCATGGCAGAGGAGAAAAGTGAGACTCAGAGAGGGGCAGCAGGTGCCCAAGGTCATTCAGCAGGCAAGAGGCAAAGCCAGGTTTGAACTTGGACCTGGCTGATTCTTACTGGTGCTACTAATGACTCTCCTCTCAGCGGACACTCAAGAAATGCCCCTGAATGAGTGACAGTCAATAAAGTGTTCCTGAAAGACAGGAAGACACAGAAACCCAAGGAAAACACATTGTGGGAAGGCTGTGGGAGCCTCAAGGAGAGTAAACCAAGCTTGAGCTAACCAAGGAAGGCTTCCTGAAAGAGGGGACTTTAAAAGGCATTCCACACAGAGAATATCATGAGCTAAGGCCTGAAGGTGGAAGGACGTGTGAGGTGTTTGAGGGAGGCTGGGGAGATGACACCAGTCCCAGGTTGTGAAGGGCCTTGGGTGCCAGACTGAGGCCTGAGGGGCACCCAGAAGTCGGGGAGCAGGAGAGCAAAACCCCCTACACTGTTCTTTAGGAGGCAACTTGAGCGAATGGCTCTGGGGAGGCCGGCCTGTTTCATTTGGAGGCTGCTGAGATCGGCAAAAGTTTGGAACTGGGACTGAGGCCGAGGAGGTGTGGGCTAGGGCAGGGGACCAGACTCCAGAGCCACTTTGGAAGGGAGAGGCCGACAAGACCTGGTGATCTGCTGGTCTCAGATGTCCATGCCCCATCCAGTGGACAGAGGCTGGTTCAGTAAACACAACCAAAAGTACCAGAGTGGAGCACCAACTTGGGGAGAAATCCCGGTGGCAACCAAGAGGAGGCGTCCTGAAGGCAGCCAAGAATGGATCAGGACTCAGGAGACAGGTTGAGGCAGCAGACCCATGGTGAGGAGAAACCGGGAAGGCTCTGGCGGCTGGAGCTGTGGGAGGAATGAGGCAGTTAGGGAAGATGTGCCAGGAGGTGACAAGCGCACCCACGGTCAAGGACTCTTAAGAAAAGGCCCTTTCCCGGGGCGCCTGGGTGGCGCAGTCGGTTAAGCGTCCGACTTCAGTCAGGTCACGATCTCGCGGTCCGTGAGTTCGAGCCCCGCGTCAGGCTCTGGACTGATGGCTCGGAGCCTGGAGCCTGTTTCCGATTCTGTGTCTCCCTCTCTCTCTGCCCCTCCCCCGTTCATGCTCTGTCTCTCTCTGTCCCAAAAATAAATAAAAAACGTTGAAAAAAAAAATTAAAAAAAAAAAAAAGAAAAGGCCCTTTCCCTCATCTGTCGCTGCTGCCTCAGGGCACCAACCCCAGCACCCATCCGGGCCCATATGGAATTGGACCTTTCCCCGTGGGCTTCACTTTAGGCAAACTGATAGCAAATCCTAAGCCAATAAGAGCAAATAAATGAGGGGTGATTACCGACAATAGAAGAGGGTACACCACGGGGTGCCTCCAAATAGCATCTCCTCCAGTACATTTTAAGTGCTTTATAGGTCATTAACTACTTGACAGAGAGAGCCTGACACTTAAAGCCAAGAATTCTGCGCCTCTGCCGGGGAAAATCAATCAGAAATGAAGATCGAGCATTGTCGACGTTAAGATGTTCGGTGGGCAAACGGGATTTGATTTACACATAATCTTAAGGCCCTCTCCATTGGGTGAAGTGGCCACACTGGTATCCGAGGCTGTTTATACATCCCAAACTTAACCTCCCCCTGCGATATGTTGTTGTTGTTATTGCTAATGAAATATTTCAAAGACATGGGAAAGCACGGGGACAAGCTTAAATGTCTAAGCCTGCCACCCGGCTCTGTCAAATAAAACATTACATCTATGGTTGGAGGACCCACTTTGTAAAAATGTGACTTGCTTTTTCTTCCGTCTTTTCAAATCCTTTCTGTCTTCCAGCCCCACCTTTTCAGGGAGACCGAGGCTGACCACCCATCCCTGCCCAAGACATTGCTCCTTCCTCTGAAATCTGAGCGCAATTACTGCCTCTTTAATTAACTTGGCGATTAATCACCACCTGCTTGTGAAACAGCTTTTATTGTCCTTGTCCATCTCGCATGTGGGATGTGGGTGGGGGTGGGGACCAGGCAGGCAGAAAGAGGAGGGACAGGCAGGCTGCGGAGAGTCTGCTTGAAGAAGAGGCTGAAAAGACTTGATATCCAGAAGATCAGCTTGCTCCTGGCTCCATTAAAGCAGTTGCCAGGTATCAGGAACTGAGAGAGGCTGGAGATAGGACCCCAGAAAGCAGTGGGCACTAGGAGGGTAATCTGCTGTTGCCGTTCCCCTCTGGCCAGAATGTTCTTTCTTCACTGAGCCTTGTTGCAGGCTGAATTGTGTCCCCCCAAAACATATGTTGAAATCCTAACCTGTGAATGTAACCTGATTTGGAAATAGGGTCTTTGCAGATGTAATGAAGTTAAGATGAGATCATACTGGATTAGGGTAGGACCTACAACAAATGACTGGTGCCCTAATAAGATGGCCATGTGAAGACAGAGACACAAGGAAACTCCCTGTGTCACCAAGCCAGCTCCTCTGCCTGAATCTGAACATCCAGGATCTTAGGTAGCATTTCTCTGGCCAATTAATGCTGTCACCCAACTCCAGGAACAGCTCCTACACCCGCTTTTGTCAGAGGAAGCCTTTTCCCCAATCCCATCTCAGATACCACCCTTCAATCAAAAGGACCAGCCTAGGGGCACCTGGGTGGCTCAGTTAAGCCTCTGACTTTGGCTCAGGTCATGATCCCGCGGTTTGTGAGTTCAAGCCCCGCGCGGGGCTCTGTGCTGACATCTCAGAGCCTGGAGCCTGCTTCAGATTCTGTGTCTCCCTCTCCCTCTGCCCCCTCCCCTGCTCACACTCTGACTCTCTCTGTCTTTCAATAACAAATAAAGGTTAAAAAAATTAAAAAAAAAAAAAAAAAAAAAGGACCAGCCTGGGACAGGGTGGGGTTTACAAGGACTCGCTTTACCCCCAGAATAGCACATCTGCTCAAGTCAGTTTCCCTGTGGCTCCCCCCAGAAAAATCCTCCCACATGCTCCCAGACCCTCAGTGCTGGGCATAGTAGCCTGGTTGGAACACAATGCTTTTAACTTTCCCTGTGATTTGGGGAGGAGGGGGTCCCAGCAAGGGAGAGGACCCAGAATTTAACATGGAGGCTAGGGATATCTCATTCATGCTGCCAACCACAGTGCTACGTACAGCACGTGCACTGAAATAATCTTCCAAACCACCGTTTAATCACTCCAATCCTTGGACAGATGGAGAACTGAGGCCCTGACACTCCACAGAGCATCGCTGTGTAGAGATCTGAGGTCCAGTGATGTAAGCGTGTCCTAGTATCAGCTCAGCCATCACTCCCAGGTAACAGCATTTCTCTGCACGTCAGTCTCCCCATTCTTGAAGAAGAAGAATACTATCTTCTAAAGATGTTACCAACCTTACAGACAGCTCTAAAAACCTGTACGCACCTTTTCCGTTAATTCAATCAACACATGCGTTTGAGCACATCCTGTATCCTGGGGACACAGTGGTGAGCACCACAAACCCAGTGTCCCGACCTCAAGGTGCTACCTATTTGGTAGAAAAGGGCAAAGAAATGCAGCTATACTCGGGTGGTTAAGTGTTAGATGGGGTGCACGGAAGCAGCGATGAAAAGGCTGCGGATCTCAGGAGGGCTCAAAAGAGCAGCGGCGGCCGCAGGAAAGAAAAGGCAAAGAATGAAACCCGCAACCCCCACCCACTGCCTGAGCCCCTTCTTCATCTCTGCCAATCAGGCCTCAGCACCGCCGGCCGGCCGACCAATCAGAGCTGGAACAGGAGCGCTTGGAACAGGGCCCGGGCTTCCCGCGGGAGGGCGGCTGGAGCCCGCACGCCCCGCCCCGCCCCGCCCCGGCCCCTCCCCTCCCCGCCCAGGCCCCGCCCAGGCCCCGCCCCGCCGCGGCCAGCCGCGCCTGCCTGGAGCCCCCTGGCCAGCGGCCGGCCGCTGGGGCCGAGTATTGTCCCAAAGGCCGAAAAGAGACGAAAGCGGGGAGATTGGGGGACAGCCACGTGACCGGGGGAGGATTTACAATATTTTCTTTCGCTGTCGACAATATTGCAAAATGTATGGAAGGGACCGCACGGCCAGGACAGGAGCGTGAGCGCGCGGGCAAGGTAAGAAGCCTCCGGCCGGCTTCGCGGGACTTGGGGACACCGGGAGGAATCGCGGCACCACCGCGCTCACTGAGCGGCTGCCGCGGGGTCTGCGCCCGAGGGCGCGCTCTGAGCCTCGTGGGCCTTGAGCGGTGTAGACGCGGCCCGGGCGCTGAGGCATCTCCGAGGCGGCGTGGACGCGGCCCCTGAGCCGAGGAGTCCTCGGTGACCCGGGGGCTGCCGTGGCGGTGTAGACCGGCGCAGGCGGTGCGGCTGGGGCGCCTCCGAAATCCCGCCGTAGTCACGGCTGAGGTGGGCAGTCAGCGCAAGTCGCGGCGGTGAGACCGTGGAGACGCGGAATGTGCCCCGGGCAGCCTCCAGCCCCCCGGGGGCAGGAGGCGCCGCCGGGCCGCGTGCAGGTGTAGACGCGCGCGGGGGGCCTCCGCGGAAAGTTTGCTGGAGTGCGCTGGGCGTGCGCCAGAGGCTGGGCGCTGGGGCTGGGGCGCGCTGCCGGCGGGTCTCTGCTGCTCCCCGCCGCCGGCCCCGCGGGGGACCCCCACTCCCCAGCCTCAGCCGCCGCGGCGGGGGGCGGGGGGAGGGGGCGGTGGGGGGCGGGGACTAACTGAACTGAGCGCTGGAGGGAAACGAGAGGAGATTGACTTGGAGCCTTTCAGACAGGTTCTCGAAGCCCCCGCGCTGTGCCCGCCGGAGCCTGGGGTCTCTCCATTTCACCCGGGAGGAATCTGAGGGGCAGAGGCCAGCTTACCGACACGACACACGCTGAGGGGACTCAAACCCGGTCTGGTCCAAGCCCGGAGCCCAGCTCCTTCCCTCCTTCCACTTCTGCCTCGGCGGCGAGGAGAAAGGCGTGGTAGTGGAGGGGGGCAGTTGGGACTTGGGGGTGGGGTGTAGGAGGACTGGGACTGCCGCATCTGCCTCCCACTGCCTCTCTGTGGCTCTGGGTGGCCCCTCAGCACCAGTGGAGGGAAGAACGGAGGAGGGAAGGCAAGGATGGGAAGGAAGGGTACTGGGCAGGTGATGCCATTCCCCCACCTACCTGGTCCCCAGGGGTGCTTTGCCCGGGGCGGATCAAGTGGGGCAGAGTACCTATGTGACACTCCCCTGTAGGGGAAGGAGGACACCCCAACCCAGTTTCTGCCACAAAGGCAAGGCAGAAGGGAGCCCAGAGGAGGGAAGAGATACCTGTACACCCAGGGAGGCTCTTGGGGTGGCTCAGTCCCCTCTCCCACCACTCCCTGGGACTTTTGCCCCCCCCCCCCACTTCTTACTCCTACACCCTCCCAGTCTCTGTGATCCCTCCACTCCGGGTCCTTTGCACGTGTTGTTTGTTTGTCTATTGATTGATCAACAAGTAATCATCAAACATCCCAGGCATAGGCAACTCAGTGGTGAGCAAGGCAGACCCAGTCTGGGACTTCTAGACCAGCGCAGGGACACAGATGATGAACGATAGTCCAGAAGGGAATGAGGCATAGGAATGGGAGGCAACCTTGGGTGGGCATGAAGGAACGGTTCACTGGAGAGGTGACAGTGAATCAGAGGGATTAATGCCTCCTCAAACTTTGGGTCCCAGTCACCTCCTCCTGGAAGCCTTCCCTGACCTCACTGAGCTGACCCTTCCCCTGTTGACAGGCTGTCATAACCTGGGGACCACTCCCTCCACGGACATTTTTATGTCATTATTGGGTTAATGTTTGTTTCCCTCCATCAAATGTAAGTGTCACGAAGGCAGGACCTGAACCTCTTTGGGGGCAGATGGTAGACAGAATGAATAAAGGATGGGTAGAATTTCCCCAGAAAAGCACAAGAAAAAAAAAAATCTCAGCCAGGTCAGGTATCCAGATGGCAGAAACTTTTCTTTCCCCTTCCCTGGACTGAGTCCTGGGCTCCACACCCCATTTGCAGTTCACAGAAACAAAGTAAAAGAAACCAGCAGGTCTGGTAAGGAAGAGAGCAGGGAGAGGCCTGGTACAGTTGGCCCACGGAAGCTCCGAGGCTGTTCCACTGGAAGGGAAGGAACCTGCAGAAGGGGAGGCCTGAGGACAGGTGCCTGTCCTGTTCAGACCAGGCAGGACCAACCTAGTCATTCTTCTGTCCCAGCTCTCAGAGGCTTGGTTTCCTTTAAATGCTACTCTGGAGAAGGTGGTGGCCAGCAGGGTCCCCGGGATGGCCACGGGACAGGGCCACAGCAACTGCCCGCCGTCCCCTGCCCCTCCCCCAATCTGGAGTGGACAGGACCCGGGGCAGCACCTGTCTGACCCAGGGTCCGGCCTCTGGGCCACAATTAGCCGTCCAGGTTACCTGCAGTTCATTTAAACTCCTGCCTGGAAAATAGGACTCGGGCTTAGAGGGACTGACTCTTTATTTTTCGTAGTTTCTACATGCAGTGAATTTCTCCCTCCCCTGGCTCTCTCAGACCTGTGCGCCTGGCACCTTTCCTGTGGCAGATTATGCTCTCACAGATGCCCAACAAAGCTTTTAGCTTCCCCCCCTCTCCACTTCAGGGGATTGAACTGCCTCCATGCACGGCTAGGGAGAGTGTCTACATGCTTTATTTAGGCTCTGGCAGGGACAGAATAAAAGCGGCCTCCCCAGCCAGCCAGCCAGCCAGCCCTCCTGACTGGAATTGCTTTAAAAAATTAATTTGCAATGATTTACGTCCTTGTGTTCTGCGGGGATCACCAGCATTTTAAATATGTATTTAAATCAGATTCACTGCTCCCGGTTAAACCTTCACTGCCCCCCCCCCTCCCCGCACCCCACCCAGCAGAAGGGCCACTGGATTTGGAGTTGGTGAAACGCAGAGGTTCAGGCCAAGTTCTGCTAATGACAAGCTGTGTGACCTTGGACAAATTACTTAACCTCTCTGCGCCTCCATTGGCTCCTCTGGTAACTGAGGTTAATGATAATCCTTCCCTCACAGGGTGTTGTGAGGATTAAATTAGATAACGTTCAGGGAAGAGCTGTGCAATGCCAGGCCTGTTTTCTGTTCCCCAGTACAGGCTGTGCCGCTAATTAGCCCGGTGACCTTGGATGGGCCACTCAGCCACTCCTGGCCCTCAATTTCCCCATCGGAAAAGCACAGGGGTTGTTCTGGAAGATGAGGCCGTAGAGCCTCCCCACCTCCATCCCTGAGCCCCCTGCTCACCTCCTCCGGCCCTCTGCTAGACACCCTCCCCTTGGCCACCCCCCTTTTACATTATCCAAGCATGCACTTCTAATTGGAGATTGCTCCCCTCCCCAGCTGCCTCTCCTCCTGGCTCCCCGCGAAGCCCCACAGGGTTTGGGCCCCGGGGGCCTGCAGTTCTTGGCTCATTTTCAGGAGCAATTAGCCGTGATGTCACAGGCCTCCGTGGTGGCCTCCGTGGGCGTGTGTGCCTGGAAGCCTGGAGGGGCGCTCTGCGGCCTTCGGGACTCCCCTAGGCCAGGGGGTCCCCACTACCAGTTGTAGGGAGGCGGCTTCCCAGGCAAAGCCGGTTCCATGTGTGTACTTTATGACTCCTTGAAGCCCCGAGTCTCAGCGTAAATTAGTTCTACCCTGTGCTTTTGTTGGCACTGTCTGTTCCTTGGAAGCGAGGGGCTTTGTCAGGAAGAACAAAGCTGTTTGGTGGTTTTCTGATTTGGGGGAAGCGTGCTCCTGGGGGAGGGCACATCGCTTCTCAGTGTCAGTCTCGAGTCCTTGATTCTCAGACTCACTGGTTTTTGTTTGGGCTTTTTAAGTCCTATGGCTTAAGAGTCACATATGTTTGTGTGAGTGTTGGCGAGGGGATTTCTTTCCTCCTTTTTGGCGTATAGAGTGTGTTCTGTGGAAGCTAATTCCAGGGACTGAACTTTTCAAATCACTGCTTCAACAGCTTTTAAAAATCTGGACCTAGTTACTCCTGTCATCCATGTGTAAAGATTTAGAAGAAAATTCCAAACCCGAGGGTGGGCAGCCTTGAGGATGTACAGCTCCTAGCAGCAGACTTGAGGTCAATGCTGAAATGTCGAGTGCCTCTGGGGACAGGAGCGGGGGGGTGGGGGGGGTGGGGGGGAGGGGGGGGGAGCGTGCTCTGCTCAGTGCCAGACATCTGGATATTTAGAAAACATCTGGGTGGCTGGATTTTTCAGGTTTCTGCCTGACATTTAATATCACAAACACGGAGCCTGCCTCCTGTCCCTCACCTCCCAAACACACCCAGCCCCTTCCCCGCACCCCACCCCCCTTCCCTGATGGGTAAGAAACATCCATTCTTTCCAATTCCCCAGCGTCTCCCCCCTACCGGAAATCTGATGGGCTTATGACATCATGGCTGGCTGCTGAGCGATGAAGTGGATGCCACAAAGAAATCCGACATATCAGATGGATTCTGAAATCAGTTTCCCTCTGGCTGCGGTAACAGGCGTGAAGTCAGGAGAATGTGAGCTTTGTTTAAGAAACAAAAAATAAAACTAAGCCCTGTCCCGTATTCGATACAATTTTTTTTTTTTTTTTAAGCAAACAGACCTTTTGGACATCATCCGATTTTAATAAAGACGCTGGCGTGTATGAAATGAAAGCGGCTAATAAATCAGACCTGAAGCTGCCTGTGAACATTCCCTTTTGGCTGAGTTTTTGTGTGTCCTTCTTCACTAATAAAAGAGGAACTGGGAATGGTTTATCTCCCTTCGTTATTCAGATGGGGTCGTTTGGGGGGTGTTTGTTTGTTTGTTTGTTTGTTTTGAGGCCAATAAAATTCATCAGGTAAATTGCTGGTTTATGTTTTTTTCAGGATTCCATTTTTATAGAGTGACCGTGGACCTGACCTGGTCTGCAAACATTGTATTTCCCTCTGCTGGTTTTTCTGGCCGGGAAAGTGTGAAGGGGATGCAGTTCAGCCTGCTTTTCAGTCTCCCCTTCGCAGGGCAGGGCAGGGCAGGGCAGGCAGGGCAGGGCAGGGCAGGGCAGGGCAGGGCAGGGCAGGCAGGGCAGGGCAGGGCAGGGCAGGGCCAGGACCGGTGCGACAGGGTGGTTTGGGGGATGAAAACCTCTCTGAAAGGACAGACAGTAAAGGGGCCTGTGACACCAGTCCAGGCAACCCGGGAGTAGGGGAATCTACTGTCTTTCTCTGTCCCTCCAAAAAGGATCTCAGACCTTAGAAAGAGCTCCAGACTGAGGGAACTCACCCCCGATGCAGGCCCAGATTAAAGGAAGCTCAGGGTTCCATGTGCCGTGCCCACCAAACCTCCAGCGCGGGGATTTGGAGTCTAACAGATCTGGAGTGGAGTCCCAGCTCCAACGTGGACAGGCTGTGGGGCCCTGGACAAATCACATCACCTTGTTGTCTCTGCCCCTTTGAACTGACCCAAGGACCCCACCCCACCCGATGGGAGAATCAGACACCCCTCTGATGCCCGGCCACTTTGTAGGGTTCTGGGGTCAGTCTCGGAGGCAAGGGAAGCCAGTGTAGATTCTGGACTTTATACCCTGGCTCTGGCAGCTTCTGTCTGCATCATAGTAATAGGACCAGCCTCACACCTGGGGCCGCTGTGAGGACTGCGTTGTAAGCGATTGCCCAGCATAAGCTGTTATTGTGAGATGTGCCCCTGAGCCCAGCAGGCGGGTTGCCAGGCGGGACCGTCGGGCACGGCACGGGAGGGGATGTGTCCAGCCGATCACAGGTGGAGGATAAGCGAGGACTGAATGGAATATTCCTCATTGCTCTGCACAGAACTTTCCACGGGCACCCATTGCCTGAAGGGAATAAAGCTCTCCTCTTGATCCGATCCGCGGGTACCTGACGCTTGGCCCTTATACATTCTTCTCTCCCCTTGTTTGGCGGTCCTCCAGGGCTGGAGGATGCTGCCTTCTTTGGACGCAATACTAATGGGTTTAGGTCACATTTTTGAGCACCTGCCATCATTTTATTTGGGGCACTTTACCTAGATTAACTCATTCGATCTTCATAGCAATCTATGCAGGGGGGACAGTTATCATTCCTATTTTAGAGGCCAAAACAAAGACGGCAAGGGTCTTGCCCAAGGGCCCGTCCACTTCACCCCTGCTCCACTGGCTCTGTTGAGGCTCCCTCTACTTGTTCCCCCCTCCCTGCTAAAGCTGGAGCACCTGCCCTATCTCTGCCAAGAGTCTCCCACTACCCCACTGAGAGGCCTTCCTAGATTACCCTCCAGCGATGTCATCCAAGGAATGCGGGCAGGTGTGCGTGGGCCCCTCACCCGGTGTGGCTCTGTGGTTGGCCCCGGGGCCCGTGTCTACCTCTCCTAGAGGCCAGGAGTGGGGCTGTGGCCAGTTTTGTGTCCCCCACAAGGCCCTGAAGGCCAGGTGAGCCGCCATTTACTAAGGACCTACTATGTGCAAGACATGGGGACCCATACAACAGGTGCCCACACCCAGCTTGGACTCCTCTCCCAAACTACAGACCCACGCAGCCAGTGCCTTCTGCGCTCCAAGTGCACGGCCACTGAGCTTTCTACATCAGGAGGTCAGCCCCAAACCGGCCCCACTACCAAATCTTGCCCATCTCAGGTAATGGCACCTCCATTTTCTGTGACTTGCTCAGGCCCCGAACCTTGCAAATGTTTTTTGTTTTTTTTTTTAAGTTTCGTTTTTTTTATTTATTTTGAGAGAGAGAGAGAGAGAGTGAGCAGGGGAGGGGTAGAGAGAAGATCCGAAGCAGGTTCCGCACTGTCAGCGCAGAGCCGGATGCAGGGCTTGAACTCATGAACTGAGTGAGATCATGACCTGAGCCGAAATCAAGAGTCGGACGCTTAATCGACTGAGCCACCCAAGGCGCCCCACCTTGTGAGCATTTTTAACTCCTCCCCTCCCTTTCTCTCATTCTCTCTCCCTGCTCATCCCTCATTCAATCCATCAGCAAATACCACTGGTTCTATTTTCAAAATATACAACTTGGGGCACCTGGGTGGCTCTGTCAGTTAAGCATCTGACTTCGTTTCACTCAGGTCATGATTTCACGGTGCTGGAGTTCATGCCCCGTGTCGGGCTCTGTGCTGACGGCTCAGAGCCTGGAGCCCGCTTCGAATTCTGTGTCTCCCTCTCTGTCTCTGCCCCTCCCCCCATTCATGCTCCGTCTCTCTCTGTCTAAAAAATAAACGTTAAAAAAAAAAATCAACAACTTGACCATGCCCACTACCACTGTGCATGAGTGTAGCAGCCTCCTCATGGGTCTCCTGCTTCCCCCTCGGGCCCCTGGAATCCATTCTCTGTGCAGTAGCCAGAGTGATCCTGTTAGAACTTAGGTCAAATTCTGTACTCCTTAGCCCAGAACCCTGCAATGGCTCCCGGCTCGGTCAGGGTCAAAGCAGAGTCCTGCCTATGTCCCCTGCTGGATCCCTCTCTGACCTCGATTCCTGCCACCCCCATCCTACTCATTCACCTCCTTGCATTTCCTCCACCATCCCATGCATATTTCCACCTCAGGACCTTTGCACTTGCTGGTCCCTCTCCCTGGTATACTCTTTCTTCTGATGTTTATATCACTTTCTATTTTGCTCCAGAGGTCTGATCAAATGTCACCTGCTCAGAGAGACTTTCCCTTGCCACCTTCCCCTGTCCTTTTCCTACTCTGCTATCCTTTCCCTGCTCTGTCGCTCCTCCTAGCACTTATCCCCTCTTGTATGTGTGTGTCATACAGGGCCCTGCCTGTCTTCTCATTGCCGTATCCCTGGTTCTCAATAAGCATTTGTTGAATGAAAGGATCGACGTATGGGCGCCGCGCGGGAACAGCAAGATTGAACACCTGTGCCCAGGTTCTGCGCTGGGTGCTGAGGCGAAACATGTGAACAAGGCCCCTCCACTCCCACCCCGTCCCACCCCCAGAACCCTCATCTAGAGAGACTGACATTGAGCAAGAAATCGCAAAGCAGGTGGAGGGGGGTGGTGTCGGGGAATGAACTCAGTGGAGACACGGGCCCAGCTGGCCGGAGGGCATACACGAGGAGACCGGAAAGGGGAGAGGAATCAGAGGGATGGGGGTGGGGTGGACCGGTGGGGCAGTATGCCCTGGGGGCCGAGGACAGGGCTGTGGGCAGGGAAGAGTAGTCGGTGGGGCCTTCAAGGTCAATAAGAACCTGGTGGGTGGAGAGAAGGGCAGGTCTTCCCGCCTGGGGTTTCCCGAGGCGGGAACGTACAGGGCATGTATGTGCACAACTTGGCTGGCGGGGGACAGATTGGGAAAGGTCTTAAGCGCTGCCTGGAGAGACGTGAAGAGGAGCGTCCGAGCTCGCGTTGGGATCCTGGCTCTCCCTCTGCACCCGTGTGATCCTGGACTCGTTGCTTCTCCTCTCTTGGGCTCAGTTTCCAGTCGGTGGACTCCTGACCACGTACCTTTCCTACTTCACAGAGAGGGAGAGACTTAAGCCTGGAGGGACCCAGGGTAGAGAGGAGTCTGCCTAGAAGAGCAGGCAGGGGGAACAGAAGATGCGAACAGAACATGCGAAGACATGGGGCCCTTCTCTGGGCTGCACTTCTCCCTCAGTGAGCGGAGAGTCAGGGAAGGCAACGAGGGGGGCGGCCCGGCCGTCCCCAACAGGGGCCTGGGGCACACCTGTCTCTGTGCTCAAGGAGCCGGCCAGCCTTGACCTCAGACTCTGCTGAGCACTATGGCCCTTCCTTGGAGCTGAAGAAGCCAGGGCTCAGAGAAGCGAGGTGACCGGCAGGTACACTACCAAATAGCTGGTAATGGCAGATGAGGGACTTGATCCCACACCCTGCTGTCCTTCAAAACCAAGCACCTTTGGGTGGGGCAGGTGAGCTCTTGCGAGGTCTGGGGGGAGCCAGAATCGTACAGGTGAGGAGCCCCTGCCTGGCTCAGTCGGTAGAGCATGCGACTCTTGATCTTGGGGCTGTGAGTTCAAGTCCCATGTTGGGCGTAGAGCTTCCTTAAAAAAAGAAAAAAAATTGTATGGGTGAAACCCTGCTCCTGGCAGGCCCTGAGATTGAGTCCCGGCTCGCCCACCATGAGGCTGCCCTGATCATGGCCACTCCCTCCTTTGGGGAAGGTGAGTCAGGCTCTGGAAACCGCCCCCCTGAGCCTCTTTCCTTGGCTGGAGCTTCTCTGAAGATTCTGCGTGCTCCTGGAAAATTCCCAGGTTGTTGCCTCCCTGAAGCCGCACAACTACCCCTCACGCGGGGGCTGCTGTTATCCCCGTTGTCCAGCTTGGGAAACTGAGGCTCAGAGAGAAGCACTTGTCCAAGGGAGGCATGCTGGTTAATTGGGGGATGTCCTGTCCTGCTATGCTCAGTTTCTGAAGGCCGCCTCAGGGAGAGAGGGCCTGGGTCCAGGTGCCGCTGACAGCTGGTGCTGGGGCCTCAGGTGGGAGCTTCTGGGGGCCAGTTTCAGCCCACACCGAGAAGAATGTTCTCTCAGATATGCCCGCGATGAGGCCTTTGTGAGAGCGAGCTCCCCATCACCACTGAAATTCCAACAACCTCTGCACTGGGTAGGAAGGGAGATTAAAGTCAGAGGGGCTGTTGGACCGAGGAGTTCAAATTTCTCTGACCTCTCCAAGGTTCAGTTTCCCTACCTGTGAAATGGGAGTATCAATACCTAGCTGTAAAGCACCCAGCCCTTTTCTGGCCCACGGAAGATGCCCAGTAAGTGCCACTGTCCCCTCCTGAGACTCCCAGACTTCTTCTGTAATGGCCAGGCTCTGAGTGCAGGGGGAGAAAGGGGCCCTGTCACCAGCCCCGCTTCCGTGGAGCAGCCCCACAGACCCCTGCTGCTTCCCCATATGGGGACCTGAGGGGTCCATGCAGAGAGCGAACTTCCCTGGACATCTGCCTCCCAGTCTCATCTGTCAGATGGGCCGGGCCATGATGGAGTAACAACACGGGGATGGTCCCCACAGTGACTTTGGGGACAGAGTGGACCTCTTGCGACCACAGACTTCCTGGCCCCCGTGAGAGACAGGGCTCACATTTTGTCTTCGTGATAATTTCACTGCTCGGTCATAGACCCACCCAGGCTACACTGAGAGCCTCGCTACCCTCCAGGGCTTCTTGGTTCCTGGCTAGGAAATGGCTTAATGCCAGGACCCAGAGGGCTGGGGGAATCTCACCCAGAGATGGTGCTCCTGGCAGCCGGTATTTACTTGCTGAGCATCTACTCTGGGCTGGGGAATTTCCTTACGTCAGCTTGAATAATTCTTGAGGGGGGTGGCTACAAGATAATTATTGAGGCAGGGGGGGCTACAATCTCATGTGGTAGGTGAGAAGGCCCCACATTTCAGGGAGACGAAAAAACTGGGCTGAGCAATATGAGAGTCAGAGTTCTACCCCAGGGTATGAACATCCTCTGTCTATACCCTGCCATCCCCTGGGTGGGGCGGTGGAAGGACCATTGACTTCAGAGCCCTGGGGTGTGACGGGGAGACTCTGAGCTGTATACCAGGGCAAAATCCTGACTCTGCCCTCATATCTTTGCACATTCTGTTCCCTCTGTTCAACTTGCTTTTCCAGACAGACTCCCCTCTACCCTGAGTCTCTTCAGTCTTAAGTCTCTCCCTCTCTATGAGGCAGAGCAGGGCAGCAGGAAAGGCACACTGTTGGGAATGCACAAGCCTGTTTTCAAATCCTGCCCTGTCACCAGTGGAGCTGGAGGGAAGTAGAAGGGAGATGGCATGCAGACAGGGGACCGTGTTGACGAAGGCAAGAGGGTGTGAGTGTGGCTGCATCAGCTAGGAGGGTGGAGCCAGGATCTGGGGGGGCAGAGAGGGTTGGGCTGCCCTTTCCTGACTCCAGGCTTTTGCTCGGGCTTCCCTCTCCACCTGGCAGTTCCCCCTTCTCCTGTTCGAGCCTTTGTACCTTTATTATGTTTTAATTTTTCTTAATGTTTATTTTTGAGAGGGAGGGAGAGACAGAGCACAAGCAGGGGAGGGGCAGAGAAGGAGACACAGAATCGAAAACAGGCTCCAGGCTTTGAGCTCTGGGCACAGAGCTCGACGCGGGTTTTTAAAAAAAAAATTTTTTTAACGTTTATTTATTTTTGAGACAGAGAGAGACAGAGCATGAACAGGGGGAGGGTCAGAGAGAGAGGGAGACACAGAATCCGAAACAAGCTCCAGGCTCTGAGCTGTCAGCACAGAGCCTGACGCGGGGCTTGAACTCATGGACCGCGAGATCATGACCTGAGCCGAAGTCGGACGCTTAACCGACTGAGCCACCCAGGCGCCCCTACCCTTCCTACCTTTAAATCCCTGCTCATTGGTCAGTCTCTTCTTGAGCTACTCCTGTCAGCACCCTCCTTCCCCAGTGCTCCCACAGCGTCAGGTGCTGTCTCGATTTGAACAGTGACCGGGCTCATGCAGCTTTCTGTCCTGCCTGAGTGTGGGGTAAGAACCTTGACTCAAATCTTGGCTCTGCCCTTCATCTGTTGGGTGACCACGGACAAATTACTTCACCTCTCTGTTTTCTCCTCTGCAGGGTGACAGTAACAGCCCCCAACTCACAGGATTCTCTAGGGGATTAAATGAGGTTGTGCTTCTAAAGCAGGAAACCACACTGCCTCTAAAAGTCAGCCAGCTGGGACCCACATGTTCGCCCACATCATTATTATTGTAAGTCAGTCCCCTGAGGGCAGGGCCTTGTGTCCTGTGCCCTGCTCACAGCGAGGCAGAAAAGGGGCTCTAGGATAGCTTCTGGAACAAATAGGAAGCCTGTTCTCCATCTCAGATGTGAGCTCTAATAAAACTACCCGTAACCTAAATAGTTATCACGTTCTGAATACCTACATCGTCTCGTCTAATCTTGACCACCCTGCGATGTGGGACTTATTCGACCCATTTTGCAGATAATGTAGTTGAGGTTTAGAGAACCAGTGAGGGGTAGTTGAGTTGGGTTTTGCCTCTGGGTCTGGCTGACTCTGCCGTGCTGTGTGTTGGTTAAGATGCTGCTGTCCCGTGATGCCCCTGGCTGAATGGTCCGGAGACCTGCTTCTCTCTCTCCTGGGCGCCCTTCTCCATCTCCAGGCCACCCTCTTGGAGTCAGTGGGGTGAGGCAACAAGGATTTGGGGCCTCGAGGCAATTGGCCTGTTCATGCGCCCTGTGCCCTGTAATATATGCACACACAGGTGCACACACACGTGCAAATGCACACATATACACACGTGCACACGTATACATGCCGCCTCCACAGCCACCAAGTTCCCCTAGTCTCCAGAGTCACATGTCTGCAACTGCAAACCTGTGAGAGGTCCCTGTGAGACGCCGCAGGTCAAGCTGTCACTACTCATCTACTGGTTGGCCTCTGTCCCCAGCCGTCGGCACTGGGGCTCGAGCTGGCTCGGTGCTCCTGAGGTCTGATGGGGCTTGGAGACTTCCCGCCCCCAGCTCAGCGTCTGCTGTGCGGTAGGGGCGGTAAGGGAGGAGCCAGCACCCTCCACCCAGTCTCATTAGGCCCCATCACCCCTGGAACCTTGCTGGGGGCCTTGGGCAGCTCATGTGACCTCCTTGAACCACTGTCCTTAGTGACCCTACAGCTGTACTCTGTCCACTGGGTCTACCTAGCCAGGCTGGGTTGGAGGCTCACGTGGGAAAAGGAATGGGGGAGCAGGAGAATGTGAAGGGGTGGAGGCAGGGGAGCCATTCATAGGAGTACTGGCTGCCGGGGCCCCCTGGGCCCGCTGGGGAAGGTGCCACAAAAATGGTTCTCAACCACGTGGAGGACGGGTCTGCCCTAGACCGTCTTCCCTTGAACTCAAATCTGGGAGCCACCCGGGGCTACGGCCACCCCATCAGCCCTTGAGAGAGTGTGGGCAGTCCTCTTAGGGGTGGAGGGACACAGTCCCCAAGGGGCTTGGGGACTCTTTAAGTGGCCCCTGCTGGGCTAAATCAGCCAGTGGCCAAGAGGAAAGGCAGCGACGGAGCAGCGAGAACCTGCATGGGCGCTGGGCCTAGGGCGGCAGTGAGAGCAAGCCTGGACCCCAGAGAGGCTCCTCCATTCATTCAGGCTGTAAACGTTTATTGAGCACCTCATTTGTGCCTTGCAGACTTTGTGCTCAGTGCTGGGGACACAGCAATGGACAAGATCCTCACAGAGATCGCGTTCCAATGGAGGAACACAGACAAAAAACACAATCGGGAAGTAAAATATATCGCGGTCCAGAGTGATAAGCTCTGAGAAGGAAAATAGAACAGGAAAAGGAAGCAAGGGGTGGATTTTTATGTTCATTTATAAATAAGGTGTCCGAGGAAGGTCTAATTGAGAAAATGACACTGGAGCCAAGATGGCAAGGAGGTGAGGAGGTGAGTCAGAGGGCTCTCCGGGGGAAGAGCATTCCAGGCAGAGGGAACAGCCAGAGCAAAGGTCTGGAGTGGGAGCGTGCCTGGCACAGTTAAGGAATAGCGAGGAGGCTGAGGCCAGCGTGTCTGGGGGGGGGGGTGAGGGAGGGGGAGGCGGTGGCAGAGGAGCTCAGTGAGGAAATGGGGGCCAGATGGTGAGGCCTCCCAGACTCACCATTTACAAGGATCCCTCTGGCTGCTGAGTTGAGAGTAGGCTGGGGGAGGGGCAAGGGCAGACCAGGGAGCCAGAGAGGAGGCCGTTGAAAATAATCTAACAGGATCCGCTGATGGATTGGTTGGGGGTTGGGGGAGAGAGAGAGGAGGAGGAGGAAGGGAAGGGAGGGGAGGAGGGGGAGGAGAGAAGGCATGAGCAGAGATGTCAGGGATGGATCCAGCGAGTTCTGGGCAGTTTGCTGGAGCGGCCAGCCAGGCCTAGAGGCTCAGTGGAGGCCCTCAGGGAGACTGGAGACTAGGGAGTGGGCTGGGGTCAGGCGGTTCTTTCTGTGTCCACGGGTGCTACGTGGATGACAGCCCAGCCCTAGGAAGAGCCGTCCTCTCTGTACTCTGGTCTAGGGGCTGGGCTTAAAGCGGTCCGTGGGCCTATATGAATCCTCCGCTCCCATCCATCCATCTGTTCGCCCCCACAGCTACCTGGCCTCCTCCCCATCCCTCCCTGTCTCCTTCCTGTCTTTCTACCGTCCCTCCTCCCACCCATCCAGCCCCTCCTTAGCACCCCAAACTATCCAGGCACTGCCCCAGGCACTGCGGCCGCATCCAACAACTCGGCAGATGGGGCCCCTGCTCTCTCGGACTTGCCACGCAGCGTGTCCGGCCCTGAAGCAACTTCACAGGACAGAATAAGACCAATAGAGACTCTTAATTCTTACCCATTTAAGATCACGCAACAAGTTTGTGACTACATGCGGTTTCATCGTTAACCATGTCCTAAGTCATTTCAACTAAAGTCACAAGCGCTGAAAACCCGGATCGGGTCATGCCTCCTGATTTGTGTTCCAGAAAAGACTGGCAGAGCTGAGAGCCCCATGTTGCCAAGACTCAGGGAGGAAGGGCGCCCCCGGAGGCAGGGAGGGGGTAGAAGCAGGGCGCCCCCTACAGGCAAGGGTCGGGGAGAGTGTGTGGAGCGGGACCGTTGAGTGCGCGTGGGACGTGGGGAGCCTGAAAAGCCAGGTGGGACCCACTGGAGCATCTGGCCTTTGTTCTGAAGGCAGCAGGGGAACGACTGACAGTTTCTGAGCTGGGGAATGACCCACCTTGCCGTGCCACCAAGAGAAAAGGCAAGTTGCTTGAGATGGGGAGACCAGTGAGGAGGCTGTGGTCCCGGCCAGTGCCGCGTATAGAGACCTAACCCTGAGCGTCAAGGGGGTTGAATCGGGGAAGTGTCACAGGAGTGACTGGTTGGGTCTGGACGCGGGGGTGATGCTACCCACGGGGTTGCCCTGAGGAAAGCCCACCCAGCACAGGGCCTCCTCAGCCTACCTGTTCCCCTCTGCAGCCCCACCCCTCCCTGTATGTCCAGCCTCAGACGGAAGATTCTTGCTTCACTCGGGTGGCTAAGGTCTATCACGTGCCTGCTCTGTGCTGGCACTGTGCTCGCATCGAAGGTTGGAAACTGCGCCGGAGAGAAGAGACTCGGTCACGGGGGCTGGGATCAGGTAAGGCCTCTGTGAGGACCAGGCATCCTAGCTGAGATCCAAGCGATGAGCAGGAGGGGAGGACAGAGTGTTTCAGTAGAGAAGGAATCTCCGGAGCAAAAGGCCCGAGGCAGGCATGGGCTGGACTGAACCGGAGGAAGCAGAGTCGTGCGCCCATCAGGGACATCAGGGTGTCCACTGCCTGGCACCCCGCCATTGTCCCGGGAAGGCAGCTTGGAAGGGGCAAGGGCTGAGCCCGGATAGGCACCGAGGCCAACTTCTGGGGACCTGTGGGGTAGACTGCCCTGTGGGGACCTTGCCATGAAAAGAAAAAAAAAAAGCAGCTTTATTGAGATGTAATTCATGTACCATAAAATCCATCCTTTTAAAGTGTACCATCCAGTGGTTTTCAGCATATTTATAGGGTTGTGCAACCATCACCACTAATTCCAGAACATTTTTATCACCCCCCAAAGCAACTCTGTACCCGTTACCGGCCTCTCTTGATCCTTTATCTACTTTCTCTCTGGATTTGCCAGTTCTGGACGTTTCATATTACGGGATCAGAAAACATGAGACCTTTGGCGTCTGACTTCTTTCACTTGGCCTCGTGTGTTTTTAAGATTCACTCGATCGTGTTAGAGCACAGATCAGTCCTTCGCTCCTTTCTTATGGCCACATAATATTCCACTGCTCGGGTAGACCCCATTTCCACATTTTGTTGCTCTATTCCTCAGTTGGTGAGCATTGTGGGTTGTTTCCACCCTGGGGCGATTATGAAAAGGGTGCTATAAAGATTCATGCCCAAATTTTTGTGTGGACGCGTCTTTTTTATTTCTCTTGGGCATGTGCCTACAGGTGGATTTGCTGGGTGGTAGGGTAACTGCGTTTAGCCTTTGACAGATGGCCAGATGTTTTCCGCAGTGGCTTTCACCATCTTGACATTCCCACCAGAATCGGGGTTCCGATTCTCCACATCCTCACCAACACTTGTTATTGCCTGACTTTTGATTATAGCCGGGCCGCCGGGTGAGAAATGGTATCGCGTTGTGGTTTTGACTGACGACTGAGTTGAGCACTTTTTCCCGTGCTTATTGGCCGTTTGTTTATCTTCTTTGGAGGAAGGTCTGTTCATAATCCCGGCCCATTTAAAACCTGGGATACTTGTGGAAAGCCAGGCCAAGGGGCCAGGCCCTGGGGCTTCCCCAGAGCCCACACTCCTAGACCCAGAGTCTGTGTCCCAGGCCTCACAGAGGGACTCCTTTATTCCCGGGAGGGTGGGCACCTCCCCCATGAGTCACCCTCCACCTCCGGCTCCCTTGCGTCCACCGCCTTGACCCGCTTCAGACACCACATGACGAACGCTTCACAGGGACCGTGGAGCCTCCACCCATCAGGGCCCAGGCCCAGCAGCTGGTTTTCATATCAAGGAAAAGGAAAAATGCCGATCCTCTCAGAGGTGACCGCAGACAAGTCAGCACCTGTTCCACACCCGCTGTGACACTGCCACAACCACAGCTGCGACCGGCCGGCCGCCTCCACAGCCCAGAGGTCGAGCCCACAGCTTACCCGGACGCCTGCCCGATGGACAGGCAGCAGAGGGGGGGACACAGCCCCCGGCGCGCTGTGCTGTGGGCGGGATGCCTGCCAGGCCAGCCGCAGCCCCCTCGGGCCAGGCCCTCCCTCACCCTGCTTATTTAAACTTTCCTGAACTTTCCACAGTTTGTAAGTTGAGCTCCTATAACTTTGAGAATCAAGGGAAATGGTGAAAAAAAAAAAAAAAAAAACAAAAAAAAAAAAACAACCCAACCGTGGCTGCTGGCTGATTTGGCTTAGACATTTGGGGGTTTCTTTCTCTGTGGCTGCCCAGGGCTGGGTACTAGGCTGAAAACACAGGGGCAGTACTTGCTGGGCCTGTCATGTGGGGGTCTCAGTACCTCCTACAACCGTCTGGGCTGGGGCGTTTGCCCAACCAGTGACCCCCAGCCTCATGCCATTGCTTGTGACCATATGTGGGGATGTGGGGGAGGGTGAGGGGGGGGGGTCTCAGCCTCTGCGAATTCACTGCCCTTGGGGGGCACAAAAGGTACAGAGAGGGGAAGGGGCCTGGCAATTTAGGGAACAGAGACCAGGCAGAGCTGTGGGCCTGAGGTATAGCCTCTGGGAGCTGGAGAGGGACCTACAACTGGGGGGATTCTGAACTATCCTTCAAGGAGGGTTAGGATTTCTAAAAGGCAGTAATGGCATTCAGACAGAGGACAGCACGCACAGAGGCCTGGCACACACGGGAGATGGTTCAGGGCTGTTTTCTAGGGGGGGAAGAAAAGCAGGCGAGAGGCCAGCTGGGGCTGCGTGTCCCTGGGCCCCTGGTGCCTGGCCACCAGCCTACCTCCCTGATGGCTTTCCTAAGTACTAAGGAACCCTCTGGTCCTCTCCCTCACCTTTGCCCGGTCTCCGGGTCCTGTAAACCTCTCCCCTTAAGCCTCACTGGCTGGCTCTCCCAGACAGCATTTCTCTCCTTCGCAGGATTGGGCCTCGGGACCTGCTCCCCACTCCCACAGAGGCCCAGCTGGGCCCGCCACCCGCCACCTGCTACCCGCCCACATGGATCCCCCTCTGCCCCTGCCGCCTTCAGCTTTGGCAGGCTCTGGGCCCTGAGGCCCCTCTGCTCACTGATTACACAGCAGCCGGTGGGCTCCGGAGCCAGAGTGAGAGATTTATTGTGGTTTTTAGGGGGCGTTTAGGAGCCGATGTGATAATGTCTGTGAACGCACTTGGTAAACTGTAACGGGGGAGTTCCACGCACACGTGAGGGGCTGTGGCAGGGGAGGGGGTGGGAGCCCAGCCCCCAGATCACATCCTGGGGCTCGGCTGGGAAGCCCCTCCAGTCCCGGGGGTGGAGAAGCCCTCCTGGGCTGCAGGGCAGGAGTCCCAGCCTGCATCTACCAGAGCAGGACCTTCCTGGGTCCGTCTGTATCACCAGGCAGCACTGGAATGAGCTGTGAGCCAGAAAATTGCCCGGGTCCCTCCCTCACCCCAAGAGGCCCGGTTACACTGCAGTGACAGTGACACGCTTCCAGGCTGCAGTGTGGGAGAACTCAGGCCTCCCAACCCCCGCCGTGGGGGGGACTGAGCTAACAAGGGGACAGCAGCTGCACTGGGCTGTCTTCTGGGAAGCGGAGCTGCCCACAGGCAGAGGGGGTCGGCCATCCTACCCTTCCAGCTAAATGTTACCAGTGGAGAATTTCTCTCCGCGGCCAAATGTTTGTTGAGCACCTACTGTGCGCTCGGCACTGCTCTAGATGCCGGGGGTACAGCAGGGATCAAGACAAATGAAGATCCCGGTTCTCCCGGGACTTAGGTCCTCTTGGGGGAGGGAGAGTGAAGACAGACAATACACAGCCGAATCAAGATGATTTTAAATGCTGGTTGTCACCACAGAGACAGGAAAATAGGACTGGGAACTGCTGACGGTGGGGGAGGAGGCAGGGAAGTCCTCGCTGAGGAGTCTCTCTCCAGGTGGGCCCCTCTCCATGGCCTCTTGGACAATCCTGAACCCTGAGGGGCTCAGCTGGTCCTCCCAAGACCTGCCAATCGCCAGACCGAGGCTCAGTAGGCTCGGCAACCTTCCAGGCCCGCGGTCAAGGGGCCGACAGGGGTCAGGTGTTCCCCATCTGGCCAAGGTTGGGGGGCTGCCAGAGTCCCCGGCCGGGCTGTCTGCATTTCATCCTGGAGCTGGTGGGAGGCAGTGGGCGGGCACAGCCCGAGGACACAGACACAGCTCGAAGAGGTGGCCTGCTTCACGTGTGGCACTGTCCGCCCCCATTTTCCAGCTGAGGAAACTGAGGCCCAGAGGGCCCCAGCTGGCAGAAGGGGAATTTGAACTTAGATCTACTTGTTTCCTAAAACCGACTACGCTGGGAATCATGCCCGTGGGCTCCTGAGGACAGCAAGAGAGTCTCCTTGAGTTTGGGGCTGGTTGCCTTTACCAATCTCGAGAGTAATGAGAAGTGAGCCAATGCTGTTGGAGCATTGCTGGTGCCAGGCTACTCCTACCAGAGCTGAGCTATCTAATCCGATCCCCAGCACAACTCGATGATGTGGGAACGGTCAGCGATATTCTCACCTTACACACAGGGAAACTGAGGCCCGGCGAGGTCGTGTAACTTGCCCAAAGCCGTACAGCTGGTATGCCCTCAGGGCCCACGCTCTTAACTGTGCCTTTCTGTCTCCCTCATAAAGGTCACACACCTTGAACCTTGTGATTGCCAGGCTATGCTGAGTGGTTCTACAGGCATCGTCCCACATCAGCCTCATTACGGTCTCTTAGGTCAGGTGGTCTTCCTGTGATCTGCCCTACACTTTTTACAGAGAAGGAAACTGAGGCTTTGAGCAGGTGAGTCACAGCAGGGAGACTGGGAACTCAGGACCGGAACTCGGGCCACCTCACCCCAGAACCCAGGCACTTAACCTCCCGGCTCTCTCCTCTTTGCCTCCTCGTCTGCTGTCTTGTTTGTGCCCCCTGAAAACCACCGAGGCTCAGCTCTTCTCCCATATCGCAGATGGGCACCTCGAGGCTTAGAAAGGTGTTCTGTGATGTGTCCATGGTTGCTGGCTATTGAACTAGGCCTGCCTTCCGGCCCCTTCTCTGAGGGGGCACCTGGCTGGGTCATTGTGGCCGGAGATGGTCGGGAGGGGGACGACAGGTTCCTGGACATTTGCCCAGGTGTGCAAGGCTCTGGGAGGGAGGACTGCTCAAAGCCAGCTCAGGGATCCGGGTCCCTGCATCTCCTCCAGCACCTACCGGTCCTACCTTAGCTCTGGAACTCGCCCTGAGGAGGTCTCACTTCCCAGCAGGGCAGGGGCACTCTGGAGGGCCATGAAGGCTTCTGGCTTAGTGTCCTATGAACCTGTAACCTTAACAAGGTCATCTTCTCTGAACTTGTTTCTTCTTTGTAAAATGGATCCTTGTGTCTGTTTGGGTTTGTGACACAGGTTTTTAATGAAACCTGGGGTGTGTCTAGGTGGCTGGAAAGGGGTGGCTCTTGCCTGCCGTCCCCCCCCCCCCACCCGGTCCCCTTCTCTGCTCAGGAAGCAGTAGGATGAAGGGATACTGGAGAAACCTGCCCTGGGGAGTCATCACAGCCGCCTTGGCCAACAAGGGCCGTCTGGGCTCCTCTGTCCCTCCCATGGGCACTGGCCAGCTGCTGCCCTCCACCCCCTGTGGCCCTGAGGCCTGTTGGGACCTGACAGGTGCCAGGGAGGCACAGTTGGACCCTCCCGGAGCTTCCTGGACATTCCCCAGGTGGACGGTACCTTCTGGGAGGGATCTGATGCCAGTCTGAGGGCAGTGGCAGCAGAGGCCCCGAAGCCTTGGCAGTGGGATTAAGGTGGAGAAAAATGAAGCGTGGAAATCATTAGCTTCCTTGGTTGGCAAGAGCCACCCTGAACGAACATTTGAGGCTTTTAAAATGAACATCAGCTGCAGGGACCGGTGCCCTGTGCCCGCCATGGCCCGGGCCGCCTAGTAGAATCCCTATCCCGGCCTTTCTTTGGTTGCCACTCCGCCAACACTTACTGAGCGCCTACTGTGGGCCAGGCCCGGAGCCAGGATAGGAGGGAGAATTCAGCCAGAGAGCAGCAGCCCTGTGGCGAGAGCGCAGCCGCAGAGGCCTGTGGTGCCAGCCAGCAAGGACTCAGACAGGGCGGGGCAGGCGCCACTACCTCCTGGGGGCTGTGGGGGCAGGGAGGGACTGGGTGGCCCCCCGCGGGGGATCAGTGCCAGGAGATTTCCCAAAAGAGGGGCCTTAAGCGGCAGGGGGGGGGGGGGGGTGGGCCTCCCATGGAGAGGGACCTGCAAAGGCACTGGGGTCTGAAAGGCTCCAAACAAGAGAAAGCACATGCCTCTGGGGCCAGGCAGGTGGGCCTGGTGGGGACTGGTGCAGACTGCAGGCTGGTGTTCTGTCAAGACTGCGGCCAGTCCGAGGGGGCAGGCTTCTGCCTGAGCTTCCTCTTTTCCAAACTAAGCTGGAAATGTGGATTTTTATGTGAGAATTCCCGATTTTTAAATGTTCGGGATTAATGTTCATTAAAACCAAAAAATACTACGGGGTCAAACCAAGCTGGCTTTGGCTGGATCGGGCCTGTGGGCCAAGTTTCTGATCTCCAGTGACAGAGGTGATGGGGAGGAGGCGTGGAGGTGGAGCAGGCTGGTTAGAATGGGGGGGCCGGGAAGGGGGAGGAGGCTGGGCCGGGTGGGCCGGTTGGATGGGGGGGGGGGAGGTTGTGAAGGGGGAGGTGGAGTAGGGTGCGCCAGTTAGTTGGATGGAGGGGTTTTTTTTTTTGAAGGGGTGGGGTGGGCCCGTTGGGTGGGGGGGTTGGCCTAACCCCTACCAGCGGCGCCACTGCGTGGAAGGGGGGGGGGGTTGGGCGCGGGTGGGCGGGAGCTGGAGGCAGGGCCCCCCCCCCCACCACCCCAGCCCCGCGCGCGGCGGCCGCCCGCCGCCTCCATCCGGGCCTCTCCCCACCTCCCGCCCGCCCGCCCCCGCCCGCGCCCCTCCCCCGCCGGCGCGCACGGCTCCCGCCGCCCCTCCTCCGCCCGCCCGCCCTCCGCCCGCTCTCCCCGGCTCCCTCCCGGTCTCTCTTAAGTGCCATCGAGGGGCGCCGGGAATTGCAGCCAGTAAATCGCGTCCCACCACTCAGCAGCGGGGCCACCGCAGCGGCGCCGCCCGCGCCCGCCGGGAGCCCGCGCCGCCCGGGCGCCTCTCCAGGGCCCACGAGGCCCGCCCCCCACCCGGCGCGGCGCTGCGCAGGGCCTGCCCCCGGGCCGGCCGGGGCGCGCGGGGCCCGCGCTGGAGGCGAGGACGCGGCGGCCGCGGGGCGCACGGCCCGGAGCGCGCGGCCCGCGCCCCCGCGCGCCCTGCCCGCGCCCGCGCCCCGCGCTCCGGAGCCCGGCCCCGCTGCCCGGGCTCTCCTGCGGGACCGATGCCGGCCCTCCGGCCGCCAGGGTAAGGGGGCAGCGCGGGCGCGGCAGGGTGAGGCGGGAGGGCGGGTGGGCGCCCGCCCCGGGGACCCGGTGCCTGCCCAGCGCCAGCGTCTGGCACGTGGGGGCGTCTCAAGTTCCCTCTGGAGGCCGGACAGGTGGCGAGAACGCGGGGGTGTGATGCTCTAAGGCTGGCACTTACTGCGTGCCTACTGTGCGCCAGGTATGACCGGCTCTTCCGGAGCGGGGGGGTTTTGTCCCCATTGTACAGATGAGAAAACAGAGGCTAAGAAAGGGCAAAGAGCTCGCTCAGGGCCCCCAGCTAGGAAGTGGCCAAGCCAGGATTTGAGCCCCGGGCTGCTTGACGCCAAAGCCAGAGCTCTCCCCACGAGGGCACACACAGCCACAGAGCGAGGGTATGAATATTTCATTGTAGGAAAGAAGAAAAAAAAAAAAAAATCAGCCATTGTCCCACCACCATAATGCAGCCACTGTAAGCATCGAGGTTCTTTATTTCGGCCTTGTTCTTTCTCCCCCTTTCTTTAAGAGTGTGTGCTTTGGGGTCATTTGGACCCATTTGGTTCCATCCTGGCTATAGCACCAAGAAACTGAGAGAGGCTTTGAGCAAGTCCCTTAGCTCTTTGGGCCCGGGTTTCCAGCCTAGAAAAATGGGGACACTCCCAGGGTTACTGAGGGGATTCGATGAGACCTGGTGGGGAGCCCTGAAGGAACAGTGGGAGACTGGGAGGGGCGGGGGTGTGGGTTCAGCAGAGATTTGTGAGCACCTAGTGAGTGCAGACCGGCGCTGGGGGCGGTGGGGGCAGCCTGGCCCACATGCTTCCAAGCAGGAGGGCTCTGTCCAGCACAGTGGAGCCACCTCACCTCACACCCTGCCTTTGCCAGGCTCCCGCTTCCTCCCCGGAGTGTCTGGGAGGGGAGCAGCACCCCCGACTTCACCTCCTCCGGGAAGTGAATTGGCTTTAGGAGGGGGAGTCCAGCACCGCTCAGAATTTTGCACCCAGGGTCAACACTTGGGGGCTGGCTTCTCCTAAGCCCAGGCCTCGGTTTGGGGCCCTGCTGGGACCTTCTGGGCTCCCGCTCCTTATCTTATCCCAGACCAATGACATCACCTCCACCAGCACCCAAATTGGAGACCCCGGGCCGGTGGCCTCCCAGACACCTCTACCTGCCCATTTATCCAAAGCAACCACAGAGTTCTGATGGTCCTGCCCCTTCAATGTCTGTCCCTCCTTTTACCCTCTGGCCTGGACATTCCCACCTCTCCTCCCCGGCCTCAACCATCAGTCTGGGGCACGATGGCCTTTCTAAAGGCAGCTCTGGGCTTCTGAACTCTTCAGCTGTCCATGGACCTAAACTAGGCCACACTCCCGAGCTGTCCCTTGAGGCTGGCCTTCGATGTGGTCTGCCCTGCCCACTTCTGCAGCCTTACCACTGTCGGCAGGATGCCCCCTAATCACAGAGCCCCTGAACACCGCGTCTCCTCTATCTGAGACGATCTCTTGCCCCAAACATCCCTTCCCTTGGGTCTTCTCGCCTGTTGAACTGCTCATCCTCAGGGCCCGGCTGGGTTTTCCTCCCTGGAGTCCTCCCAGACCCTCACCTCTCTCAGGCGGGTGGACTCACTGCTCCTTCCCACAGGCACCCCTGCTCTTGCCAGGTCCCACCATGATGGCTCTCACGTGGTGCAGCATGGTGAAACGTGCTTCTGTGTCAGTCAGCCTCCCCCGCCAGACTGGGAGCTCTGGGACAGTAGGGGCCTGGGCTGATGCATGCCCAGGGCCAGACCCAGAGCGGCTAGCTCGGTGATCTTTGAGAGAAGAACATTGGCGAGTCTGGCAGAAGTAGATGAACCGAAGCTCCTTAGAGGGGCTCTCAAAACCCCACGGGAGTCAGTGAGGAGTGGAAAGTCATAAGCCTCCTGTCTCCTTGGGGTCTGCTACGGGTGAGCAGGGTGCCCTAGATTGGGGAGCTGGGGACCAGATTTGCTCCCAGATGCCTGCAGGCCTTGACCCTCAGCCCATCGCCTTCAGGGGCCAAGGTCCCTCCTGGATTTGCTGGTGCAGTGATGGTGGGCGTTCAGGTGGAAGGGCCCTCCCTGCTCCGTCCCCTGGGTTCGCCAGCCCCCTCTGCCCCATGGAGCCCACCCCCGACGTCCTCCCAGGGAACAGGGAGAGTTATGTCAGGCCCTCTGGCCAAGCGCCAGGGCTCCCCATGGAACTATAAATTGACCTGTCGGGAGAGGGAAGAGATTAATGTCGGCCATCTTCATTAGCGCGTCCCCCAGGGTGACGGCGGCTGCCCTGAGCTGGCTGATTGGAGAGGGTGTGAGTGAGTGAGGGGATTGAGGGGGGTTGCACTCCCCCCAGAAAGGCAAGGGGTAGGGGCCAGGGCCTGCCAGAGAGCCGTGGCCTCTTCCTACTGTTAGAAGGGCCGTCCCTCTGGCCTCTGCTCCTGGCAGCAGGCGTGCGCTTTGATGGAGGACCTGTGTGCTAATTGGGAGCAGAGATGCGCGCCCCGCAGCTCCACGGGGCTCCCAGGCTGACACCGCCAGCATCTGCTGGGCCTTCATTAGAGGCCTTTCCCCTGACCAGAAAGGAGCCTGCTGTGGGCTGGGGGGGAGGCTTTTCTCCTTCCCTTCCCCCTCCCCTCCCTCTCCCCCTCCCCCTCCTCTCTACTGCGTTGATGATGGGGAAGGAGGCAGCTTTGGTGTGCGGAAGGGACGATGAGGATCGGGAGATGGGAGAGGTTTAAGACCTCATGCTTTCTGGTGACCACGTGACCTTGGGTTGGGCCCTGTGTTGCGCTGCACTCGGGCGTCCTGGTCCATGGATGGGCATGGTCATGCCCCCCGGGGTGAGTGGGGATCGGATAAGGGAGTGCGTGTGGATTCATCTTTGGAAATGAGAACAAGGCAGAGCCTGGGGACGAAGTGCAGACTCAACCCCAGCCACTCGGGTTCAAAGCCTGGTGCTGCCACCTCTCACGAGGCCCTGGGCCCTCTGAGCCCCAGTTTCCTTGTCTGGGGATGGTTGGGGGCCAGGGCTGGTCTTGTGGGATGGGAGTCCCTTTTGGTAGGCAGAAGCAGAGCTTCCTTGCTGAGCGCAGGCTGCTATGGGAAGTGACTACAGCAGCAGGTCAGGTGGTATTGGCTTGTTCCATCATTCATGTGGCCACTCATTCATTCATCCAGGACATGCCTCCTATACTGGGGTCTGGTACCCACAGAGAGGTTCAGAGGTGGCCTTTTCCCCTGGTGGCCTCCCTGGGGAAGTAAGTCCAGGAGCAGATGGGGACGGGGCCACATGAGCTGCTGGGATCGCTAGGAAATAGTCTTTTTCTAAGGCCAGGGATATCTGGAAGGCTCTACAGGGACACCCATGAGGTCAGCCTTTCCTTATAGCCTTTCGTTGCAGATCTTGTCTGCACCAGACTCTGACGTGAGGAGCACCCAGCTAGTCACCAAATCCTGGTCCCTTGTGTCCCTCGGACCAGGCTGTTGACCAGGGTGTGGACAGGGGACGCTTTGCTGAGTGTTTGAGGACTGATAGTCCCTTCTCCATGCCCACTCCTCAGACTGCCAGCCTTTCCTGTGCATCCAGGGCCGGGGAGGGGCGGGGGCGGGTCCAACTTGGTACCTGGTATCCCTGGCCTCCAGCCCATCCCTCACATTGGGTTCCAGGAGCACCTGGTTAGCCAGATGCCTGCTCAAGGCTGGGGGTAGGCAGCAGCTGGGCCGGGACCACCCCATGGGATGGTTGAGTTATTTGGGCTGTGCCACTCACTGGCTGAGGGTCACTGCGTGAGGCACGTGACTTTGCTTCTCCGAGCCTCAGTTTCCTTGGTTGTGCTCACTGCGTGGCACACACCTGCTGCAGCATAGAGCACAGTGAGCACTGTTTTGCGGTCATTTCTGCCTCAGGCGGCCGCCCTGACTCCTGCTTGCTGCGCAGAGAACCTTGGGCTTCTCTGTGGCCCCAGATCTCTCCATCAACGTACCGGGGAGTACTGTGCACCCACTGTGCCCCTGGAGTGTTTGAACAAAAAGTGCATAGTTCTGGAGTCAGAAAACCCAGCTCTGAGTTACTGCTCTGTAGCCAACCAGCGGTGTGGCCTTGGGCACAACACTTAACCTCTCTGTGCCTCTGTTGTCTCATCTGGAGCTGAAAGGAGATGTCTGTAAACTGAGAACCACAGAGCAGTTTGCATTGATGTGTCCTCGTGCGGATGATGGAGCATCGGGCCAGGACTGTGTGCCCTGGGGGGGGGGGGTGGGGGGGGGAGCTCCTGCCCCCTTGGCCTTGCATTGTGACTTTGGGCGCATCTGCTCAAGGGGGCAGCTGCCTACCTCACAGAGCTCTTCGGAGAATGAAAAGACATGCAGAGCCGGGGAGAGGGGCAGCTCGTGGGAGGGATTAAAGGGCTGGATGCTCTCTTGGAACAACTGTGGCCCCGGAGAGGTGGATAACCTCCTGGGGCCCCGGTTTCCCAGCCGGAAAATGGAACCGGACACCCCGCTGCCCCTGGTCCCTAGCTCCCCGCGATTCTGCGTCCGATCAGAATCCTAGCCGTTCCGTTTCGCACGCATCCGAACGGACCGCAGCCCGATCGAACAGGAGACGTGTCGAAATCGACCGTCATCCGGACTTTAATGTATTAAGATCGCCCTTTGCAAGTCACGTGCCGAGAGGCGGATGATGAAGAGGTGCCTATTGTTGCCGCCTCGCGCCGTGCCCAGCCGGTCCCGCCTGGCAGACTCCGTCGCAGGAGCTGGCAACATGGCTGTCTGCCTCCGCCTTTCCCGAGCAGGCAGGAATCACTAACGCGTTAGCAGTTTCATTAAGCCTCTCGCCAGCCTCCCCGCCTCCCGCCCCGGCCTCCTCGGTAATTATTTTCCCAGCCCTTCCACTCGCGGCCCCTTAGCGAGCTCTTCGTTATTGGCCGAGTGGCCCCCGCAGGCCGGGCTGCTGGGACCGGGCTCTGCCGAGGGCCCCCCTGGGCACCCCCCTCCCGCCTGCCTGCGTTGCCATTTAAGCTTTGTGTCCCCCCGAGGCCTCCGTGAAAATGCAGATCTGCTGCCTGCCAGGGGTGACGGTTAACCCGTTATTACACACCCAGCCCATGGAAGTCTCCTCGGCACAGCCCACCTCCACTGAATCGAGCGAAAAGTTTTCTTCTGGGGCTGTCGCCGGGTGGACCCGGCTGTGAGGGAGATGGGGTTTCTTGTGCCGTGGAGCCGTGAGCCGCCAGGGCCCCGGGGGTGGGGGTGGGGGTGGACGGCACCCGCAGCGTGGGGTCTGCGTGGAGACCGGGGGGCGGGTGTGTATGGCATGGGGTCGGGGCCCGAGAGCGTTACCTTCCTGGCACGCCGAGGTCCCGGGACCCACGGCGTGAGACCCAGGTGGGCCCAAACGCCCCGTGCTCCTGGCCGTGACGATTGCCTGAGAAATGGGCACGGGGCCTATCTGGGCCCGTCAGAGGCTGCCCTGGAACTTTGAGAGTCCTGGCTGTGGCTGCTGAACCCAGAGCGTGTGGCTGTGGGGCTTCCAGCTGCTCTTCCGCCAGCCACGTCTAGGGTAGGGAGTCTCATAAAGTCGTCACACGGAGGGAGGCAGAGCGTTGGTGGAAACATCTTCTACTTCTTTTGGGCCCCTGGTTCCAGCCACGCCTGAAACCACCCCTGGGATTGTCCGTTACATAAACGGACAACGTTCCCTTCTTTGCTCACGCCATCTGGAGTTGGGTTTCTTTTTCTTGCAACCAGTAGGGTCCTGATTGATGGGAAGAACCAGCCAGGATCCTACACCAGCGGCGACATTTCCAGTTGGGTCTTAAAGGATGCGTAGGAGTTGCGCGGCAGAGGAGAGGAGGAAGAGCACCCAGGCAGAGGGAACAGCAGAGGTCGAAGGCTTGGCGGGGTATGAAAGGGCAGGATGGGGGAACCCCAAGTACCGGCAGTGGCACCAGGGCTCACACGCATATGTGATAAGAGAGGGGGTGGGGGTGGGAGCCGATGCCAGGCTGTCAATGGCAGGGTGAGGAGGGGTAGAGGCTGAAAGGGCCGAGAACCGTGGGAGAGACAGGCAGGAGGAGAAGGTATGGGTTTCAGCAGGTCCGAAAAAGTGAGGGCATGAGTAGGGTTTGCTGGGAGAGAGGGGACAGGGAGGGCATCCCGACAGAGCGTGGGCCTGGGAATCGGAGGAGAGAGGAGAACTCCAGAGTCAAGCCTGGAGGCATAGCTCAAGGCCTTGGACGTGAAGCAGCAGCATCCAGAGGGTCCCAGGAGCCCCTGGTGTGGTCGGATCGAACTGCACCACGGGGATCGGCAGTTCGTTCACTCATTCACTGAACAGATTTATGGAGCACCTACTATGTGCCGGGCCCTGAGGATATGGCAGTCACCACTGAGATTTAGGCATTTCACCCTACAGCTCCCATGCTGTTGGGGAGACGGAGAATGAGCAAGGAAGAAGGTACAGACTGTGAACCTGTCATCTGATGGTGACTGGCCACGAGGCCACCACTGGCCAGGGTGCTCTGGGGGGGCGTCTCCCAAGAGGAGACATTTGAGCTGAAGGACGAGGAAGGCTGGTCATGAGGAAATCGGGAGGAAGGGCATCCCAGCTGGAGGCCAGCGCGAAGGCCCTGTGTCAGGTCTGAGTTTGGCTCGTTGAGGGGCAGAAGGGAGGTCGGTGTGGCTGGAGCCTGGTAGACACGAGGTGTGGTAGGGGCCAGGGGCCAGATCGTTCTTGGACGGGGCTTGGATTTTCTTCCTGTGATAGAGAATGTTTAGAGGGTCTCAGTAGTAAGTCTGGAGGTACAGACAGGGGAGTGAGGGGGATAGCTAGCAGTAGGGCTGGAGCTGGGAGAGTGGCATGGAGAGTCGGGGAGGGGAGAGGAGGCCTGGATAGGGCCCCAGTTCCTGGAACGAGCATTTGGCAAGGGAGTGGAGTTGTCATTTAGGGAGATGAGATACCTGGAACAGGCTTAAGCCGGGTGACATCTGGGTGGAGGGGCCCAGGGGCAGCTAAGACTGGGGATTAAAGCTGAGGTTGTCCAAGGGGAGGGGAGGTAGGAGCCAAGGCCTAGGGAGAGGGAGGACATCTGGAGTGGTTTCCCCCACCTGACCACCCCAGCTGTGCCAGGTGGGGCTGGCGTGGGGCGTGAGAGCTGTTTGCTCCCTTGGATACGGCCAGTTCTCGCCACGGCCGTCCCCCCTGCTGGTCCTGGCTGCCGCATGGCACATGAGTGACGTAGCCTGCTGCCTGCAGCCATGCTGGCCTCTGCAGCGAGAAGGCTCACCCAAGCTGCTTGTCTCTTGGTGCCAGCTCGTTTGCTTGGCTGGAGCAGGCCACGCTAACGGGGCCAAGGTCACAGGCTGCAGTCCTCATGGGTGGTGGGCTGGATCCCTGACCTACGGACGGGTGCCCAGGACCATGCTCCCTCGTGCCTATGGGTAACAGACGTGATGGTTGGCCCACAGACCTGGGTTGCTCCTTATGGGTGGGCCTCGAGGTGAAGGTTTGCTGGGGCCAAACTAACCTGGGCAGGTCTGGAAGGTGATCTGAATGCTGGGGGACCCCTGCCCCAGAGCCGGAGCCCTCTAAGGGCTCCCCGTCACCGCCTCCAGGAAGTGCTGGCCTCCCAGTCTCACCCTCTGCAACCCCCATGCCCAGTAACTGCACTTGGAGGTCCCCAGAGCCCAGGTCTTTCTGGCCACCAGGCTCTGCCACTGCTGTGCCTTCTGCCTGAAACACTTCCTCATTCCCCTCCCCCTGCCCAGCTCAGGGGGTAACAGATGCCCCCACCGTGTCCCCACAACCTCTAGCCTTTTCCCTCTGCCAGTCGACGTTCGTCCGGCAAATTTTTTCAGTTAATAACACTATTGAGGCCCTACTAATGCACCAGATCCAGTGCTGGGGGGTGAGGTCAGGAGGGATGCATTTGTGAATAAAACGGACCAGGTCCCAGACTTCATGGTATCACAGGAAAGACGGTCGACTAGTAAACATGCAAATACCAGACTGTAGACAGAGCTGGGTAGGAAAGCTGTGGGGCGCTAGACAAGTGGGCACGGGGGGGAGTGCTGACGGAGACAGAGTGGTCAGGGAGGCTTTCATCTGAGACCTGAGGGAAGAGAAAGTGCCAGTTAGGGGAGGTGGAGCAGGGAGAGCATCCCAGATGGGGCTGTCTGCTTTCTTGTCTTACTCCTCGCGCGTCACGGGGACCAGCACAGAGCTAGGGTCTCCGCTGTGGCTAAGCTGGTTTGGGTAGGGCCCCCAGGGGCAGGGATGGTCTACGGTGGCCTCACCGACCCCAGATCCTGGGAGCGTAGGCAGAGACCACAGCCATGCTGGGTTACGGGGCCGGAGGGTATGCGGCTCTGGGCGGTTCACTTAGCCAGGGCCTGGACCTGACACTTGGGATGGGCACCGAGTCCTGTGAGCTCACGCGTGTGGAGGGCTAACACCCGTTCGACAGGCGGACGAGGTTGAGGAGCCTGCATGTTTAAGGTCAGATCCCGTTCCCCTTCGAGGCTGTGAGACAAGTCACTGAATTTGAGCACCTGTGATCTGTAAAGTGGGCATGACGGTGCCTCCCTCCTGAGGCTGCTCGGAGGCTTAAATGAGATAGTGGTACTCAGTGCAGCACCTGGCATGGGACGGGCGCTGGGTGTGTTGCCCTCCCCGCCGTGGTTATTCTTGGCATCGGCTGAGTGAGTTAACAGACGGGGCTGTTGTTGATTTGGAGTCTATACCCCGGCAGGCTTGTCCACCGTTCCACCTTTAGCTCCCAGAACGGTGCCTGCCACACACGTGGGTGCTCCGTCGATGTTTGTTGACTGACCATCTGACTGAGTGAACAGGCTGCGCGCGTGGGTGGCCCCCAGGTGGTGAGGAGGACAGGGCACAGGGCACTCTGGCTTTACCCTCCGGGAACCTGGGGCGTGCCCGGTGGGTTGCCTGTGGAGATCCCAGCCACTTAGGGTAGTCCTCGGACACTAGCCCTTTCCGAGCCTCGGTTTTCCCCTCTGTGAAATGGAGCTGCATGTGCTCCTGACCCCTCGACCTGTCCCCAGGTCATTGGCAGACTCATGAGAAGGTGATATTTAGGGGCCCCTGAGGACAGCTGAGCCTGCAGGAATATCGGCGGTGACGCTGGCTGTCCAGGGTCTCCGGGAGGCCACTGTGATGTGCAGGCTCCAGCCAGGGAACCAGGCCTCTCCCTCCTTCCAGCGGCCTGTGGTATGACAAGCACCTGTCTGTGCGGCCCCTCCGGTGACATGTACATGAAATCGGCTTTGTCTGCTTGCTCATCCGGGGTCTCGTGGAACCCATCTCACAGGAGTCTGCCCTGAGCTCCAGCCCAGGCCCCTGCCTGGGCGCCTTGGCCTGGGTTCCCACTGCCACTGTGCCTATGGCCTGTATCCCAGGGTCTGGCACATGGTGTGCAGGAAGGGCCCAGTTTAGAAGCAGGCACCTGGAGGCCTGATTCAACACCCACCATGTGCAGAGCAGGGAGAAAGAACCGTGGGTCCCACCCTCTGGATTCCTCTTTTATGGCTCGGAGCAGATAGGCTCACGGTGGGTTGGGTATGAGGGCTTGTACCCCTTTTCCTTTGCTGTCCCCGAGGCGGTGAAGACCACTGGCTCCTTGCAGATGGGGAAACTGAGACCCACAGAGGGCCGAGTGTGAGGGAAGCCAGATGCATTTCTGTTCCGGTGGGCTCAGCGTTCACGGTGTAGGGGCCATTGGCCAGGCCTGTGCACAGTCTGGGTACGCATCATCGTCTCAAACCCTCTGCGCAGCGAGGCAGGTCCTGTCACTGCCCCCATTTTGCAGATGCAGAAATGGAACACATTTCGTTCATGATGGAGACAGGATTTTGTGCTTGTTGATTTTTTTTTTGTTTTTTGAGGTGTAACTCAATACAGAAAAGTGCGCAGATCCTAAGTGTATCTAGTTCCCATCCAGGTCCAGACCTCGAACAGCCCCGGTGCCCCAGGAGGCTCCCTCTGGCCCCGTCCGGTCCTCACCCACCTGCCGCCACCTGGCATCTGACAGTGGAAGCTGGCTTTGTCATCTGGGCACTCCACGTGAACGGAGTCCCCCCGTGTCTCCTTTTGCGTCTGCGGCTTTCACTCAGCGTGATGTCTGTGCGAGTTGTCCGTGTTATTGCTCTAGAAGAAGTTGGCAGAAGTGGGATTTGAACCCTCCTGCTAACTCTCCTCCCTGCACCGGAAATCACTCCTGCTGACACCCCTCTGGCGGCTCCCGTTGCCCTTGGATGAAAGATCCCGATCCTCCCCCTGGTCTTGCCTGTGTCAGCTCCTGTCGCTGCCCCCCAGCCACATAGGTGAATGGACCTTTTATCCGCAAAAGCCCTAAGCTCCTTCCTGTCTCAGGACCTTTGCACATGCAGTTCCTTCCTCCCGTCTGCCCTCAGCTTCCCTTCGCTGCTCGGCTGGAGTGCCGCCTCCTCCAGCTTGTCTGTCTGGACGTCCCCAGACATGCTGGGCCCTCCTGGTGGATGTCATCAGGCTGGTTCATGTTTTTTCTTCACTGCCCGTGTCATTTGGAATTAATTGTCTGTTAAGCATCTGCCTCCCCCCACTAGACCGTAAACTCCGGGAGGCAGGCGTGGTGTCTGTTGCGTTTACGGCTGCAGCCCCAGCGCCATTCGTTGATTCATTCATCCATCCTTCTCGTCATCTGCTCATTTCAACAAACACCAGGGCCCTGCCACGTTGCAGCCTCTCAGCTAGTGTTTGTTGAGCGAGTGGATGGGTGGATGGGTGCACGGGTGACTGTGTCCCTGCCTCTAAAGCTCCTACGCTTTCCCGTACATTCCACTGTCTCTGATACTATCTCTCTGAGCCTCATTTTCCCCAGTTGTTGAAGGAAGGAGCCAGACCTGGCCCTTCGAGCCAGGTTCTGATGCTGAGGGTGTGGGGCTGGCTTTGGCCAGCAGGTGCCTGGGGGGGGGGGGCGGTCAGCTGAGCAAGGAGGTGACCCCACACAAGGCAGATTCTACCCCAGACGACAATGCCTGTTGGAGCATCAGCTCCGGTGTGTGGCAGCACGCTTTCCCCCTAATGTCCCTGTTGGGGTGCAAGGCTCGAGGCCTAGATCCACGGAGGGGCTCGCCCAGGCCACGCAGCCGATGCAGCGTCTGAGCTCCAGGCTTGGCCTGCTGGGCCTTGGGAGGAAGGAAAAAGTAGGGGTGCCTGGGTGTGGGAGGCAGTGGGAGTGAGAGTGGTGGGGGCCCCCGTGGACCTGGGGTCCAGCCTGCCTTCCCCCACCTTATAGCCGTGCGGCCTTGGCCAAATCGCTTCCCCCGTGAGCTCAGTTTCCCCAGCTGTGAAAAAATGGGAGTGATAGTCGCGATGGTCTCGCCCTTACGGGGCCTCTGAGGTTCACGGGACCGGGGGGAGCGTGCGGTGGGTCTCTGCGAGGCCAGCCTTCTCCAGGGCCCAGCCGGACCAGGCCTCGGCCCGGAGCTGTGCCGCGCAAGGTGGCTCAGCAGCTTCGCAGCTTGTCAGCCAGGCGGGCGGGTGTCCCGGGGCCGGGTTTGATTAGTTCAGGTTGACAGTCGCGCTCCGCGGCGCTGCCGGGAGGGGAGCCCGTGATTACCCTAATGAAGCTTGAACGCAGTTTGTCATCCAAACAGCTGGTTCGGAGCTGCGCTGCTCCCAGCTGCCCGACTCAGCCATGCAGCCGTTCAGCCAGCGCTGCCCTAGCCCTGAGCGGCCCTGCCATCAGCATGACCAGGACGGGAGGTGGTGGCCCTGGGTGGGCCCTGGGTGGCTCCTGGGAGCGGGGTGGGCCACCCGGGGTGGGGAGGGGACTCGGCAGAGCCTTGAATGTGGAACAGGGTAGCTTCTCAGGACACTCACAGGGCAGGCCCCTGACCGTAGACCTCAGTTTCCCCGTCTGGAAGGTGGGTGTTGGGGGCCTTGCAGCTTTAAGTCTCAGATTTCAGGCTGAGGTGTTACCTCCTCTGGGAATCCTTCCCAGACCCCGGAGGCTAGGTCAGAGGCCTCCATAGGCACCCATAGCCCTCAAGGCCCCATCAACCCCGGATGGCCCTGTGTTGTCACTGAAGGTCTGGATGGTTGTCACTGTGTCTCATTCGTGCATTCAGCAAATATTTATGAGAACGTACGGCAGCGGGCAAACCAATCACCATCCCGCCTTCATGGAGTTTACATTCTGGTGGGGGAGACTCATGGGGCCTTGACTTTAATCGGGGGAGCCACAGAGGGCTTCCTGGAGGAGGTGGCAGCTGAGCCCAGAACAACCAGGAAAAGTGTTCTGGGCAGGAAGAACAGCATGTGCAAATGTCCTGAGGGAGCATGCTGTTGGGCAGGCATGCGAGACGTCTGGTGACATACGGAAGGTGCCAGTGCTTCCCAGGGAAGGAACCAATTTCATGCCCTGCACTGTGCAAGTGCACTGTGCAATCTTTCTGACGGCCCTGGGAGGAAGGATCGTTGCTCCATGCTGCAGATGGGGAAGCAGTTTCATGGCATGGGAGGGTGGTGTCCTATGGTCCTCTGTGGCCTCAGATCTACCCGGTGGCCCCCGAGAGGCCCCGGACCAGCGGCTGTCTGCTTAGCTTGGGTTAGAGTCCACACGGACACTCAGATGAGGAGGGGTGTGGGCTGGGCCCTGGGCCCTGTCCAGGGCTTAAGCCCTTCCCCAGTGGAGGAGGGCGAGGAAAGGGGCCGGCAGGCAGTGAAGACCTGTAGCTCCTGAGCCCACACTCCCTCTACGGCCCACTGAGCCATTTTTTTAAATGTTTGTTTATTTTTGAGACAGACAGACACACACACACACACACACACACACACACACACACACACACAATGAGTGGGGGAGGGGCAGAGAGACGGAGACACAGAATCCAAAGCAGGCTCCAGGCCCTGAGCTGTCAGCACAGAGCCCAGCATGGGGCTCGAACTCCATGACCTGAGCCAGATGCTTAACCGACTGAGCCACCCAGGCTCCCCTCCGCTGAGCCATTCCGAACCAGCTTGAGGCTACCCTTTCCCTAGGGCTTGGCTTGGATGGGGCATGAGGGGGAAGGAGGGTGAGTGTGGGAGGGCACTGGCCTCCCCACAGGCCATCCCTTGGCTGCTTCCCAGTTTTCCGTGCCACTTCTGAGGCCAGACCCCATCTCCACCCTCCTGCGTGCCCACAATGGCCTCCTAGGTGGCTTTCCAGCATGTATCTACTCTGGCCATCCTGTTCCCGTTACCCCTTCGGTCTCGTCACTGCCTCCCCCTATACGGTCCAAGGCTTCCTGCCGTTCCAGCGCAGAGCCCAGCATTCGTGGCTTCCCAGCCTCGTCCCCTCTCCTCTCCTTGCTCTGCCCCTCACTGTGCTCCCTCTTTCTCCTGGAGAGGGGAGTGTGGGTTCCTGGGTCCTGCACAGCCATCTGTCCTGCGGCCACTTTCGAAGCGAGTGTGTCCAGGCTGGGTGCCAGACTCGACAGCCGCTCCCCGCCGTTGCCGGGCGGACGTGAGCAGCCCTTGGCAGGCTGAGAGCTGGGATGAAGGACAGGTTTATGGCCTCCCGGCAGGAAGGGAGGCATTCCCACTGCTCTGCTCCCTCCTTATCACTGCTGCATGGTGTGACTGCTATGCTTGCGACTTGCTTGCTGCTGTCTGCCTGGTGGCTCCGGGAAGAGGAGAACCGGCTCATCAGATTCACCTGCCTTGCTTCTGGGGGACCCTACCGGCTCTCCGCCCTGGATCAGAGAGGGATGCGGGAGATGGAATGAGCCGGGGGAAGGGGCTGGCGGGACGTGGGTGTGGACAGAGCAGGCCCGAGGTCAGGGGTATGGGTGTCCCAGGCCTCATGAGCGGTGGGCCGGGAGGCACGGGCTGGACTCCGGCGTCGGTGAGGGCCGGCCCAAGAGCAGCAGTGTGCCCCTGGGTCCCCTGCCCCATCCGTGCTCGTGTCCCTTCCCCCACCCGGAATGCCCTCCCCTGGCCGAGGCCTGTGCCGTGGGCTTCCTCTGGAGGACAGGCCACAGCAAATGAATTCCGCGAGAGTAAATGATACTCCCGAGGGTGTGTCAGGCCCTTGCCGTGTGCTGGGCTCAGGTTAAACATTCCACACATGCCATCCACTTGACTCCACTCACAACCCTGTGAGGTAGAGCGGTCCCTCTCCCCATTTTACAGACGAGGAGGCGCAGAGAGGATAAGTGACTTGGCCAGGGTCCCGTGGCCGGGGAGTGAGTGAGCTGGGGTTTGACCCTGCACAGTCTGAAGCTAAGGACTGGACTTATAACCAAGGGAATAGGGATGGGAAAAGGGGCTGGACCAGACTCAACGTGGGATGTGGCATGGGGGCCGTGCTGGAGAAGGGGTCTGAGCCCTGTGGGTTGAGCGCTGCTGGGTTCTTGGGGCTGAACTGCCTCCATACGCACCCTTGGTGAGGACTGGACCTCGGGACCATCAGACACCTGGATCCTGAAGGCACCCATCTTGTCCTGCCTCGGGGAAGTTCTCCAGGACACCCCTCAGGGCGGCCAGGACCCCAGGCCACCTGCCTTCCCAGGGCACCCTGGCTATTTACTGAGGAGTATGTTCTGGAGAGCTGGACTCTGCAGGAGGTATGTCCAGTTTTGCTGAAGGGAACATTCGGACAGGGCAGCCTGAGTGGTACAGAGGTGCTGTCCTGACCCAACCACAGTGACGGTAGATTGGATGCTCACAGTTGTAAAAATAATAGTGCGACTGAAACAAGGGCTACAAAGATGGAGGGAGATCAGAGAGGCTTCCTGGGGGAGGGGGCCTAGCACTGTGATCGGAGGGATAGATAAGGACTAAATGGATAGATGCAGGGAACAGTGACAGACTGGGGGAGAGCCTGTGCAAAGGCCCTGTGGTAGGGAGTGCCATACATTCAAGGAAGTGGAAGGCAGCACATAGGTTGGAGCAAGATCTGGGGGCAGAGGCCTGGTGCCTGATGAGGCGGGACCTTCAGGGAGTGGGACTTGGCAAATCAGATGTCACGCGTGCGCTTTCTGCGGGATTCTGGGAATCCGTGGAGCCCTCATAGCCCCAGGTGTGGAAATCTCAGGTTCACGGCCTAGCTCCATTCCTCCTCTTTGTGTTCTCTTGGGTAAGGAAAGTGCTGTCTCTGAGCCTGTTTCCCTATCTGCAAAATGGCTCACCACCCGCCCCCCATCAAAGCCTGAATGTAAGGACTGTGGTGATGTGTATGAAATGCCTGCGTGTGGTGCCTCCCCTCAAGCCTTGAAGGTCCCAGTCAGAAAATGAGAGAGCCTTCCTCTCTCCTCGTTTCCTGGGGTTCCCACTGACCCTCTCTAGGTTGGTGAGGAGGCCTATCCCCCAACCTTTGGCAGTTATCTCATCAGCAGGTTGGGGGAGGGTAGGTCCACGGCCAAGCCTCGAGGGGCCTTCCATCAGGCAAGGTCTTCTGAGGGCCATGGCTCCACCACTCCTTCCTTCTGTTCCTTCAGCACGGAGCCTGTCCCTACCTAGAGACACTGTCAGGAAGGGCTGCATCCAGCAGCGTTCTCTGACATTCTGCTCGGCGCTTCCCTGCGGCCCCGCTGTAGCAGTGCCAGCTTCGGGGTCAAACAAGAGGAGAACCCTGGCTCGTCTCTGTGACCGCTCTGTGCCTCAGCCCTGCCCCCCAGGTCGGGAGAGGACCCCCGGCTTCATGTGGCCGTTTCGTGAGGGTTCGAGTCCCTTGGGGACGTGCCCGGCCTACAGTAGTCATTTGAATGCATATAGATTCCCTTCCCCTTCCCGATCCAGTGCCACGGGGATTCATTTCAGGCCGTGGAGAAAGACTTGCACTCTCCTCACCAGAAAGGACACTTGGCAAGTGCTCATTGAAACACTGAGTGGCCAGGTGGGCATTAGCAGAGCCAGGCAGACTGCCCAGGGCTCCGGCTCTGGGATTGCCTGGCTGCGGGATGTTGGCGGGGGTGGGGCGGGGGGTCGTATGCCCTCTCTGGGTTCCTCTTCTGAAGGTGAGCAAGGCTGACGCAGCCCACCCCCGAGCGAGTGGAGGTGGCCACTCCGCCAGTTTAAAAGCCCCGTCCAGACCGCAGTGGTGGTTTTACAGATGAGGAAACTGAAGCCCAGAGTGGGAAAGTGCCGGCCCCGGGGCAGCCGGGCCGGGGATGCTGCCCAGCTCCACGGGGCTCTGAGCGCATCGCCGCATCACGGTGCTGGTCGCTCTTGGGGATGTCCCCCATCCTGGCTCAGGGCTGGCACCAGCCATCTGGGCACCAGCACACGCCCCCACTAGAGCGAGTGAAGGTGCCCTGTTTTCATGTCTGCTGGGCATTTACTCCGTGGCCTCGTGCAGCAACTAAGAGAGAAGGCACCACGTTGTCACAGGCTGGCTTCGCCTGGGCGTCTGTGCAGGACGTTTACTGGGGAGCACTCCCGGCACAACATCTGTAGGGGCCAGGGGGTGAGACTGGGCTGTGATGGAGTCACAGCAGAGGCCCCGGGACGCCACCGGTGCTCCGGAGCCGGGGCGGCCCCGCCAGGCTGCCCCAGATCGAGGCCGTTGTGCCGCGTGTTGCCTGATGACCGGGGCAGCCGTGTGTCCTCAGCAGCCACACCTCCAGCAGCCGGGAAACCCTTGCCTTGGCCCAGAAGGGTGTCCGGGTGGGGCACCGCTGCAGGCATCCTGTGGCATCGACAGCCATCCGCCAAGCGGCCTCATGTCTGCGAGGATGACAGTAACAGAAGCCCCTGGCCTCCCTGTGCCTCTGAGCGCCCCCCCCCCCCGCCCCCCAGCAACCCTCTGAGGTAGGGCCACTTTCAGCCTGAGAAACTGAGGCTCACAGAGGTGCACGGGCCCCACAGGCCTCAGAGCGAGCAGGGTGGCAGAATTGGAGCCTCGGACGTGGTACCCCACACCCCACGGCCTCCACCTCCCAGCGCACCGCGCACTTTCAGACTCTGGGCCTTTGCTCCTGAGGTCCCTTCTGCCAGGAGTGGCCTCTTTCTCCGTCCAAGGCCGTCTCGGTTCCTCTAGACCTCTTCCTCCAAGCCCTGGCTTGTGAACATTCTGTCCTGTCCTCAGGGCCTTTTCCTCTGGTGCAGGCCCTCACTGGGGTTGTGTGTGCCTGGCTTTGACCCTGGTCTGGACCGTGAGCTCCTTGAAGGCAAGGCTGTGGCCCCTTCTTACCATCCTGCCCACCTTGGCCTGGCATGATGCCCCGGGCCCATAGCGCCGCACAGACATCAGCAGAATTGGGTTAAATTTTTAGGGCCCCCCTTCCACCCGCTCGTGTCACTCGCAGCCGAGCAAGTCACCGGTTGGGCTGGGGGCAGCCCCTGCTTCTTGGTGGTGCTCACGGAGGAGGAAATCAGGGTTTGCCGGGCAGGGAACGGTGTTGCTGGGACGGTCAGGTGGGCCTGGCCCTGGGCGTTCTGCCTGGTGAGGTGAGAGGGGGGAGGCTGACCAAGGGCCGGCAGGCAGAGGGGACATCTCAGGGGACTTCTCTTGGAGGTTTTCCCGTCCCAAAGCTGGCCAGGGAGCTGGTGCTGTCCTGGGCGTCTGGGGGAGGAACATCCCCTTGCCTGACCCTGGTCCTGGAACAGCACGGGGTGCCCAGCAGAGATGGCTGCTGTCCCCAGCACCTTTCAGTGGTTCCGCTGAGCACCTGTGTGCCTTGTGGGGAAGAGCCCAAGAGAAGCAAAGGTCAGGGAGGCTGGCCAAGGGGCCTGATTGCTGCGAGAAGTCAGAGCTGCTGGCGTGTGGCCTGATTTACGTATGCTTGACGTCTGTTCATTCGTTTGTTCATTCGTTCATTCGTTCATTCATTCAGCAGTGGTGTCCTGAGCCCCAGCCCCGTGCAGAGCATGAGCCAAAGGGGGACCGGACCGGGGACAAGGAGAGAACCAGGTGCTGGATTCCTCTGGTCTTCCCTCATCCATGGGTGCACTGGTGACCTTGAGCCAGCCATCTCGCCTCTGTAAGCCTCGGTGCCCTCACCTGTAAAATGGGGGCAATGATAGGAGAACACAGTGGCTGTGAAAGGACATTAGCGAACCGCATGATTCAGAACCAATAGGGCGGATGATTTCTCAAATTGGAGATGATTTTCTGATATCGCCGCTTCTGTTTGTCTTTTAGTTTCCATGCCTCCCAGATCTTCATCCGGCCTAGTGAGATTAACTCACGTTTACTTGTTTCCGTGGCTGCTTTGCGCCTCCTTCATCCCACGTCCTCGGTCCCTGCCCCGTCCCATAAAAGTGATAACAAGAATAATAACACGCTGGAGTGGCACCTTCTCGGGGGCACACTGGCTCGTTAGTGCTCACAGCAGCCTCCTGGAGTAGATCTAGCTGTCATCTCCATTCTGTGGATGGGGAAACTGAGGCTCAGAGCTGGCCTCAAACCCCTCGTCGTGGGGTCTGTGCTCGGAAGCACAGTGCCCGCTGCTTCTCGGCTTTTCCTGCGTCTGCCTCGGTGAGGAAACGTGGCCGCCCTCTGCCAGCTGGCCGGCGTCAGGGGGCCTAGTCTGGTTTTGTTCAGTGCTCAGCCCGCCTGCCTCTCTCCTGTCCCTCCATCACGTCAGGCTCGTTTCTGCCCCAGAGCCTTTGTACTTGTGGGATCCCTGCTTGGAATGCTCTCACCCCACCACCGTGCAGGGCTCACTTCAAGTGTCACCTCCCCGGAGAGGGCATCCCCACCTCTCTCACCATTATTCTGTCCCCTCACCGAGACACACAGCTCCTCCCTGGGCTGCCGGTCACTTGAGGCAGGTGACAGGGCCTTCCGGCTCCAGCGTCTCCACGGCCCAGCCTCTCCTGTCTCATGGCCTCCCCACAGGCTGCCCTGTTCTCTCCAGCCACCCTGGCATCCTGGGGCTGCAGCATCTTTGGCCGGGTTGTGCAGTGGGCATCTCAGCCTCTGAACCGGAGGCCAGAGAAAACTGAGCCAGGTGAGTGGTGTGAACCTGGACTCCCAGAACACACGTCCGTTCGCTCGCTCAACACCAGCGTGCTAGGAATTTTCCCGCTGGCCGTAGTCCGCGCTGAAGGGAGGCTTCTCCAGTGAAGGAATGAACATCGGCCCCTACGTCTCCCCAGCCTTCCCTGGCCCATGTCAGGCCCTGCCTGTTGCACACAAGTCCCTCCTTGCAACCTCTCCAGGGGGGACCCTGGGCCTTCCCTGCTGACGTTCAATGTCGTGATCAGGAAAGGGCTACTTGCGGCTCCGATGTCTTCGAGCCCACCCTTTGCTCTCTGTCTCCGTGTGGAATGGGGGCCAGATGCCCCCAGCAGATTTGTAGCTAGCTTCTGAAGGACCTTACAGTGTGTGTTGAAGTACGAGTTAGGACTCCATTCCCCCAAGGTCATCTTGTATCAATCTCCTGAGGGTTCCCGGCTGCCCCTGCCGCCCCCGCCCCTAGTGCTTAGCATAGGGCTTGACACACGGGAAGCCGTGGGTAAGTCTACTAGCTGGAAGAAAGGAGGGAAAGAATTCTTTTTATTGCACTTGCTGAGGATCCAGTGTGTGTCTCCCGCTGCCTCAGATTCTTTTTGAATTAGAAGGGAAAACAGTAACGATAGCAATAATCGTTGCTCATGTTTATCGAACACTTACTATGTGCTAGGCACTGTTCTAAATATTTCCCGTGTGTGAAGTCATCCAGTTGTCCCGGTGCCGTGAGGCAGGTGTAAGTGCCCCCGTTTTCTGTGAGGAGACAGGCACAGGGAGCTGGCAGCTTGGCCAAGGTCACAGGGCTCGTAAGCGGTGGGGTTGGGAGAAACCCAGCGGTGTCCCCAGAGCCTGTTTTCTTGAATCGGTAATTATACACAAGAATCAGGTTTGCTGAAGAGGGGACCGGAGGGTGTGGGAAGCTGTCGCCTGGGATGCGCCTCTGTGGATGGAGTAGACAGGAGTGCAGGCTGCGTGTGGACCCCTGAGCCCTCAGAGTGGGCTGGCCGTAGAAGCCAGATTTGGGGTGTGGGTGTGGCCAGAGCTGGGGGGAAGGGGGGGGAGGCCGAGTGCCCAGCTCACAGGGCCACAGGCCCCCGCCAGAGCCTCTCTCTCATATCCCCAAACAGGCTGTGTCCAGTGAGCCCTGTGGCCTGAGTTGCATGTCCCCGGTGCCCCGGGGACCATCTGTCTGAAGCCTCTGTCCGTCACCGACAGGTCAGGCCGCCGCAGCCCCTGGGTCTGTCTCTGCACAAGAAGGCCTTAAATCCATTCCCAGCCCTTGCTGCTGAATTGCTTGTGCGCTTTTTACAGTTGCTTGGGGAACTGTAAGTCTGCGTTGCCTGACTCCTGTGTATTTAAATTCTCAGCCATAATGTTCTATTAACTCATTTTTTGCAGTTTCCTGGGAGGCTGTGTGTACGTTACCGGGGCAGTTGGGGGAGTGGGAACGGCCGTGCACGTGGACAAACCCAGCTGCGAATGTGCCCGGCCCTGGGGGCTGACCAGGGGCCCCCACCTCCAGTGGGCCCCCTGTGAGAGGCGTTTCCTGCCAGCTCTAGTGCCCGAGTCCCCCCAAATTTGTGGTTGCCACCGTGTGGCTGGTGAACTCAGACTCCCAACTAGGGATGGCTCTGGAGCCCGGGGGAGGCCTGTGGATCACATGTCCATCCTTCATCTGTGTCCTGGTGCACCCGTCCCTCCCTCCAGCCCCAGACACGCACCGAGCACTGACCATCTCGTCTAACCCCGGATGTTGTGCCCGACGGACATCAGCCTGCCAGACAGATGTTGCCAGGGGCCAGTATAGCCTTGGGAGGAAAGTGGGTAAGGGGATGGGAGTGGGTGGCGGTGGTCAGGTTGGGGGGCCAGGTAGAAGGGCACGTTGGGGCAGAGACCTGCAGGAGGTAGAGAGCCAGCCATGCAGCTGTAAGGTGGTCCCAGTAACAGTAGCTGACTGCGACCGACCCAGGCACTGCTCTGCATCTGCCACACAGCAAGGCCACGATGGGTCATCGTGCCCATTTCACAGATGATGCCCAGGCTCAGCAGGTGCTAAGTGGCAAAGCTGGCATCAAACCCAGGCTGTCTGGCTTCATCAGCCAAGTTCTCAGTGTTCTCTTCTGAGCTCTCTGGAGAAAAAGGCATTTCTAATGGGTGGAACAGGACATGCAAAGGCCCAGAGGCCCGAATGTATCTGCTGAGATTGAGGAACTGCTGGAAAGCCAGTGTGGCTGGAGCAGAGTGAGCAGGGGTGAGAACGGAAGATGGGGTGGGGGTGGGGGTGGAAAAGTTGAAGGGCCCAGTTTGGAGGACTGTGACGAGGAATTGGGGGGGGGGTGCTCACTGTGCTCCCTTGTCCTGTTGCTGAACTGAGGCAGCAGTGGTGGGACAGGGTGGTAAACAGGGGCAGGCAGAACTGTGTGGTAGGGCAGGACCTGGGCGCCCCTGTGGGGCAGGATGAGCGAGAAACGAGCTCCTGGGAGAGCCCGGGGGCCGGGCGGGGAGCCCCATTGCTCTGGGGCCCTGCCTAGAGGATCAGAACACTAGGACTTGTCTGCTGGCTTCCTTCCTGCCCCCATGGGGTGTTTGTTTAGGCCTCTGAACAGTGCGAAGGGGCGGCTCAGATGTCAGCCCTGACGCTTTATTTAGGTGTTCACTCCTTGCCTCTGTTTCTTCATCCGGGAAATAGGGGTCCTGATGCTCATGAGAATTACATATGATGGTTGTAATGCTCTGGCACCGGTGGAAGGTTAAAACTCTGCTCATTGACTGCTTGTTCTCATTTGCCTCTCTGGGCTCTGGAGGGAATGGAGGTCAGGAAGGGAAATGACTTGCCCAGAGCCCCTCCGGGTCCTAGCATGGCCAGGCCCAGAAGGCTGTGGCACGTGGTGGAGAGAGACCTGGGGTGAGGCCCCTGCCCCGCTCGGCACACACAGTGAGGCCCCCACAGCCTTCCACCGCTGCCCAGGCGGGAGTGGGGCTGGGGAAGCTCAGGCTTGGAGCCCCGGTGGGTGTGCCTGGCCCTCTGGTCTCCTTGCATGTGGGCACAGGGCAGGGCCGGAGGAGCACTGTGCCGGTCTTCACTCCTGCTTGCTTGCTGCCGGGAGTGCCCTCCTGCTCTAGCCAAGTCCTCACCCTGTAAGCCTCCGCTCAGGCCGGCACCTCCTCCAGGAAGCCGCCTCTGATTTTGCCCCCAAACATCACACACCAGTTTGGTGCCCCTGAGGCCCTGTGCTCCCGTCACTCGGCGTGGACTTGGCCTGGTGTCGTGATCTGTCCTCCCCAGCCCAGCCTGGGGGCTCCCTGCATGTGGAGCCGTGTCCCAGCCCTCTTGCAGCCCCCAGCACTGCTTACGGGGCACGCTGGAGCTGCTGGTGTCAGGGAACGCCTGCGGAACAGAGCCAGCAGGACTCCAGGCAGCGGGTCAGGGGTATCCTGCCCACTCGGGTCTGGAGGTGGCCAGTGCCCCCTTCTTGGGACGACTTCTGAATGGCGGACCCTGGTGCCAGCAAGACAGTAGCCTCGTGGTCTCCTAGAGCGAGGCTGTCACCTGCGCCTCGGGGACTTGGCCTGGAGTCGTTCCCCACTTGAGGTCCTTGATGAAGGCTTGGCCAGGCGGGGCTGGGGGCCCGGGAGCAGAGGGTGCCATCCTGCCTGCCTTAGCAGGCCTGAGCCCAATCCCTGGAATCGTCCCTAAATGCCAGCCCCTGTTCTTCTTCTTCATGAGGAAAGCTCTTCTCTCCTCCCCGTCGTCTCCCCTTCTTCCCAAATGGATTTACCATTCTGCTGCGCCATGCTCCCCCCGCCCGCCATCTCCTCCTCCCCTCCTCTTCACAGGCCACCGAGGGAAGTGGAGGGTGTTGTTGTGTATTTTAGTCGATTGTTCCCCATACGCCCCAGTCTCTTTGGGGTGGGGCTGGGGGGATGGGGGAGTAAGTAAATTATATATTGAACTCCTAACTGGAGCTGAGGCCTTGTGGTTTCCATGGCAACCAGGCTGGAAATAGCTTGGCGTGACATCAGCACGGTACAGGTATAGCCGGATCCAGCCGTTCCCCAAACAAGCTGGCAAGGGGAGCAAGGGATGTGTGGCCAATTAGCATATGCAAATCATGCCTGGTGAGCCCATTGGGGCCTGGGATGCCCCGGCAGGGCCTTTGGCCATGGCCGGGGCCTCTGGCAGGTAAGTGGGCCAGCGGTGGTGGTGGGGTCAGAGTCCACGCCTCCCCTTAGGCACATGTCCCTCTACTAGGGCTGGTGGGGGCCTCCAGTGTGGGCCCAGGCTGCCTGGGCTTGCCTGCCCCATGGGGCTCTGGGAGCATGGCCAATGGCGCTGCCAGGGGACGGGCAGGCGCGCGTGAGCAGAGCAGGGATGGTTCCCCGCCCGGGCTCGAGTGGGATCTGGCTCCTCTTGGCTCATAGATGCCTTTGAAGCCAGCTACCCAATTGGGCCTTGCTGGCTGGCTGCCATTTTTCTTTCCAGGTCTGTGAGGGGGAGGGGTCACCCTGTCCCCTCCTCCACCCCCCCCCCCCCCCCGGGCCATGGGAAAGGCCCGCAGCCTTTCTCCACTGCTGTGTGTGGTGTCCCCTTTCCTGCCCAGACCCAATAGGGGGGAAAGAACAGAGCCCTTCGTTTGTAGCTTGATATTGCCCACTGATCACGTGGCCTCTGAGCCTCAGTTTCCACCTCAGTGAAATGGAGGTATGTTTTTTTTTCCCCCTGTCGCCTACCTTGCAGGACAGCGAGGTGGCCCTGGGGAAGGGCCTGGGTGAACCTGACAGGCCAGAGACCCATTTGGAGGAGGAGGAGATTCGCAGCTCTTGTCACCCAGCACTGCCCCACCACACACACACACACACACACACACACACACACACACACACACACGCACACACTCGTGAGACTGGAGAACTCGCAGTAAATTTCTGGGCGAGGTGAAATATTGCCACCTTCATTGTGGTGATTTCCACACGAGGGCTCTTGGCTGAACTGCCGGCAGTCGAGCTGGGCGTGCTCTGTGGCTAAATGAGATAATTTATTCATTTCAGCAAATGTTGAGGGTGTGCCGCGCGAGGGCGGGTGGGGAAGGTGGGGGATGAGTCAGACGGGGCCAGGCACCAGGAGAGCTCTGTCAGCCGCCTCAGGAGGCACACAGGTAGTTTGGCCAGCGCTGCCCGGGGCCTGGGCTGTCTGGGAAGATGGTTGAGGGCGAAGGACCTTCGAGCAGGGCCCCAAGGCCAGGTCAGAGTCCACTTGTCTGGGAAGGATGTTCCAGGCAGAGAAGCAGGTGGGCACCGAGGCTCAGAGGACACCCAGCATTTGGAGGAAGGGCGATACTTAGCTGTGACTGGAGTACAGTGATGGGGAGGACACCAGAAGTTTCCCCAGAGGGGCCGGGATGTGGTCAGCGGCCCTTGAGCAAGGGACTGATGCGATCAGATCCTGGTTTTCAGAAAACAAAAAAAAAGGCTGGAGAGGGCACGAGGCGTCCCAGAGGAGGCAGGAGTAGGCATGGATGGTGTTAAGGACAGCTGTGCCAGTTCCAGTCCCTTTGGGGAGCCCCTGTAGCCAAGAGTGGCGCTTCCCGTGGACACAGGATCAGGAAAGACATTCTGTCTTTGGGCCTCGGTTTGCTTCTCTGTCAAATGGAGTGATTCTCGTGGTAGGTTGCGGGGTCTGTATTAGCCGGTAGACGTGAGCGTTTGTTCTCCTGGCCCCAGGAGCAGTGGGGAGCCGCAGGAGAGAAGAGCTACGGCCCTGTGTATTCTGGAAGGAGGGGACAGCAGCAGTGGGCAGCGGTGCTGATTTCTTGCCGAGGCTGGGGCTTTCGCCGGTTGACCCCCCTTGGCCAGCTCAGCACCTTGTCTGGAGGTGGAGTCCGTGAACGTTTGTTGAGTGAATGAGCGAGTGGATGTTTTCTTCCTGCCCCTGGCCAACCCATCCCACCTGCCTGGCTGCCACCCCCTTCCCCATCCCCCCCGCCCCTCAGAGTCCTTCTCTGAGCTTATGCTTTTGCCTCGGCGCCCCTTCCACAGGGACTCAGTAGAGCCCACCAGGATGGGGGTCCGTCCTTCTGGACCCCGAGCTTGGTGCCAGCACCTCGAGACCCCAGCTGGCTTCTTCCACTTTCCAGTGTTAGGCGGTCGGTGATCAGTGATGAACTGACCCTTTCCAGAACTTACCTCCTGGACAGGACTGGGTCCCGTGGGAGTCTCTGTGGGTGGGCTACAGCTGCCCATCTGTCCCCAGGTCTCCTCAGGCACTCCCCAGTTCTGGATGTTTCTAAAAAACTATGGAAACAGCTTGGCATCATCAGATTCAATTTCCTGTCATTTTAAAAAAGAAGGCCCAGCTAATTTAAAAGCGAATATTCTGCCGGGGTATGACCTGAAGACTGCGAGGAGGGCTGGGAGGTGCGGTCTGGCCCAGGTCGGGCCGTTCTCCCCCGCCACAGGCTCCCTCCCTCACTGGGTAGGTGTGTGGACGGGCGGGCCCTGGGCAGCCAGGGTCCTGGGCCCTCCGCCCTCCTTGTCCATTTGCTGAATCCCTTCTCCAGACGCTGGTCTGGTGTCCCCTGACGCTTTCTAGAATCGTTATTTATTACCTCATTTATTCAACATTCACCGGGTGCTTGCGCTGTGCCCGGCTCGGCACTGGGCTTGGAGGTACAGATTGATTTAAGGGGGTACAGGCAGGAGCCCCCCCTCTTCCCCAGAGGGCAGGGCCCCCTGCTGCCCCACAGCCTCTCAGCACGGCCTCCCGGGTGCCGGCCCTGTAGGCTTCTCTTGTCTCCTGGGCATCGCGGGCTCCCGGCTTTGGGAAGCAGCTGGGCCAGGTGCGGGCCGCCCGCCCGCCCCAGGAGACATCGCTGCCTGGGATTTGAGCTCCTCCGAGGGCTGGCGTCAGGCCGTGGGGAAATCATTTTCTGACAGTGGCCATCAATTTTGCTGAGAGCCCATCGGCGCTCCAGCAGCCTGTCCCTCGGCGGCGGCAGCTGGTCCATGTCAAGCCCCTCCGTGTCCTGATGACAGAAACGATTCGCGTTAGGTATCTGCCCCAGAGCATTCGTCCAGAAGAGATGGGTCCCGGCCGGTTCCGGATACGCACTGCGTCACCTCCAAGTTTATCTTTAGGTCCGTGGGTCAGCGGAGGTGTCTACTCATTGGGGTGACCACAGGGAACCCTTGGATGGGGCAGCACCAGCAGGAGCCTAGGACCCTTCACGGAGCATCCCTGCTGTCCCCGTGTCCATTTGTCACAAGCAGTGTTCTAGGTACAGAGGTTACAGCATTGAACACAGCAGACAGAGCCCCTGCCATTGCCCTGAGAGGAAAAAGACAGGAAGGAGACTGCCTTGTATAAGACTTGGGGAAAAGCATCCTAGGCAGAGGGAACAGCCCCGTGCAAGACTCCTGAGGTGAGAGTAAGCTTGCTGTGTTCACGCACAGGGTTCTATTTAAACTGGAGGTGGGGTGCCTGGGTGGCTCAGTTGGTTAAACGTCCACCTTCGGCTCAGGTCGGCTCTCGGGTTCTTGCGGCTTGTGGGTTCGAGCCCCGCGTCGGGCTCTGTGCCGACAGCTCGGAGCCTGGAGCCCGCTTCGGCTTCTGTGTCTCCCTCTCTCTCTGCCCCTCCGCTGCTCACACTCTTGTCTCTTTCTGTCTCTCAAAAATAAATAACCCTTAAAAAAATTTTTTTTTAACTGCAGTCCATCTTGGTTAACTGGGAGTTATCCAGGGTTAGAGCCAGGGTCCTAACAGCGCTGGAGGCATCTAGAGGAAGCAAGGTGAATTCTGGCAGATGACCGAGGAAACCCCTGGAGGAGGTAGTGGGTGTAAGGCGTGAAGGTGAAACAGGGTTTTGCCTGGGAGAGTTAGGTACGGGGAGGAGCCTTCCGGGAGGCAGGCGCAGTGTGAATGAGGTGTGCAGGGGTGAGATGGGGGTGTGCCGGGCCGGGGAGTCCCGCCCACATCCCAGAAGCCGCCTACTAAGTGCCGGGCGCTGAAGAGACTCTGGGTGTAACGACTCACAGGTGGGCATTATCACCTGCACTTCCAGGGGGGGAAGCTGAGGCCCAGACGAGTGGAGAGGCTTGTTCAGGGGTCACTGCGGAGTGAGCCAGGAAGGGGGAGCCTGCGCTGGGAAGGTGGCCGGCACCTGGTTGTCCTGATCACCACCGGTCGGAGGGTGATGAACCGCCCCCGGCCCCCCAGCCGGCAGCCCAGGAATCCAGCTGTCCTCCTTCCCTTGAGCTCTGTGGATGTGGGCCGGAGGCCTGGGCGTCCGGCATGCAGGGTGTGGGGCATGGTGAGGTGGGAGGCCAGGGGCTGGGCACCCCACCCCCTCACCTGATGCTCAGACCCCGGGGAGGGGAGGGTGACTCTCCGCGAGTTTCCACGGACCTGCCACCTCCCCGGTTCTTCGTGGCAGAGGTGACCATTCGCTTCTCTCGGATGAGGTGCCCACGGTTTCAGAGCAGGGGCCGAAGGTGACTGGGGCCTCACAGCAATTGGGTGACGAGGCCCAGGGCAGCTGTTGGTCTTTCTGTCCCCACAGGACACACATCCACAGGGCAATGAACAGTAAAGGATGCTGGTGGCTGTGAACATGGGCCCTCGCTTTAGGCTTTGGTCGTGGCGATTTTTTTTATCAGGGCAGGGAGTGTGAATTCCAGAATTGAAGCTGTTTCACTGCTCCCTTCACGGAGTCTTCTAGGCCTGGGGTCCCACCTGGCATGGCTTTGTCAGTCCTCATTAAAGATGTCGAGTCCACGCAGGGAACCCATCCCATCCACTGTGCCCATGGAGATCCCCTTCCCAGGAGAGACTGGGCTGGGCCACGGCTGTGCATGCTGTCCTGGTGCCACGTAGGTGGCCTGCTGAGCACTGGGAAGCAGCCAGTGGTCGAGTCCTTGGTGCTGTAATCCTCAGTTCTTGGTCATGCATTCATTCTTGATGGGCACCTCCTAGGCATCAGAGATTGCCGTTTTCTCTGGTCCCTGGTATAATGCCGGCCGTGTAATGCATACCCTGCAAATACTGCACGTCTCTGCGGGGTGATTTCAGAACTCTAGGAAGGACTTTCCTCTATCCTCAGTGTTTTTTCCCTGCCTTGCCTCTTGGCAGAAATTTTACCATTAGGGATTGATTGCTTTTGCATAACTATTGTCCTGTCCAGGTTCCTCTTCTAAGATGCAAACCCCTAGAATCTCATACCATCTCCAGGAAGTCTCAGTTTCTGGACTGGAGGCTGAGACTGACTGAACAGGGCTTTGGTATAGGTGCTTGCAGGAGAAACGTGGAAAAGTGGCAGGTCCTGTGTGCCCGCAGAGTAGCTGGGATTACAGTATTGTTAGACCGACTGACGCACAGCCCTGGGCTGAAGGTATTTTTATTTGTTTCACAAGGAAGGGGACTGAGGCCTCAGCAGGTTCCCCAGCTGGGAGGAGATGGGGCCAGGACTGGCGTCTGTGTGGCTCCCATCCAGGCCCTTTGACCGCACCTCACTTCTGTCCAGCAAGTGGTTGTGTGACACTGGTGTGGCCCCCACAGGACACCAAGGGCAGCTCCTCGGGGTCACAGCTGCTAAAAAGGAGGGCTCGGTCCTCACCGCCTTCTGCACTTGACGAAAGGCAGTCAACGCCAGAATCTGGTTGGGGCCTTGCCATCGCCCTCTCGGGCAGAAAGGCCCTCCTGTCTTCTGATGAGGAAACTGAGGCACAAAGAGGCCTCACTCATGGCCTTCCAGCGAGAATGCATTGGGGCCAGAGCAGCCGCTGGTAAGGCTCACCGCCCAGTGCATCCCTTCCCTGCCCCCGGCGTGTGGAGTGAGGGGCTTGGGCCTGGTCTTGGCACCAGGAGATGAAGCATTCAGGCAGCCCCTCTTCTGCATCTCTGATCGCGTGTCCAGCCGCAGGCCCTGCTGGGACCCCCACCTGGGGCCTCCTGCGGACAGGAAATCGGGCCTGGGGCAAACAGTGCGAGCAGCAGTGTGGTGGCCTGCCCCCCTACCCCACCCCTTCCTGCCCTTACGTGTCTGTCTTCCCGAGAAGAGCGATCCCTGGACGCTGCTGCGGCCGGCCCTTGCCCAGCTGTGCAGCTCCGAACTGTCCACCCCCCCCACCCCGCCCCGGACGGTATTTTCTCGGGTATTGATGAGCCAGACCCAAGATGCAGCCAGAAGCTGAGCTGAACTCGAGACGGATCGGGCGCCCACCTCATCCATCTGCCTGTGGCCGCTCTGCGGGGGAGGAGGGCGGGCAGGGGGGCACCCAGCACGTGGGCGGGGCTGTGCAGGGGTCCCGGCCTCTCCGGGCCGCCAGTGTGGTCTTTTGCAACCACAAATCTACCCGTTGGGGCTGACTCATTGCTCTCTGTCCAAGAATTTGCAGGGTAACTAACCAGGACCCGGCAACCTTCTCAGGCTCCTACCTGGCTCCCCATTGCCTAGAGGATGAAACCAAACTGCTCCCCACGGTCCACACGCCCTGCCCCTCTGCACCGCGTTGCCACACCAGTCCCGCCACCCCCCCCCCCCCACCACCACCACCGCCATCCCATTCTGGCCACAGGCTGCCACCTCCTCCCACAGGCCACACACTGCATCCCACTCGGGGCTCTGCCCATGCTGTTCACTCTGCCTGGAATGTTCTCTTCATGCTCCGTCCCCTCCTCTCTCTGCTCACGCCTTGTTGTTAAGATCTGTCTGAAACACCGCTTCCCCAGAGCTCCCACACGCACCGGGCTGGCTTCCTGTTATCGTGGAACGTCTCATGGCACCACTTACCTCTCCTGCTGAACCCTCCAGACGGCTGGACTCGATGAATTATTTATGAGATTTTCTGTCACTCTCCGTCTCCCTCGCTGGAACATCGGCTCTGTGACCCCATGATGTTGTTTCCCACCGTATCCCCAGGACTGGGACATAGTAGGCCCTCAGGAAATGTTGGGGGAGTCAGTATCATGTGACTGTCGTTGCCCTAACGAAAAGGTTTTCGCTTCCTGCTCCCGCCCCGGCGGCCCTGCCCAGGGTATCTCCCCGCCTTCTGCCAGTCCCCGCCTCATCTCTGCTCACCCACATCTGACCATGGATGAAGTCCAAATGCCTCAGGGTGGTTCTGAGGCCTGCAGGGTCCCGCTGAGAGAATTCCCTCTGCCTGGAGTTCCCTCCTTGTCTGTTCTCTTTACTTGGTCAACTCCTACGCACCCTTCAAAACCTCAATAAGTACGGCCTTCTCTATGAAGCCTTCCTGGCTGTGCCACACCGAGGGGTTCTGCCCTCTGCTGGTCACCCATCAGCTGCCGGGCACCAGGCCCCGGGCAGGACACTGGGGAGACAGGGCAGGGAGGGGTGGGGAGTAGGAGTAAGGTGGAGTCAGCCCTACGGACGGCAACCTCGAAGCATCCAGATAGTGATGATGGAGACGAGAGCCAAGCACTGTCCCCAGCAGTCTTCTTACATTTTTCTTAAAACCTTAAAGGGGTCACCTGGGTGGCTCAGTCCGTTAAGCGGCCGACTTCGGCTCAGGTCATGATCTCGCAGTTCCTGAGTTCGAGCCCCACGTCGGGCTCCGTGCTGACGGCCCCGAGCCTGCAGCCTGCTTCAGATTCTGTGTCTCCCTCTGTTCCTTCCCCTCCCCTGCTGGCGTGCTCACTCTCTCTCTCTCTCTCAAGAATAAATAAACATACAAAAAACAAAAAACCTCACACTGCGAGGTGCTGGCGTGGCCCAGCTTCACGGATGAGGACAGCAGGGTTCAAGTGGCATGGCTTGCCGCTAGTTCGTGGAAAGCTGGACTTGAACTCCAGCTGCATTCCGTGCTGCTTGCTTCTCTGCAGCCAGTGAGGGGCTGTAAGAGTATGGTGGAGTCCCCCGCGCTGCCGTGTCTGTGGGGCAGGAGTTGAAGTTCACGGAGGAAAAAGATGACACTGGAAGGAAGCATACACGGCCTTTCAGGCCAAGAGGGGGCCGGGAGGGCACTGCTTACTCTGAGGACTGTGCGGGCACAGGTCTGGAGGAGCGGGGGGCTGGGGGTAGTGTGGGGGCACGCAGGTGTGGAGGGGCGGGGAGCTCTTACGTGTGGGGAGGCCCAGGACCCGGGTGCCTGCCGGGGGCCTGGGTGATGGATGGAGGCTCTTGGCATGTGGTCTGTTCCTGTGGTCCTGGCATGCGGCCACTGCGGGCTCTGGTTTCTGGCGGCTTCCAGGCTCCGTGGTCCCTGCTTGTCCCTGTTTGTAGTTTCTGCTTGTCCAGCCTCCGCTCTGTTTCTTCCCAGCTGACAAGGTGGGCGGGGGTCCCCGGGGAGTGTTGTGGTGTATACATCCTTCGGGAAGAACGTGAGAAGGAGTCCAGTGACTTGTCACACGGGGTGGGCGGGGTCCCTCTGTTCCTGTCTTCTCGTTTCCAGAAGAGATGTGCCACCTGCCCCTCCCAGTGCCGTCTGGGGTCACTTCTCTGAGGCCCATGGTCCCTGCTTTTCACGTGGCCTCCCAGGCGGGTGGTCTGGGCCAGCCAGCCCCTCCAATGTGTCCCACCAGCCCTCCACACCAGGCTGGAGGCACTGATGTCCACCCTGCGTGCTCAGTGGACAGCCCCGGCCCATTCTGTCCCCACCGCTGCCCAGCAAGGCAGGTGTCCCTCCCCATTTCACAGGGAGGGAAACTGAGCCTCAGAGAGATTAAATAACTGCTTGTGATTACCCAGCCCGTGAGATAGAACCAGGATTTGGACCCGGGTCTGGCCGACTCCACAGTCCTGTCCTGCCCTGCCCGGCAGGGATCCCCCTCTCCCGGCCCCTGCCTCATCTCTGCTTGCCAAAATCCAACCTTCAGGGCTCCACCTGGAAAGACCAGACTCAGTTCTGGCCCATGGCAGAGGCTAGTGCTCCCTCCTTTCCCTCCTTCCCAGATACCTTGTGCCCACCCCCTACCTTAGCCACCCTTCTTGGCACTGGTGACCCTACATAAGGTCCATGCTCTGGAGCTGGATTTCATGGCTTCACCCTTAACCAGCTTTGGGACCTCTAATTAGCTATCTTAATCTCAGTTTCTTCATCTGTAAAATGGGAGGTGGGGGTGACATCGGTGCCTGCCCCCTGGATTGTTGGTAGGATTGAGTCCCTGAGTGCAAAGTGCTGGGAATGGTACCTGGCACATAGTCGGCCCTCTATCCATATCCCATGTTTTGATGGGCCCCCTCCTCCAGGAAACACCCCCAGACCCTCCAGGCTGGTGAGCGTCTCCTTCCTCCGAGCTCCCGCTCACCTGCTTTGTGTCCCAGTGGTGAGGTCTGAGGGTCAGGCGGGTCCCTTGCCTGACTGTAAGCACCTTGGGGGCTGGGGCTGCTCCCCCCCCATTGCCCCGTCACCCCACCCCAGCTACCAGACCAGGGCTCTGCACATAATAGACACTTAATACATGTTTATGGAATTGAATTAACGATAAAACGAGATAATGGCCTGGAAGGAGCCTGAGTTGTTAGGAGGGAATGCACAGCGTAAAAACCAGGCATATTTTTTTAAGCAGATTAATCTGGTCTTAACTCATTCTAATAGCCTGCGCCCCTATTGGCCAAGGCCATTATAATAATATACGGCCAGGGCCGTGGAGCGGGAGATAGCAGTGCCTCAAAGTTTGCCTTCCGGAGGATACCACAGCAGGCTGCCTCCCGACTCTCCACGCCGGAGCCGAGGGAGGGTAAGGACTTACCTGGGGTCACTCAGTAGGAGAACTGAGAAAGAAGAGACTGAGGCTCAGAGAGGTCATGGGGCTTACCCTAAGATGCACAGCTAAAGGAGAAGGAGCTGGCCTTCCTCCCAGGTGATTGCGTTCCATTCGTCTTTGATCTTGGTGCCAGGACCAGAGCTTCCAGATTCTCATCCCAGAGAGCTTTTCGCTCAGCTCCTCACTCCTGTGAATCAACATCCTCGCAGTTGGGAAGTCAAGTTTAAGGCCTCAGAATACATAAACCCGAGAGGAAGCTGGTATCAGCCATTCACACCTTAGTCTGAATTCACTTCCTGGTGAGGGCTCAGATCTGAAGGAGCGAGAGATCTATGGGCTATTGGGAGAGAGAAATGGTCCAGCTCCTGTCAGATTAGGTGGGGCAGTGGGACCCAGAGCAGTGGCTCCAAAGTCACCCTTCCCAGCTGTCTACTGCCCTATCCCTGAGTACAGATGACTGTCTGGGAGTCTGGGAACTTGGCTTGATTTCAGAAGGAGAGGCTTGGGGTGGTGACCAGTGCCTTTCTTCATAGTCCAGCAGGGAGTGACCGTGCCGCTGGTCATGTGCAAGTCCTAGCTACTGCAGTGGATGTCCTGTGCGACTGTCTTCCCTCTGCTCATCTCAGGAGCAACCTGTGCTGTCACCAGAGCCCCATTGTTGTCACCAAACGGCTTGGCACCCAGCTCTTGCTCCCCCTCATCAGCAGCTTTGGACAAGTGTTGCTCCCTGAGCCTCCATTTCCTGGTCTGTGAAATGGGCTAGTGGTCCTATCCCAGTGGCTTTGAAGAGTCACTAGGTGAATGAATCTCGGGGGCACCCAGCACAGCCGAGGAATGAGTGAAGCCCCGTATGTGCCATTTCCCCAGTTCTCCCACCAGCCTGCGGAGAGCCCAGCACCTGGGGTGGGGGTGGGGGTGCCTCGTGCCCTTTAATCCACGGGGCTGCGCAGGTTACGGCAGGGCCGGGGCCACCGACTGACTGCCTGATGATAAAAAGCGCTGGAGGGGAGAGGAAGTTTCTTTTTGGCTGGAGGCTTCCCCAGTTCTGCCGAGTCCCCTAGCTGTCCCCACCCCCCGCCCCCCGCCCCAGTGGCTTCCCACCTGTCTCTTTCTAGCGGGCAGAAGGTCCTCAGCTGCTGGCCCAGCCTGGCAGGGTGGCTGCAGCCTTAATCAGCCAGCGCACCGCTTTCCTTGGAAGGAGAGATTGCAGGTGGCAACTCGTAATTTCCCAGGCTTCTCCCTTTCATTAATTTCTCTCCGCAAAATGGAGGCTTTTCTGCTGAGCCGGGGAATCGGCAGCCGCGCTCTCAGCTCAAGGTGGGGGGGCGGCCGTGGGGGCTGCTCTGCTCGCACTGTTTGCCGTGCCCCCTCGCAGAGGCCAGAGGTTCCTTCTACGCTCAAATTGGCTTGCCGGGGCACACCAGGTCTGGAAAAATTGCTTGGCTCGTCCCGTGCCTGCTGCTCCGTCCCTGGTGGCGAGGGGAGGTGGGGGCTGGGGTCAACCTTCAGTGGACAGTGAAGGGGGCAGAAGTCTGTGAGCTCCCCCGGGGCACCCCTGTCTCTGCGTCTGATTCCTGATGGAATGAGCACGGGGCTGCCAGTGCCTTGAGCATCCCTCCCGAGGGGTTTTTCCTGCCTTCCAGAGTCGAGTGCCTCGGAAGTCCCCGCTCAGGAGTGGGCATGATGTAGATGAGGGGCAGACACCGCCCCGGCTTCGGGGAGCTCCTAGCCGCGGGGAGGCAGAGAGCACAGCAGTGATGACGCCTGGTCAAGGGCCACTGTTGGACAGGCCAAAGGGTATGGAGGCCAGAAGATGGAAGCCTGGCGGGGAGGGGGTCCAGGGTCTGGAAGGACAGATGCAGGGGTGGGGAGGACGGGAGAGGCATTCCCTGATCCTGGAACGGCATGTGTCAAGGAACTGAGACCTCATGCATCCATCTATTCGTCCCACAGTTACGGTTAAGCGGTGGTGCGGAGATAACACGGGATCGCAGGGCAAGCCAGGTGTCCACCCAGAGCGGGGAGTTTGGTGTCCCCTGGGGACTGGGGGAGACTTGGTTGTTAGGTGTGCAGTTTAGAGAGGCCAGTGGGGCAACCAGTGTGGAGAGTGTTTGGGAAGGGGCATAGGAGGGCCAGGAAGAATGCTGGAAGTTGAGTGGCCGGGATGGCGCCAGGTTGCTGGCCCCAGGTAGCTGACGGTGCCATTTCTTGGGAAGGAGGGAAGGAGACACAGGGAGAGGAGTGGTTTTTTGGTGGGGAGGAGGGATATAGTCCTTATGAAAAGGGAGGAGTCAGTCACCAGCTAGTATGAATTAGGGAATTGGGCCAGCTCATTAACTAATTTTCACCTACAGCCGTAGGGGTCCAGGAGGCAGCCCTGAAGGAGCAGGGCTGATGTTTGCCCCAGTTGTTTCACTCTTTGTGCGACTGCATTGGTAGGGGAGGGACCCAGAGAGTGTACAATTCAGATCCTGCTCTCCCTCCCCATTGAGTAACCAGGGAGAAGGGTTGCTGTGTGTCCACAGCTCCCCCATGGACTGAGGGTCTTCTGTGGGTCTCTGAGCCTCTCCGAACCTGTTTCCTGGTTTGCAAGGAACACAAGCCATGGAGACAGACAGACCTGAGGGCAGGGGTGGGGCTGCCCAGGTGGTAGAACCCAGGGCCAGGGAAGCCAGGGACTCCATTCCTCAGCCTGGAAGAGGGTTCAGTGCCCGTCCCTGCTGCGCAGGGTGTGGCCGTCAGCTTTCCTAGGGGAGACTGACACCTGGTTCATATCCCACTGAGACCACCCTGAAGTGGGGGAGGCCCCCGATGGAAGGCGAGTGCCTCGATCTGGAGCAGTGGGCACTGGGCCGCCCAAACCCGCGGCTGCGCACCGCCTCTGAACTCCCGTGCCCCCTCCCCAGCTGCAAACCCAGATCCTCCTGCCCACCTCGAGGGATGGCTGTGACTCCAGTGATCGCCAGAGTGCCTACCTGGCATGCAGCAGGCCTGAAGCTGTGGTGTGCTGACTACAGTCGATACAGATTAAGCCACTCCTATCACTCACCTCCCAGGACTTGCTGTGAAGCCAGGGAGAGTCTCAGAGGGCTGTGTATGGACATCAAGTGCAATGTGAGCCAAGGGGGTGGGGAGTTGGGAGGGCTCTCCTGGGTGGGGCGGGAAGCCAGGTAAGCACCCAGGGACCGGAGTGAGGTGTGTGACTCCCCTCTCCGAGCCCAGGGCTGCCCCCCTCCTGCCAGGCTCCTGACCCAGCCGCCCCAGCACCCACGTGGAAGCCTGGACCCGCCTGCACCCCTGCCCCCAGCCTCCTCCCTTTCCCATCGTCACCACTGTGTTGGACCCTACCTGCCTCTCCCCCAGTCTGCATTCTGGTTACAGACTCTCTGGGCAGGAATCTAGTGCAGCTTTGATCTTTTCGGAGGGAGGACTGGGCAGCTGAGGCCGGGCGGGAGCTGGCTGTATATTTTCTTCTGTAATGGGGTATTAAGTGGACAGCCCAGATGGGGATCTTGGGCGGGAGGGGGTGGGGTGCAGCCTGCTTTGTATCAGCCTGAAATATGGCCCCATCTCTGCCAAACCTCAAAGGACACTACCTTGGGGTTGGCTGGGAACCAGCTTTGATGTTCTTGTAGCAGGGGGACCGGGCAGATCTTCCCTGGCACAGATCTTCCCTGGAATGTGGCCTGCCAGGCCCCTGGGGGAGAGTAGCCCCCTCCTCCCTTCCCTCCCCCTCCTTCCCCCTTTTCCTCTTCCTCCTCCCTCATCCTTGTTCCCCTCTTCCCTCCTCTCCCCCTCTCTTTCCCTTCCCCCTCATATTTCCCTCCCTCTTCCTCCTCCCTTTACCTCCCATCCGCAGCCCACCCCACCCCCCAGCATCCCTAACGGATCCCCTCAGTGAATGTGTGGAAAGGGCACAGACCACAGAAACCAGGACGCTGATTGCGGGGAGAAGCTGATTAAAGGTGTGGACTGGGGCCACATACCCTGGGATCGAATCCCAGTTCTTGGGCTTATCAGGCAAGTTACTTAAATTCGGTATGCAGCCAAGCCCTCGTCTGGAAAATGGGGATAGGGTAATAGCTGCCTAAGGGGTTGTTGGGAAGGTTAAATGAGTAAATACTGCAAAGTGCTTGGATTTGTGCCCTGCACCGAGCAGGCGGTGTTTGCCAGGATTAGCTGTTTCTGCGTGATCAAGAGTGAGGGGCTGGACCTCTCTGGGCCTCAGTTCCCTCCTGTGTGCGAGGCTTGAGACCCAGGTTAAGCCAGTAGTGGGGGAAGACCACCCAGGTGAGCGGAGCACCCGGTGAACCGGTCATTCCAGAACTGCAGGGTGAGAGGGGTGCCGGGCACACCACAGTTCGAGCATGGAGGCGCTGCGTCCTGGATGAGCCCGCTTGGGGTGGGGCCAGAGGCACGGCCAGTTCCCTTCCTGTCCCTTTCCTTGTCCACCTGCCCCCACCCCGGACATGAGACACCCAGGAATTCTACCAGTCAAAGCCCCGGGAGCGGAGGGCCTGGCTGGCTTTTGCCTCTCACCGGCTAGTGACCTCAGCAAGGCATCTTTCTCTGGTCTTGGTTCTTCATCTATAAAAGGGGGGTCACTACTGGCTGGTGGGTGTGGTGGCAGCTCTTTGAGGATAGAGGTGGGTCACCTGAGACCACTCACCCCACCTCAAATCCTGCCCCAGATGGAGGTGCAAGTGATGACGCGGGGCCACATGGGTGGTGTTCCCTCGATCCCCCACCCCCACCGTCAGCTGTCCTGTGGGAGCCCCAGCCTCAGTTTCCCCATTTGGAGAATGGGGCTCATGACACCTTACAGCGTTATCATTGGCACCAAGGCACCTGCTCAGTGAGGGGTACCCCCCAGCTCCCCCAAGGATGGCTCCTTTCCCCCCATACCCTCAGCTGCCCCTCTGATGCCTGCTCCAAGGTCAGGATCAGTGCCATGCTAGGTCCGCTCCAGGGTCCTCTCTAGGCGCCCTGGCAGGTCCTCTGTAGGGGCCCTTCCTCCAGAGGCTCAGGCTGAGGGACTTGCTTGAGGTCTTTGACTGCACTGGGGGCCCTGGGCCTGGAAAGTTCTTCCTTGACTAGAACTGAAGTCAGCTCGCAGGAACAGCTGCCCGTCTGCTCGGTACCGCTGATAAAAAGAGAGGGGTCCCTTCCCCCACGACTTCAGAGAGCCCAGGCCTGTGCCAGTGCCCCCCCCGCCCGGCCCCCACAGCATCAATTCCCTTGTTCCCCCACCCCCACCCCACCCCGTGGCCCGTGTGCAGAGGCTACATCACCTTTCACCCTGGCCTGAGAAGCGCTTTTACATCTTGAGAGAAATCCCACCGCTGCTCGTTGTTGGGCCTGTGCACGTACTGATCCCACAGGTGGCCTTCTGCTTGGAGGCCCAGGACAGCCCCCCCTGTAGTGGGTTCCTCACTCACGGTTCCCACTGGCTCCCCCGCCACCACCTGGGGGCCGCACCGCATCCCTCTGTCTCTCTGTCCGCCTGGGGCAAGGCACAGAGTAAGCGCTCAGTAGATCCCCGAGGTAGTTGAACCAAAGCAGGAAAGAATGAGTGATTTCCAGAGTAGCCCGTCCAGCCCCACACCGCGACCCCAAAGGGGAGATCAAAGCCCACCTCTCTCCTGCTCAGCCACGTCCAGGGGCTCCCCGGTGCCCTTAAGATAAGGGGTCCAAGCTTTTGAGCCTGCGAGTCTCCCCGCATTCACGCCTCACCCAGCCTCACCCCTGGCCCCCAGCAGCCCTTTATACTGATCCCTGGCAAGCACAGATGCTGTGCGTCTAGCCCAGAGTCCTCTGTGCCTGGCCCTGGTACCTTCCTTTGGGGGAACGTTCTGTCACCACCTCGCTGGGGCAGCTGCTGCCTCCTTGGAGCTCCTGTGTCTCTGCCCCCACCACGGTCCAGCCCCTGTTCCCTGTCCTGGCCTTGCTTGTGGGTGGGGCCAAGGCTGCTCCAGGGCCTGGTGGGAGTGGACAATAGAGTGGTTGAGCGAATACCTGACTGTGACAGGGCATCATGGTGGCGTGCTGGGGCCTGTGGGCGCGGAGGACTTGGCAGGATGGGTCAGGACAGAAGTGGCAGCATTCTGAGACACCCCCCCTGCCCCGCCCCCTCGCCAGGAACCCTTTCTTTCATCAGTCAACGGCTTGCCCACCCCTTGGGCTCCTGACCCTTGGGCTGGCCTGTCTGCCTGACCCTGAGGTTCCAGCCTGCGAGTCCTGAGATCCCCAATTTCTAGCCCCTGCCCCTGAGTGCCCACCAGGTGACCTTGAGCAAGCCCCGTTCTCTCCCTGGGCGCCAGTTTCCCCAGTTTCCCTTGTGGGACAAGTGGGTTGGAGTCCATCAGAAGTGACAGACCAAGGTCCTAGACGCAAATCAGGATGTTCTCTGTTTGGCCCATGTGGTGTTTTTTCCTTTCCTTTCTTTTTTTCTTTCTTTCTTTCTTTCTTTTTTTTTTTTTTCCACTTGAGCCAGTATTGAAAAGGGGAAGCTTTCACAAAAAATCCAGATTTCCAGCTTCTCTTGATAATGGGGCTGGCCTTGCCCAAGCCTCCCACCAGTGGGCTCCAAGTAGCTGGGTGGTCCTCACTCTTGGCCACCTGCCCAGTCGCTGACCAGAGGCCCCTTCTGCCCTGACACTCTCCTTGGAGGGAAAGGTTTCAAAACCTGCCTGGAGATAAAGCTCTCTGACTGCACCCCCCAACCCCCAATATTCCAGGCAATCTGCCTCGTTTTAAAATTCCTTCAGCAGCCCCAGGCCCAGCGGCTTCTCCCAACGAAGGAATGAGAGCGACGAGGCCGCACGCACGTGACTGTGCTCTGCGGCTGGGAAGGCTTTGATGTTGCGGGAGATTTCAGACCGCCCTTCTGCCCCTCCCCCCTCCGGTCCCTCCCGTCCCCTCCCCCCCTCCTCGTTCTGTCCCCCTCCCCTCCCTTCTTTCCCCTTCATTCCCTCTCCCTTCCTCTCCCCCTCTACTTTTCCCTCTCACCCCTTTCCCTCTTCTCCCCTCCCCCCTCCTCCCTTCCACTTCCTCCTCCCCCCTTTCTCCCCTCCCCTCTTCTCCTCTCCTCCCGCCTCCCCCTTCCCCTCCACTTCCTCTCCTGTGCTATTCTCCCTTCCTCCTCCTCCTCCTCCTCCTCCTCCTCCTCCTTCTCCTCCAGGGTACCTGCTGATTGCCCTCCGCTCTGGGTTTTACACACCTGGCCGGGTCAGCCCAGGGCGGTTGAAGTTTGGGGGAGAGGGCTGCTGTGCGGGGAACGGGGTGGGGGGTGGCGAGTTGCTGGCTGGAGAGAGAGAGGAAGAGTCACCCACCACCGGGCTGCATCCACTGTGCAGGAGGGACAGGTCTCTACCCCCTGCCCCAGTCCTCTGATGATCCTGGATGATGCGCCACGGTCAGCCTCTTTTATTCATGAGGTCTTGAGGCCAAGGCTGCCTGGTTCAGGGCTGTAGCCCTTTTGTCCTGGGGGGAAACTGAGGTCTGGGGCATTGGAGGTCCCCTGGCAGGAGGGAGTGGGGGCGGGAGGGTCAGGAATGTAGGAATGGGTAGTGCCAGTGGGTGGCTGGTGTGTAAGAGGCAAGTGGAGAAAGGCCTTGGCCCCGACCCCAGTGGGACCCTCCCTCCCTCACCTGCTGCTGCTGCCTGCTCTCTCCTGCCCTATAAATGTTCCCTGGGATCTCTAGTTTGTGGCCCTGGGAGCCCTTGCTGTCTGTCCACCAGCCTTTCCTGTCCGTCTCTAGCTTTCTGAAAGCCGAATCTGCAGGGCTTGTGTCGGATTTCTCTGGCCAGCCCCCACTTTCCTCCGCACCCACAGAGGGCAGGCCGTGGGTATGGGAAGCGATTCCCTGCCGCGTGCAATTCACGGCCCAGGGTGCTGGTCCACAATCAGGTCGAGAACACAGTAATCGGGGCCATGGGGATGGAGTGCAAGGTGTGGGGCTGGCAGGTTCCGAACTCCCTGAGGGGGGCGATCTGTGCTTTGTGGGGAGAGTCCCCCCACCCCCACCTGGCCCCTAGGCCCCTGTCCCTGCTCTACTTTCGGTGCTTAAAAAAAAACCTGGCAGGCTTGTTCATGAAAGGCGAGTGGAGACAGCAGCAATTAGGGCAAAGCTGTAATTGTGCCAGCAGGCTGGTAGTCCTACTGGGTGCCCAGCCCTTCCTAGGGGCAGGGAGGGTCTGCCCTGTCCTGCTCCATGACTGGCAGAGGAGGAGTCCAGGTTCAGAGAGGTGCCGAGACTCACACGGTCAGACAGCTGGGCCGGAGCCCAGACTGCTCTGCCGCCCCCACCCCACTCTGCTCAGGGCACCATCTGCTGGCTGGGTGTCTGGGCAGGAGGGCACGGGGCAGACAGACTTCAGCGATGCCAGGAGGGCTTTGGCAGTTTCTTGCCAGCCTTCCCATTGTGGAATACCAGGAGCACCCACTCCTGGCATCTGGCCGCTTTCCCTCCTCGAAGCCCCAGTCAGTGATGCTCAGGCTGCTTCCCATCTCTCTGGCTGCCTTCTCAGCAGCTGCCCTCGTGTGCCGTGCTCACGGGGTGCCCCGCCCGTCAGGGTGACTGCCAGTGTGCCGGCTCGCTGGTCTGCCCTCTCTCTAGAAGACCTCCCAAACCTGTCTGCCCTCCACCCTCCCTTGCACTCCTCTGCTGCTCTGGGAGCTCAGAGTGGCTCTGAACCTGAGGGCTTGGCCCTCCCCCGGATAAAGAAATCTGGTAATAGGAGTGCTGGGGGCCTCAGGACCCCCCTGTCTGCATCCTAATGACCTGTGCCACCTCGGGTAAGTCGCTGTCCCTGTCTGGGCATACGGAAAATAGGGTCAGCGGCAATACGGATGGCGGTGCCTTCTCTCCCATCGGGCTTGTTTTGAGTTGAAAGGAAAGAGGTAAAAATAAACAGTACTTTGTGCAGATGTGAGCAGCTGGGCTGAGTGGTTGTCTTTGCACCCTGGCACATGCTCACCAATGCTCCCTCTGTGCGGGGGCCAGTGACCCCAGTCTTTTCTATGAGACCTTGAATCAAAAACAGCGGGCCCTTTCCAGCGAGCCCCCGCCGATAGGGGGCTGCAGAACCCAAGCCTTTCCGTGGACTGAGGGGCAAGAGAGATCCATACCAGAGACGGGTCTACACACATTTGTCTGGCCGAGGCCCATGATTCTCTGGCCAGTCCTCTCTGAGTCTGCCTTGTCTAGGAGTCGGGAGCGGTGGTACAAAGGGGCACTTCCTGGGTCTGAGCCTCAAGGCCCTGTATCATGGGCTTTCAGTTAGCCTTAGGAACCGCCCCTCCCCAGTGCCCCTCGCCCAGCTATGCCCATGGAGGGTGCCCAGAAAGCTGTGGGGGCAGGGGGGGCCGGCACAGGCTGGCAGAGGCTCCGATGAGATGGGCCTTTTCGTCCTCATCACTCCCGAAGCCCAGTGAATCCGACCAACCACTAGCCATTTTTAGGGAACATGTCCTTTGCTCAGGCCTGTTTTTTTGTCTTTAGCCCCTGGTCAGCTTTGCAGTGTGACCCTCTGACAAGTGCCCATTTGACAGACGGGTGACCTCTTGGCCCAAGGCCATCCAGTGTGGGCACCTAGGCCTGCCTGAGCCAGTGGAGCCGAGAGGTTGGAATATAGGTTCTGGAGCCTGAGTTCAAAATCTGAGTCCTCCCCCCCCCCCCATCTCTCCCCACCCCGCCCCGCTTGCTGTGTGGTTCGGAGTGAGTTACTGCACCTCTCTGAGCTCAGCTGCCAGTCTGTGGAGGAGGGATAAAAACAGCATCTCCCTTTGGGAGGAGTCAGTGCAGCAGCACTTAAAACACCTGGCACAGAAGAAGTGCTTGCTAAATGTCAGCCGTAGTCGTTGCTGTTTTTATTATTATTTGACTTGAAAATTCCCCTGTTCCACGTGCTGTTTCCACTATAGTGAAAAGCTGAGCTGAATAAATGGGGACGAAGCCTCCTGGGCACCCCCCCCCCCCGGTGAGATTATGTCCCTGAGCCCTGTTTGGGACCGGCGCCCGTAGGGTCCCCTTAGAGGTGTGGCAGTGAGAAGCTTGGCCCTGTCCTGGTGGCCTGGCCAGGGCCCCGTTCAGGGGCGGGGGTCTCTGCCCCGCCTGGCCCGCCTCCCGGCTGACAGCTCGGGCACTGTGAGCTGGCTGACAGCCACGCTGCCTCCTCTCCCGGCTGGCTGGCATCCCGGGCCCGATGCCAGGGGGCCGGCTGGTGGGCAGCAGCTCGAACACCGCAGGGCTGCGATCCCAGCCAGGAGGCTCCAGGCGGGGCTGGCTGTTGGGGCCTCCAGCCGCCCCACGCGGCCCTCGGGAGCCAGGCACAGCTGTGCTGGCTCTCAGTACCACCCCCACCCCCTCCCCAGGTTGGCGCCTCTGCAGAGCTGGGAAGAGCAGATTCGCAGAAGCGGCAGCGAAAAGAGCAGAGCACAGCCGGGGCAGCAGGTCCACAGGAGGCTGAGCCTCCCGCAGCTTCCATTTCCTCATCTAGAAAATGGAGCCAGGTGCACCTCCCTGGCCAGTTGCGCAGGGTCAGACATTTAGCCGGCGCTCACTGAGTATCCGTGTGTCCGGGGCTTGTGCTGGGGGAGGATGCTGGGGACGCACCGGGCGCTGTGCTAAGTCCCCCACAAATAGGGGGTTTACCCCCATTTTATAGGTGAAGAAACAGGTTCACAGAAGCCCATACAGCTGGGAAGTGATTGAGGCAGGATTTGAACCCCAGCAGGCTGCTGCCTTCAGAGTCCACACCTCAGTGACTCCTAGGGTCCGAGTGTTGAGGGCAACCTGTACCGTTTGGGGAGCACGTCAGTCTGTCTGGGGCACGGGAAGGCTGCCCCGAGGAGGGGATGGTTGTGTGGGGTGGGACCAAAGGCTGCACGGCGTTTCTGCTGGTGGGCACTTGGCCTTTGACGGAGAAGGCCCTGGTAAGGAGGCAGTTCAAGGAAAGCTTCTCTAGGGAGGTGTGCTGTTTGCGCTGTGACCTCAATGACATGGGCCAGTCCAGATGTGCTGGAGTAAGAGCATCCCAGGGAGAGGGAACAGCCAGGGCCAGGGCAAAGGTCCCGAGGCAGGAAGAGGCAAGACAAGCTGGATGGGGCAGAAGGCAGGCCCCTGGATGGGACTGCGGAATGGGTGGGGCTGAGGAGGGCAGGGCCAGCTCACAGAGGGTGGGGAGGAGTTTGGGGGTCGTTCCCGGGAGGGAGGCACTTCAGGTGTTACTGCCTTTTCCCTCAGTCGGAGAGGAAGTGTCTGCGCGGGAGTTAGGAGGCTTGGCTAGGTCACTAGACCTCCCCTGCAGTGGCTTCCCCTCCCTCGTCATTTCCCTTGGTGGTAGTGGGGATTCCTCACGGGGGTGTCTGAGCCCCCTGGCCCTGTGACTGTCTGTGTTCCAGTTCCAGGCAGGACCTAGCCAGGCTGCTCCTGCCTTTAGGCGATTGGTTCTCCCTGGGCAACCTCTATCCAGCCAGCTGCTGGCTGTGCTGTCTGCCTCCCCAGCCCAGTGCATCTCACTGCACACCATGAGACCCCCTTCCTGAGGGCCATCCCTGTGCTCTCAGACCCTCCATTCAACCACATCCCTGGTTCATATTTCCTGCTGCAGACAGCCAGGCACTCTGCCTGACGCCAAGTGTAACTGGACAATCTGGGCTTGGCTGTGTAACCACAGCATGTCACTGCCCCCCCCCCCGCCCCCACCCGCCAGCCTCATTGTCCTCATCTGTACAGTGGGGATATCAGTTTCTGCCTTGGGATTGGTCAAATGAGGGCTCAAATGAGGGAATCTCTGTCAGGTTCCTGCTGGGAACCTAGCCTGGCCTCCATCAGTGGCCGCTGTTGCAAATATGAATCCTAAATCCTTGTGACCGCCAGGCACAGCACCCTGGACAGCGGCGGCCTGGCCGTGCCCTCTTCCCGAGTCGGAAGGGACGCCCGCCCACTGCCCTACCTCTGCCTTGCCGACCTCCATCAGCCTCCCCTGGCCTCCCTCCTGCTCCTGGAGTCTTTAGTCTTCAGCTCAGTCTGGTAATTAAAAACCTTCAAGGGGGACTTTATTGAGTTAGCATTAGTTATTTTGTCAGGCTGGGAGAGCGAGAGAATTATCTGTCCTCCGGGAGAGGGGGGCTGGGGCGGGGGCCGTGGGCTGAGATTGGCAGGTGCCTGCACAGCATTTGTGCTCCATTGACGCACTGCACTGCAGGAGGCTGGCGGGACGCTGGCAGGGGGTGGTTCCCCACCGGGAGGCTCATCCTGAGGGGATGTTCCCACTTCCCAGCCCCTTCCTGGGGCTGATGGGCTGATGGGCTCCTGGCTTTCAAAACAAGCCCCTGCCAGAGCCCAAGATGGCTGCAGGCTCCGGGAGGCTGGGGATGAGGGGCTCTCTTCTTCCCGAGCTGGGGTGTGGGGCCAGGCTAAGCCCTGGGGTTGGGCTGGTTTACGGTGCCCAGGCCTCCTCCCTGCCCACCCCTTTCAAAGCCCAAACATACCTACTTACAGAGTCAGGCAGGACACCTGGGACATGGGGCTCTATGACCTTGGGCAAGACCCCTCATCTGCCTGCTTTCAGATCCTCACCTGTAAAATTAGAATATAGTCCTTCCCTCTCCAGGCGGTCGTGAGCAATAAAGGAGGTAAATGTGAATTCTCTTGTCCGGGAGAAGACCTGGTTTTATATCCCTGGGTCTTTTTTAAAAGCCCAGCCCTGTGGAAGGAGCCGTTTACCCCTTCTGTTTGTCCCTCACCTGGAGACCACTATCAGAGTCTTTGCGGTAACCTTGCAAGATAGGCGTGGCCAGTCCCTGTTTCAGATGAGCAAACTGAAGCTTGGAGAGGGAGTGGTTTGCTCAGAGTCCCAGCAAGGAGTGGGGAGGTTGGGCCCAGATCAGGGTCTTTCCCCTGCTGGAGGAGCTGGGAGCCAACACTGGCAACTATTGAATCTCTCGGAGGGAGGTGCCCAGGACGGACACTTGTCAGCCTCCTTCAGGGACGTGGGCCTGACCAGGAGGCTTCCTGTGGGGGAACAGGCCTTTGGTTCATCCATGCTTCATGCCCTGCCCCCTGCCTTGCTCCAGAAGGGAGTCTAGGAAGAGCCCAAGGGCCTGACTGCCTGGTCCATCAGCCCTGCCTACAAGGCTTAGCAGCCGAGACCCAGACCCTGCCACTCCTGGGCAGGTGGTGCTGAATGGGAGGGAGTGTGGGGTCTGGAGCCTCAGGACACAGCAAGCACCTCTGTGCTACCACGATCAGACCAGTTGTCATTTAGGAGGACTTTCCTGGGACCGGGCCTGCACTGGCACTGGCCACAGGCATAGGACTGGCCTGGAATGGGGCTGGTTGGCGGGAGAGGGTGGTGGAGAGTTGTGCCTCCCTGAGACACGGGGCCCTGTGTCTCATGTGCGTGGCCCTTTACAGCTGACGCAGGCCTTCTTAGCCTCTAGGTTCCTCTCTTCCAGGAAGCCTTCTGGGACTTTCCCAGGCTGGCTTGATGCCCACTCTGTTGGGGTCTCAAGACCCACCGTGGTCAGTTGACCTGCTGGGATGTTATCTCCTGAGGGCAGATTTGGGGCCCTGGCTTGTCCCCTGGTCTCTCGGTATCTGCTGGCTCCCGACCGAGTCCCGGTTCTTGGGATTTCTCATCCGTAAATTGAGGCTAAGGCATGGACCCCGTGGTGCTTGAGGACTGTGAGAGGAAGAGGAGGGCAAGACGGCCTCCTTTTTACTACATTTTTCCTGGCCCCTGTGCACATGTTCTCATCAGGAACGAGTGGCAGAATGTGGAGGGCAGGACACTGGACACCCAGGCCCAGACCCGGGAGCCAGAAAATGCCGCCTGCTGCTACCTATGGGACTTACTTGTAATCCCACCCTGTGAGATTGTAGGCAGAGACCACAGCATGGAGGAGGCCCATGGGCATTGGTTTCTGCCTTGTTTTACCTCCAAGTCTCAGTTTCCTTATCTGAGAAATGGGTGAGGAACCCTTTGGTTTTCCAGTGGTGTGAGACTCGAGTGTGAGGGGTAATGTACGAGAGGGGCCTGCCACCCACCCCGGTCACACACTTCAGGTCCATGGGGCATAGGGGAATGACCAGTGTCCCTGAGGCTAGACAGGTGTCGGCTGCTGTAGGGGATGCCAGAGGCTTGAACTCCATCCCCTCCTTCTGTGGTTTAAATGTAAATCTTCATTCTCTTAACCTCTCTGTGCCGGAAAGTAATTGGGTTGAGCCCCAAACCCTCATGCAGCCCCCTTCTCACTTGTTAGTCTGGACCCACTTTTTTTGGTGTTCTTAACAGTTTCTGCCTCCTAGAGCACTGGACCTGGAATCGGGAGACCTGGGTTCAAGAGGCCCCCTCTTCAGTGTCCCATGGCCCGAGGGCCCTCCCCCCCCAGGTGAGCCATGCACAGGAGACAGCCCAGCCTACCTGGAACCACACCCAGCCCTGTCCTGCCCAGAACAGCACCCTTGTCAGCCACACCCTTCCTGTTCTCATCTGATCCCCCTCCGGAAGCCGCCTTCACTGCTCCACTCGCAAAAACTGCCCTTGGCCTCATCTGGCCACCCTAGGCCAGAGTCCAGTGTAAAGATCACCACTCCTCTCCATGTCTCCTCAATGCCTGCCTTCTCCAGCAAGCCCTCCCTATCCCCCAAGGCCATGGGAGATAGGGCCCCTTCCCCTGGGGCTCAGTCTGGACTGTGGTCATTGGTTTATCTTTCCTCCCACCAGACTATGAGCTGCTTGAGCAACCTTATGCATTTCTGGAACCCTGGGCCTGGCACACAGTAGGTGCTCAATAAATGCTTTTGGTTGTTAGACAGGATGTGGGTGGGAGCAAGAAGGGCCTTAAAGGTCATTTCAGAGAAGAAGAGCTGGAGTCCCAGAGAGGGGAGGGACAGGGCACAGAGTCAGGCTGTGCGGTGGAGAGGGGAGGGTACCGGCTCCGAATTCTGACAGCCTGGGGACTGATCTGCTGGGCCATTTCCTTTGCTTCTCCGTGCCTCAGTTTCCTTATTTGTAAACGGCAGGTGCAAGCTGCCTCCTGTGGCTGTACTGAGTTTGAACCAAGGCAAGAGGGTGCACTTTGCAAAAGCCCTTGGAGATGTGCCTCTTCCCAGTGCCGCTCTAGAGGCCTCAGGGTCAGAGTGAGCAGCAGGTTCGCTCCCGGGGCCTGTGCTCGGGGAGGCCGGCATCTACCTTGAGCGGCTGGCTTCCCCGAGGCCAGGCCAGGGGCTCATTCCCAGGCCCAGCAGCCCGTGCTGCAGCCAGAACCTGTGGGCTTGGAATAGAGGTGTGCTCTCTGTCCTCAGGGATCCTCCAGAAACTAAAAGCCATCCTGCCCTGGGCCCCCCTTATTAATGGTCGCACTGTAGGAAGAGGGTCCCCTCCTTGTGCTAATGGGGTTAAGAGTTGCCAGCAGCGGCGGCCTGCCCCCTCAATGCCCCAGCCAGGCCCACAGCAGAGCCCAACCTTCCTTTACCTGCGTCTCCTCCAACACCCACGTTTTTATATTTTGAGCAGTTGAAAGATTTTCATTCCTTTCTGTGTGTGTTTTCTTTTCTTTCTTTCTTTCTTTCTTTTTTTTCATCTTTGGCTGGGATTAGCTGGTCCCTAGCTGCCCATTTGCTCAAAGCTCTGTTGTGTGGAGAAGACAGCACAGGGCCCATGCTGTATGGCTCCTTGGGGGCCCTCAGCCTCCCGCAGGTCCTGGGGCAGGGGGCTCAGGGGCAGGACTGGCAAGGGTGAGCGGTGGACCCTCACCGCAGGCACGAGCCATCTCCAGCCCTGCGGTGGCTCATGTTAAAAGGTCAGCCGAGCCTTGGGGCCGCCGCTCCCCACCAGGCGGGCCCCGGCCCCCGGGGAGGGTTTTGGCCTGCTCTGTGCCTCCTGCTGGCCCCCTGTCCCCCAGTCTGGCCCCCCGATCCCCGAGCAGCAGCGGGCGGTGCAGGGGGCGCATGCGTGCGGCGGGAGTGAGCCGGCTGTGGAGAATTAATATTCCTGGAACATCGCCCCGGCCGCCTGCACACGCCGAGGAGAATATTACGGCGATTAGCGGTGGGAGTTCGGCCTGCACGCAATATCTGGATGGAGAATTCGGTGTGATTAATCTGGCGCTAAGTAGCAGCCTCCGGGGTCCACGGGGCTCTGGCATGTTTGGAATGGGAAAAAAGCTCGGGAGTGCAGTGATTTCTTCAGGGGGCTCTTTGGGGGTCTGCCAGGGCGGCAGCTGTGCCCAGGGCAGGCTGCAGGCCCCTGATGGCCCCCCCACCCCGGGCGGCCAGATCACCCCTCATTTGTGGCCATCGGCAGCCTGCCAGTGGATGAGAGCGTGTTGGGTTCAGAATCTCAGCTCACCCGACCCCCACCCCAGCCTTTTCTCTCCTCTCACGCTCCTCTGTTCTGACCCATGTTCGAATTGAGGCTTCGCCTCTCTGTGCCTCAGTTTACTCATCTGTAAAACAGGAGGCGTGATCCCTGTCCTGCCGTTGCAGGGAAGGATAAGCAGTAGTATTCCCATTTTATGGAAGAGGAAACTGAAGCTGTGAGCATTTGCACAGCCAAGAAGTGGCACCATGCTATGCAGATTTTGGATATTATTATTAATAATTCTAATAACCTGACTGCAGCAGCCACCCAGTTCTTGCTTTGTCTCTACCCTTTGGGCAACAGTGGACGATGTTCGGAACCTCCCGGAGTGCGATGGAGGTGCAGTGGCAGGGAGAAAGCGCTGATCCTAGAGATTTGAATCTATACCTCCATCTGTAGAATGGGTATAAAAATGCCTCCTCTCCCTGAAGTAGATGCCTGTTTTAAGATCTGTGGTCCTAGGGCTTGATTAACTTGTAGGGTACTGGTGGAGGGGAGAGGAAAGTGGTGGTGGTACGGGCTGAGAGGCGTCTGCCTGGCTGTCCTTCCTGTCCTCAGCCCCAGGCTTGCAGCCTCACCAGATGGGAGCACTGAATGCCAGGGCCAGAAGGGGGTTTCCTGCTCTTATTCCCCTATTTCTTCACTTTAAGGAGGAGGAAATGGATTGGAGAAGGAACGAGCCTGCTCGAGGCTGCACTAAAGTAGCAGCGTCGAGAGGGGATCGCGGTCTTTGAAACCAGCTGGGTCCCTGTTGTCCTTGGGCAAGTCTTCCTTTCTCTGGGTCTCAGTTTCCTCGTCTGAGGAATGGCACAGCCATGCCAGCCTTTTGCGGTAGAACAGTGCTGTGGGCCCGGAACAGAGCAGGAAAAGGTCTGGGTCTTCTGGGAGCCCGGAAGGCTATCTGAAAGATTGCCCAGCACATGTGATTGGGCTCCCTCCTCTCTGCCCGGGGAGGCTGGGCATATTGAAAGCTCTTGTGGTGGCAGAACTCAACCATTGCACTTTTTGGCTCGATTGTTTCAAGCTTCATGGACTGAACATTTCCAGATCTGATTTGCAGGAATTATTTCTGCCAGTGAGGCCCCAGACCTCCAAGCAACTCACCATTCTGTCCAGAAATTGATATTGGACCAACCGTTCTTTTCTCCCCCTTTTCTAAGCAGACGGCATAATGGCCTTTGAAAGGGGGCTGGTTCGTGGTTTCCCAATAGCTGAGTGGTCTGTGGTCTTGAGCAGCTAAATTTGAAGCTGGGCTTTTCAGGGGGAAGGTTTTTAGTAAGCTCTGAAGCAGCTCAGCACAGTGCGGGGCTACAGGGGTCACGGACAGGTGGGCGGAGCCCCGTGGGGTTGGCTCTTCATTCATTGCGAACTCCTCAGTGCCTGGAACAGCAGGAGTTCAAATAAAGCACTGCTTGAATGAATGCATGCATGCTTGATTGGGTAGCTGGGTGCATGCATGCATGATGGGATGCATATGTGCTGTGATGAGCAGCAGCCAGGGTGTGTTGATTAAAAGCCCAGGCTCTGGGGCCTCATGAGCCTAGCGTTGAATCCTGGGTATGTTCTTTATGAGCGGTGTGACTTTGGACAACTCCACTCAGTTCTCTGGGCCTCGGTTTGCTCATCTGTAAAATGGGGGTAATGGTGGTGCCTCACCAGGGGTTAGTTGCGGGGCTCAAATTAGTTCATCCTCCTAACAAGCCAAGACAGGGGTGCACTCGGTAAGCACAACGTTAAGTATCATTAACTGTTGTTATCACTGGTGTCATTAAAAGAATTCTGACCCAGGGGTCACGGTGCTGAGCATAGGCCTTAGCTCTGCCACTGATCTTCCGTGTGACCTTGGACAAGTCCCTTCATCTCTCTGGACCTCAGTTTCCATGTGTATAGAATGGTTGGGCCAGATGACTCCAGCGTATCCCTCCCAGCTTGGTTGTTCTGGTCCCCGTGCTCTTGGCCTTGATCCCTGACAACAGGCCCAGCTCGGCGCTCACGGAGCCCTCCGGCTCAGCCATCGTGCTACCAAAAAACCTGTGCTTCCAAATGGAGGCAGTGGAGCCCCCTCCGCCCAAGGGGTGGTGCAGGTTGCTGCCTCAGAAATGTGCCTTGCTTCTGGGGGGTTGTGTGCCCCAACTCTTCTGCCTTTGCCTTTGCTCCCTCTTCCCTTCCCTGGGGATGCTTCTTGACCCGGCTCACACACCTCCTCCTCCCGGGAGCCTTTCCTGTTGTCCCCTCCCAGCTGCCCTTCCTTGTAAGCTGCTCTGTGGCTTGTGATCACACTTCACCCGTGTCGGGATGTTCGTGAACAGTTACTGAGTGACTGTGCTTGGGTGTCCACGCTTTGAGGAGACTGAAGGGAACCCACGTTTATTGCTTCTCTCCTAAGTGCCCGACCCTGTGCTACACACTTTCATATCCGTTGTTTGCAGGTACCCACTGGAACGCTCAGCAAAGTAAGGAGGGCTACCCTGCTTCAGGAGTGGGAAACTGAGGCTCAGTGAGATTGTGCGGGAGCCCAGCCTCTGTTCCTCTAAAGCCCACTTCCTTCCCACTGTCCCACCGCATCTCTAACTTCTCTCTGTCCCCTGTGGTACCTTGCAGGCCCCGATCAGGTAAATAATGATGGCAGCTAACACAAGCCTGGCTCCTGCTTTAAGAGCCTGTGCTGTTTTACATCCCCTCTTGCGTGTAATCTTACAACGACCTTATAAGGTAGATTCTATTCTTATCCCCATTTTACAGGTGGGGCATATAAGGCTCAGAGAAGTTAAGTAACTTGCCCAAGATCACACAGGAAGGAAGTGGTGGGGCCAAGATTTAAAACCAGACAGCCTGATGTAGGTGCCTGCTGAACTGAATTAAAATTCTCCAATCCACCGTTTCAGCCAACCTTGCCTAGGTTCCTCAGTGCGGGCACTGTGCCGGGGCTCAGAAGACAAGACTGACCCATGTCCTTGGCTGATCTAGCGGCCCAGCTGGGGAGGCAGGCGGATGAAAGAGCAGGAACAATTCTCCTGGGGTCCGGTGAGGGTCTGGACTGTGCCGAGACCCCGTAACAGCACTGTAGGGATTGCCCCCCACTTCACAGAGGAGGAAACAGACTTATGGGGGTCAAGTCACTTGTCCAAGGCCACACAGTGGGCAGCCAGAGAGCTGGGGTGTGAGGCCAGCAGTTCTGTCAGAACCCCCATCCCTTTCCACCACTTCTTGCCGGGCCCGGACACCGTGAGTGGGAGCAGTGGGGGGGGGGGGGGGGGGGGGGGGAAGGACGCGGAGAGCAGCATCGAACTTGGACTTGAGGGTCAGGAAGTGCTTCGCAGAGGAAGTGATGTCTCAGCTGAGATGCCCGTGTTACCAGGGAAGGGGTGGGGCTGGGCCGAGAAGGTATTCCAGGCAGAGGGAACAGCACGGGCAAAGGCCTGGAGGCACGAGAGAGCCTGGAAGGAAGGTGTTTGTTCTGGGCGTCCTGGTCGGTGTCGGGAGTTGCACACCCGTCTTCTGTGAGTAGACTCCTTCTACTACAAGGGCTTGCTGAGTGCCTTGTGTGGATTCTGCACCATGTTGGGTGTTGGTTGGGGAGTGGGCTTGGTGCGGAAGCGTGGCAGGAGGCCTGAGATGGGAGCATCAGCTCTGGGCTTTGGTGAAAGCCTGAGAGAAATGGAAGCACTTTGCAGACAGTGGAGGAGCCCTGTGTCCTGGCCTCTAACCCTGTAACCCTGACATCCTGCACGTGGAAAAGACGAAGTGAGAAACCAGAGCCTGGTGCTTAGTGGGCTCTCACCAACTGTCAGGTCTAGAAGCTCAGACGGTGTGTCAGTGGTCAGCAGCCCACATACCCCGTGGTGCCAGGAAGAGGGTGCCGTCCACGCTGGGGCCTGGAGGGGCCCTGGGCTGGCCTAGGGTCTCAGGCCGAAGGGAGCACAGCAGAGCGGGCTACGCTCCCTCCCATCTGAGGGCAGAGGCTGGAGCAACCGTGGTTTTCTCAAAGGCGGTGGGCATAGGACCAGGGAGACCCTGCCAGGCTGGGGATAGGCTAAGCAGTCGTAGCATAGGAGGCTCAGGCCAAGGGCATTGCGGGGCCGGGGCTCTGGCCACGTCTGGAGTCCAGGTACTGGACACCTGGGTCCCTGTTTTGTCGTATCACATCTTGGGCCTCGGTTTCTCCATCCTGATGTGGGTGGGGTTTGGGTACCTACTTCTCAAGCGGTGCCAGGGAATAAAAGAGGAGTATGAGGGCCCGGTGCTTGCTCAGCCTGGGGCAGACCCCCTGCTGCTGCCGCCCCCCCCCTCCCTCCCCCCCACAATGGGACTTGGGTGATTGGGACCGCTCCAGCCTGCCTGCCTCCCCCTTCTGAAGCCCACCTTTGTGGGGTGTGGCCTGGCCAGACCCAAAGCCTCATTCCTGCAGCTGGTGAAGGCGTCAGAAATCCCTGAAGCTGCCTGGCTGGCCCTTCAGGCTCTGGACCCCTTATACTGGCCCGGACCAACCCTTTCCCACCTTCTAGTGCCTTTGCCCGCTCAAATCCCAGCTCATTTTCCTGCTGTGCAGCCTCAGGGAGACCCTTCCCTCTCTGAGCCTCCCCTGGTCTTCGTGATCACTGCCTGAGGGGTTGTTGAGTCCCCGGCCTGTGAGCGGTCACGCTGGCCTTTACCCCGTGGCTCCAAGAAGAGCAGAGAGCTGCGATTCTTGCCTTTGGTGGGCGGTCGCCCCTTTTAAGCCATTCACTCTGGGGCCAATTATAAATAGACACATAATCGCCCCTATCTATAGAGATAAAACATATTCTTCAGAGATGAGCCGCCCCCCTCCCCTCCCCTCCCCCCCCCCCCCACGCTGGCACACGCTCTCCGCAGTTGAGGGTGAAGGAAGGATCGGTGCTCCCCTCCCTCCTCCATCCATCCCCTCCTCCCTGCTGCTCTTCCATCTCCACCCTGCAGAGGTGAGATCCGGCAGGGGCCGTGATGTCAGAGGCTCAGCTGATGTCACCGCCCCAGCCCTGTGACTTCACTTGCCGGCTCGGGCAGGAGGAGCCGCGAGGAGGCTGAAAGACGAGAAACTGCCCCCCTTTTCCTTTTCCTTCTCCTTTTTCCCTCTCCCCTCCTCCCCAGCCTCGGCTTGGGGCTTGGGAGTTGCTTTCCTCCCCGCCGGTCTGTCGGAGGGTCTGGGGCAAGTGCCAGGAAGGATGCTGCTGCAAAGGTAGCGGGCGTGCGCGGTGCTCTCCCTCCGGTCGTGAAAGTTTGCTCTGGTGCGCGAGGCGTGCCCGCTGGGCGCTCCGCCGCGCCGCGCGGCCCCGGCCCGAGGCTCCCGGGGGGCGGGCGGGGGCGGGCAGGGCCGGGCCGGGCCAGGGCAGGGCGGGCAGGGGCCTCCCGGGCCGCCTTCCCTGCCTTGTCCCCATCAAAGGCCGCAGCTGCTCGAGTGGCGGCTGCAGCTTTGAAACTGCCATAAAGAGCGATGGAGGGAGGGGAGCGCGGGGGATGTTCGGAGCAGTGCCCAGGAGGGTGGCCGGGAGAGGAGGGGCGGGAGGGGGCTGCCCTGGGAGAGCGCGGGCGGCCGGGCAGCAGCAGGGGCGTGAAGGGCAGGGCCCTGGGTCAGAGTCCCAGGGGCCGAGTCACCATCACTGCCCCTTGTCCCCTCGAGTCCAGCCAGCTTCCGCGGCCAGGACCCCAGCAGGGAGGGTGCAGAGGCGGCGGGGCGCAGGGGCTGGCTTCTCCCCCCCCCCCCCCCATTATTTCCAGGCATATTCTTCCACCTCCAGCAGGCCATTTGTCAGCGGTGATTCGGGACAAAGGAGGGGGCAGTGGGTGGTCTGCTGCAAGTTGGGCGATGGGCACCGAGCGCAGCGCGCGGGCCGGAGAGAAACGCCAACAATTAAGAGGCAGATCGAGGGCTTTGCTCATTCAGGCTGTCGAGGGAGCCGTCATTTTGTGTTAGCGTGTGTGTGTCTGAGGTGGGAGGAGGAAGAGAGGGGAGAATGACAGGAGAAGGATTATGACATTGTGTTGTCTCTGTTTGTGGTAAATGCAAATTCGGCACCAGCAGCTTCCCGGGAAAAGCAGCAGCAAGTAACCCAGGCCAAGGCCTTGGCCCAGACCCGCCGAGGGAGCCCATGTGGGGCGGTTGGGGGTGTTGTTTTTTTTTTTTTTCCCTTCCCTTTTTTCTGTCTGGCGTGTGCTTCTTCCATTTATTTTTACAGTGAAATGCTGGAGACAGACAGGCCAGCATGGCAGGGAGGGGCTGGTCCTCCCTCCTCCCTGGCATGGCAGCCCCCTCCTCACTCTGCGGGATGCCCAGGCTGCTCTTCCGACCCCCAGCCATTGCCCCATCTTGGCCATCTCCCTGCGAGGTCTCTGTCCCCGGCGAGGGTCGCAGTCCCATCATTCTCTTCGCCTGGGCAGCCCGAGGTCTCAGAAGGCTAATTCTGCCCACAGCTGCTTCCTGAGGCTGCCTGGAGACCGGGGGCCTGGCACCGAGGCTGAGACGGGGCTTCAGAGATACAAGGCCGGGCTGGCAAAGGGTTCTGTGGCCAGGCTGGTATTGGCAAAGTGTCCCAGGACCGTGACTCCTCTGACGGGCCCATGAGGGCAGGGAGCTTGAACTTGACCTGGCCCGGAAGCTTTAAAGCCCTGGGCCGCAACAGGGCTCAGGCAGGCACAGTAACATGCATACAGGTGGTCAGTCTTTGGAGCAGATCTGCAGAGAGCACACGGGGTGGGATCTACAGGGTCAGGCCACCGCTCAGGTCCCAGCAGGAACAGAGGGTTCGGAGCTGAGAAGTGGAGGCAGGATCCCTTCTCAGACGGAGGGTCAGGGAAAGGCTGTGTGGCCAGCTGGGTGCAGCCTGTCACACACTAGGCCTCGGGCTGTGCCCCTCGTACTAGTCCTCCTTCCCTGGGAGCTGGTTCCTCCTCTTCTGCCTGGTTAAGTCCTTCCGGACTCCCTTTCCCTCCCCCTGCCCTCCACTTGGATGGGCTGGGGGCCTGTGCCGTGCCCACCCCCCCGGCCCCCGCTCACAGCGCTGATCACACTGTGGTCACTGTGAGGCCCTTGGGTACGGGGACTTTCAGGGCATGCTCCCAGTGTTCCTAGCACCTGCCCAGAGCTGAGCACAGACAGAGTTTTGCCTGGAGGCCAGGGGAGCAGATCCAGACCCACAAATCCCCCAGGAAAGTAGGCCACCAGGAACAGGCACCCTGCCTCACACCCTGGGAGTGGTGATGGGCTCACTTCCTTCGGGCAAACCCGTCCAAAGAGAATTTTTCCCCGTGGAGCCTGACACGTGAGGGCAAATCGCAGCCATGCCGGTGAGCTCTGTCCGCCCTGAGCTGCAGAGCCTCATGTGGCTAAATAATGTCCCTTCTAAGACTGGTGGTGGGCTCGTTTATCTACCCTGGCATTTCCTTCAGGTCCTGGGCGCACAAGCCAACCTCCACAGGGGAGCCAGGAAGCGCTGCAGAGACCGTGGAGCAGCTGCCCGCCTGGCCTTCGCACGGAGCTTCCTTTGCCAGATGGAAAAGGCAGGAAGAGTGGATAGGCTCTCCCCAAGGCCAAGATGCTGGGGCCGTTCCAGGTCTGGGCTTGAGACCCTCCCCTGGCCAGGGGGTGCGGAGAGCACCAGGTGGGGAGCCAGAGCGAGGGCCACCCGGCCGGTCAGCTCCCTTCACCCATCCCAGGTTCACGGAGACTGCCCTCGAAGCCGGCACCCTTCTGGCATGTAGAGATGGGAGAAGCATAGCAGGCCCTCTCTGGGGCGGGCGGGGTGGGGGGTGCTCTGGATGCCCCCAGTCTCAGGAATCCCGGGAGCTCTGGAGTCAGACAGTTCTGAGTGTTCCGCGCCCAGCACGGAGCCCAGCGCGGGGCTTGAACTCACGACTCTGAGATCAAGACTTGAGTTGAGATCGAGTTAGGTGTTTAAGTGCCTGAGCCACCCAGGCGTCCCTGGAGTCAGACGGTTCTGAGTGGCAGTCTTCCCTGGCCGCTTCCTGTCTGTGTGACCTTGGGCAAGTCACTTAGTCCCTCAGAGCTGCAGTTTTAAAAGGCGGTGCCCTGGGGGCCGTAACCTCTAGCTGCACACTTGTCTGGCGCAGCACCTGCCCACAGCAGGTGTTCAACTAGTGGCAGCTGTGGTTATGAGGGAGCTGGCTGTCCCAGCAACCCAGAGGCGCAGTGAGAAATGTTCTCCGTGGGGTACCCCGGTGAATTCTCACAGGACAGTTGAAAGGGGCTTCAAGGAGGAGGTGGTATTTGAAGGCCTTGAAGAATGAGTAGGACTTTGCCAAGCTGAGGCAGGGGAGGGGGTGTCACCAGAGGAAGAGCAAGCACAGAGCTTCCGGGGGTAAAAGGGGGGTCACCTGGTGTGGCCGAAGCTCAGGGAAGGTTAGGGGGAGACAAGGCCCATTCCCCTCGGCAGTGGGAACCAGTTCTAGAGGAAGGGAGGAAGCGGAGTTGATGACAGAGTGGGCAGGTTTGACGCAGACATCTGGATCACTGCAAACTTGACTTCCTGGAGGCATTCATGGCTTAGGACGTCGGACAGTTCTCTAGGATCCTGGAAAGCAAGCTTGTTTTAGCTGCTCTCAAGTCAGGCTTCTCAGGCTGGTCTTGTGGTGTTGGGATTCGCAGACAGTCCCATATTTGAATTTAAGGACTGGCCTGGGTCTTCTCCTAATTTGAAGTTTCAGGACTCCGGGGGTCCAGGACTGGCCCAGGCCCCGCTGTGAGTTAGGGCCGACATTGCCGGGGAAGTAGAATGGACGCCTGGTCTCTGACTTGGGTGAGAGTTCCTGGAGCAGGCTGTCCAGCCTGGGACCCTGAGGTGACTGGAAGTCCCTGCAAGAGGCCAGGGTGGCTACTCCCTTCAATCTGCCCCAAGGGAGATGGCGGTACAACCAGAGGCAGGCTGTCTGAGATCACTGTGGCTCTGCCATTTACCAGCTGTGTGGCCTCAGCCAAGTCGACTGCCCTCTCTGAGCCTCAGTTTCTTAGAGTGATCCCAGTTCTTTAAAAAATTTTTTTTCTTCTTAACGTTTATGTGTTTTTGAGAGACAGAGAGACAGAGCATGAGTGGGGGAGGAACAGAGAGAGAAGGAGACACAGAATCCGAAGCAGGCCCCAGGCTCTGAACTGTCATCACAGAGCCAGATGCGGGGCTCAAACTCACAAACGGTGAGATCATGACCTGACCCAAAGTCGGACGCTTAACCGACCGAGCCACCCAGGCGCCCCAGGGTGATCACAGTTCTTAAATCACAGGGCTAGGGTGAGGATTGTGTAAGATAAATCTCACAAAGCAGTCAGCCCAGAGCCTGGCTCCCAGGGGCACTCAGTAACCATTAGCTAAAAGAAAAGTCAACCCAGGAGAGTGAAGGCTCTAGCACCTCGTATCTATGGGCCACTCAGTCCCTCCGAGCCTCAGTTTCCCTAGCTGTAAAATGGCTGGTAATTGTGCCTGGTAATAATAGTTAACATTTATGTGCACTTACTGGGAGTTAGGTGGGATGTTTTGATTGCGTAACTATGTGGTGGCTTATTGAATAAGTCTCCCCAACTCTGCCCAACATGCGAGGGGAGTGTGGGGAGGGGTGTGGGGCACCCAAGAAGCCAAAAGCCTACGGGGGGGGAGCATGAGGGTTGGTGTTTTCTGGGTGAGGCTAAACTGGCATGCTTGGCAGTGTGGGCAAGACCAGAGGGGATCGGATGGCTGGGGCGTGAAGACCAGCAAAGGGCCCACTCGCCATGGCCAATGAGCCACCTGGGGCTGGGCCCCCTCATGGCAGAGCCTCCAACACACTGTGGGGCCTCGAGCAAGCCATGGCCCCACCTCAGGCCTCAGTTTCCCCATCTGTATGATGCGGGCTTGGGTTTACTCACCTCTCAGGTCCCCACCTGCTATCAGGGGCTTTGATTCTCTTGTCTCGGGCTTTTTTTGGATGGCCTCCGTGCGGATTGGGACTTGGGCAGCATCGGCTGCCCGTTGAATTTTCCAGAAAGGGTGCCATCTTCCCTTCTATTCTGCAGTCAGCCACGGTGCCTAGCCTTTCCCATTGCTCCTCCTGCCCCCACCCACACAGCTCACCCGGCCTGGGGTAGGGGGCTGAGAACATCCGGCGGGGCAGGCCCCGACACCATGCGACAGGTGCTGTGTTGGGGGGATGCCCCCGAAGTGTGAGCATACGGGGCTGGGAAACCACATCTGGCCCACACCTGGCTGTGTGCGGCTGAGCTGCCAGGGAACACCCAAGGGGTTCATTGACACTGTCTCCTCGGTGGGAGCTCTGGAGTCGGACCATCGGCTCACCCCTTGTTCCACTGTGCTCTTTGCTGGGTGCTGGGTGCTGGAGGGCACCTTACTACCCGAGCCTGCTCGCTCCCTGGACCCGCAGTTTCACCTCACGGGGCACCTGAGGCCAGAGTGGTGGAAACAGCCCTCAGGTGCAAGGTCATTGATTGAGCACCGTGTGGACAGCCCTCCGTGGCAGGCGATGTCATGACCCCGTTCTGCAGGTGGAGAAGCTGAGGCTCCGAGAGCTTAGGGAGCTTGCCCAAGGCTGCATTGTCTTCCGCTTCCCCTTTCTTTTTACATCACGCCTACTACCGAAAAGGAACCGAGGCGGATTATAATGCAGGGAGCCCGGACGAGGCAGGACAGGTAAAGGGAGCCCAGAGACCACTAGAGGAGAGAGATTGGAGAGACAAAGACAAGGCGGTGACAAGGCGGTTACCTGTCAGCTTGTCATTTCTTGCCCACACAGGATCTATGGGGATGGGACTAATGGTCATCCCAGGTGCGGGGGAGGGGCGCCCCACATGGTCCCAGCCCTTGAGGAATGCACATCCTCCTGCCCTGCCCACCTCCACTCAGGGCATGGGGTTAAGGGCTCTGCGTGGGTTCAGATCCTGGCTCTGTCGCTCCCTGGCTGTGTGATCGCAGGCTAATCATTTATTGCTTTGAGCCTCGAGTTTCCTTACCTGTAAATGGGGATAATTGTCATACTCCGTGAGGGTGACCTGAGTTAATGCAGTAACTCAGCTCGGTGCCCACAGGAGAGCTGTAGGAATGTTCTCTATTGTTATCCCCTCAAACCAGTGCAGATGCCCCCTCAGACGCTCAGTTTGCTGAGCACCTGCTCTGTGCCAGCACCAAGCCCGGGGAGCCAAGGATTCATCACACAGGCCCCTCCTGTGCTCTGGGCTAAGCTGCCAGCCTCAGGGCCTGGGGCTGTGTGTGTGGATCTGACGTGTAGTCGGAGCGGCCTGCGAGAACTGGTGTGTTGGCTCCCACTGCTGGCGTGACAGACATCCTGATGAAATATGTCATTTGGAAACACGTTTAAAAGAAATTTCTGGAGAGCTTTCTTACCCCCACGGGGCCATAAGCAGCCTGATTGTTGTCAGGTTCTAGACTCGGCCTTGGCACAGTTTGCCAGGGTCCCTTCCTTTCCTGGGCCTCAGTTTCCTCATCTGTAAAAGGGGGCAGTAACCATACACCCTCCCGGAGAGGGTTGACCCCCTGTGAGACTGCTCCTGTGAGATGTAGTTTGCAAGCTCAAAAGCACCTTACAGCCGTCGAGATCTTTCGGTTCTGTTTCTGGTCATTTCGTGAGACGGTCACGGGCAGATGCCTGAGCCATGCCATGCATGCTGGATGCCGACCGACATCAGTGGGATGCTGGCCCTGCTCTCAAGGGCTCCATGAGTCGTGGCCTCACTAAACCCCTTGAATTTTGTGATTTCCAGAGAACGTGGAAGGCCCCTCAGGCAGCCTGGCCCCTTCCAGGGGAAATGCTGGTAAGTGTTTTGTTCTGTCTGTTGTTGGTTTGTTGCACAAATGTTTTTGGAGCAGTTGCATGTGCTGGGGATGAGTGTGGGATAACCAGAGGTCTGCCCTACCCTCGAGAGCTCAGTCCGGGAGGAAGGATTTGAAGGCTCCATACCCACCTGACCGGATGCCCCGAGGTTCAGGGGTGGCCGGACGCAGAAGAAGTATGCATTTTTCAGAAGATGCACATCCACGGGGCCTCTGGCAGGATCATTTATAAATGAGATGTTGGCTGTTTCCTCTGTTCGGAATCCTTCAGTGGCTCCCCCTTTTGCCTTGGGATGAAGTCCCCGTGCCTCTCGTGGCCGGCACAGTCTCCTTCCAGCTGCAGCTCTAGCTTTCTCGTTTCACTTAAATTGCATTGGCCTTTTTCCCCTTCCTGAACATCCACTTGCTCCCTCCTGCCTCAAGACCTTTGCCTGTGCTGTGCCTGCTGCCTGGACCGCACTTCTAGCCTCGGCCTATGGCTCCTTCTTATCTTTCGGGTCTCACCTCAAATAGCCTGGATCCCCAGTGCCCAGGGTCCCATTATACACCCCCTGTGCACCTGCCATGCATTCTTACTAACGGGCACCTCACCTTTACCAAAGGATTGTTTATGTGTTGACTCGTTCTCTCGAATGGCCCCATGGTGGGACTCAGCCCCATGACAACAAGGGCCCTTGGACTCAGTGAATGCTTCTGGGGGGAATTTCTGATGAGTATTAAGGTAAGGCTTCGTGGAGGTGGTGGCCCTTGAGTGAGTCTTGAAAGAGGTCGTACTTTCGGTCTCTAGGCAAGAAGGAAGGGCTTCCTGCTTTGGGGAGCAGAGAGGCACGTGGCAGGAACACAACTCACTTGGTTTAGCAAAGAGGCAGAACGGGACATGTGAGAGGGAGGGTTGGAGAAGGGAGCTGGGGCCAAACAAGGGCTCTGCATTCGAGGTGAATGAGAATCGACTAGGATTCTGAAGCCACTTGGGACCCTTTGAAAACTTTTTGAGCCAGGGGCAGGAGGGTCGAAGCTGGCTTTGGGTCACTGTGATGAGTCTGCTGCAGGGATGGGGACGGGGGAGGGGGGGGGCCGGGAACAGAGGCTACAGTCAAAAGGACCGGTTGGGAGTTGGGAGAAACCATCGACTGCTGTTTTCCGTTTCTCCGGAACCACACACGTGCCTTGTCCCTCGTCCTCCAGAGCCAGCAGGGAGCACAGGGCAGAGACAGGGAACCTCACACGACATCACTGCTTCCAGAAGACAATCCTCCTGGTTGCAGGCCAGTCATTCCCGAGTCACTGGAGGGAGAGATGGAGACGGGGCAGGGTAGGGGTGCATCCATGTCCACATTTTCTCAGCTTCCCCAACCCAGAAGGCAGCACCTAGCTATGTCTCCCTACACCTGTGTCCTGGTGCCTTCCCAGTGGCCAAGGGATTGTGACACGGAGGGGACTAGCCTGTGCCAGAAGATGAATAGAAGCATTTCTGTCAAAGCCCAGCAAACAAGACAGCACCTCCTTGCTCCCATGGGGGCACAGCCCACGTGGTCAGAAGAGCCAGGACTCTCAAGTCCCAGATCTTCCGCTTGGAGGCTGTGTGCCTTTGGGCATCTTGTTAGCAACTCTGGGCTTCAGTTTCTTCAGCTGTGAGGTGGGGGCTGTTCGGGCATGGTGAAGGTTAAACGTGAGGACACACATAGAGCCCCAAGCACAGCGAACACTGGGGGCTCAGGAAGTCGTGGCCGAACCGTGGCTGCGTTTTTCTCCGCAGTTTGAATTCTTTGCAGCAAGCTTGGGCTTCAGGCTTAAAATGAAGAGCGTGTCAACAAAACAGGATGGAACAAAGTCCTTTCCCAGCATGCCTCAGCATGTGGCACTGCCTTCCTGTGGAGCCCAGCAGTGATGAGGCTAAAAGTCTTGAGCTTTTCAAGCAGAAATAATCCCAATGGAAAGGAACCTCCCTATTGTTACCATGTGATAAAGCGATTGCAGGGGCTCTGCGGCCCAACCTGCCTGCGTTGATTGCAGCCCTGCCCCTTCCTAGCTGCTGTGTGCCTCAGTTTCCTCATCTGCCAAACAAGGTGACAGTATCCACACCGTAGGGCTGTTGTAAGGGTTAAGCAAGTTAATGCAGGTGCAGTGCTTAGAACACTTGTGTCACTACCGTTGCCAGATCATTTCATCTTGCTTTAACTCTTTGTGGTGCTGGAAGTGACTCAGGGGAGCCAGAAGGCTGCGTTCAGATTCCAGCTCTGTTGCTTGCTAGCTGTGTGACCGCAGGCAAATCTCTTAACATCTCTGCGTGTCCATTTCCTGCTCTGTACAATGAAGATAACAGTCCCTGCCTCATAAGGCTGTTTGGAGGAGTGAATGGGGTTGCCCAGGTGAAGGGACCCGACTCCCCGGAGGCAGGCAGACCACTCAGCGCCTCCTCCCACCCATTCCGATTTCCAGAGGGGGAGATGGAGATGCTGAGCCATTGGATGATTTCCTGAAGGACGTACGTTGTTGAGACCAGGCTGGGCCCCTAGTTCAGTGACCTGTGCTAGGCCGTCATGCCAGGGGCTGCCCAGGGAAAGCAGAGCCACTAGGGAAAGAAGTGCCAAGTGGGAGGGGTGATCTCCCCTGTGGCCAGGCTGCAGGGGGCCTCCAGTGGCACAGCTGTGTCTCCTCCGGTGTTTTCTCTCTGCTCACCTGTGGGAGGAGGGAGTTGCTGCACAGCAGCTGCTCCTTGGGCGGGCCGCGATCTTCTGGGTGTGGGGTCTGAGAGCCCATCGCCTGCAGACTGTCCCGGCTCCGGGGCTTTGGCGTGTCACTATGGGGAAAGACTGGTGCCGAGCCGGTAGACCCTCTCACATCTCTTTCCCTATCCGCCTGTAGACTTTGGGACTCTACACCCGAGTCTGCACCCGTCCGGTGTTTTTCAAATGCTGGGAAGCTTGGTGGTTAAGAGTGCAGCCTCTAAAGACCTGGGCTCCTATCCCAGCTCGGCCTCTTCCAAGCTACGTGACTTGGGACCAGCGAATCTCTCTGGCCCTCTCTGTAACGGTGGTGATAACAATACCAACCTGAACTCACAGTGCCTGTTCCCAGTAAGCTTGGGTCCCTCTGGGCTGTGATTATCGTTACCATTTTTATGGATATGGTGCCCTGCCCTGCATAGGCTGTCCCTGCCCTGCAGATACGCACAGCCCTGTGGGAGAGATGGGTACAGTCACAAACGGCGCCACGCGACCAGTGGGAGCTGAGGAGGGGGCCACAGCTTTGATCCTGGAGGGCTGGGGTGGAGGGGAGGATTGAGGGGTGCACCTCCTAAGCAGAGGTCACCGTGAGACCCTGTGAAACAAATTCATGCCAAGGCCCTGTAGGAATCCACCCTCGCCCACCTCTGCATCCTCCTAGCTCCTTCCCTTGTGCCTGCGCTGGGCAAGGCCCTCCTGGGAACAGCAGGTGGCCGCGCACACACTGATGTGTGTTCGCATGCCCTGGCCCCGTTTGGAGCTTTTCCTATCCCCTTAGCCTTAGAGCCTGCCCTGCCCTTGTCCCAGAACGACTTGCTCTGAGCCCCTCCCTCCCTCCATCAGGACTTAACAGCCTAGCACACAGCCAACTGCTCTGTGTGCAATGAAGGCATGTCCACAAAGGATCTGTCCACTCCTGCTGTTTTGTGCCTGGCTTGGGACCGCCCCCCCCCCCAGGACGCTGTGGGGGGTTTCTCACTCTGTTAACCCGAGGCTTTTGCAAACTGCTGTCTCCTGGAGGTCCGTGAGCCGGCATTCCAGGCTTCCCATTTGGTGTGCTGGAGTTAGCAGGAGGGACCTCCAGAGAGGAAGGAGAGCTGGGGACCGGTGAAGGATAAAGGTGAGGGTGCCTCAGAGCCAGAGAGGGAGGGGAAGGCCATCCGCCTGCCGCTGAAGGCACTGACACCCGGCTCACTTCGCACAAGTCACTGATCTGCCGAGCAGGCCAGTCTCCTCAATCAATCCGTGCTGACAGACGGTAGCGGAATCAGTGACCTAGAGGCAGAAGGCTCCATTTGTAATCCCGGAGTGGCCCAGGCGCCTGGAGGAGGGCAGAAGAGTTTGTAATAAAGGGAGTGACACAGGGTTTCCAAAAGCCATCTCCGCGCTGGAGGAGGAGGGAAAGGATTAATTTTGCTTCTGGAATTGAAACCACTGATTCAGTTCAATAAGTATTTTTTGAGTAGGAGAGAAGAGAAAAAAAAAAAAAACCGATCTACTGTCCTTTCCTTAAAGTGGTAGGAAAAACATGATTCTCTAGATGAGACAGGAGAGAACAATAGACGTACCCTAACGTGGTCAAAGAGGGGATCCCCAGTTATTGGGCTCCGGCCACTGTGGGGTCTTGGGCAGTCACTTGCCCTTCCTGAGCCTCAGTCTGCTCCTGTGTCCTATTGTGGCCATATCATAGAACTGTAGTTAATATGTGCCTGGTATTGTACTGAATTGTCTCTCTCTCTCTCTCTTTTTAAGTTTATTTATTTTGAGACAGACAGACAGGGCGAGTGGGGGAAGGGCAGAGAGAATGGGAGGCAGAATCCCAAGCAGGCTCCACGCTGTCAGCACAGAGCCCGGTGCGGGCCTCAAACCCAAGAAACCGTGAGATCATGACCTGAGCCAAAACCAAGAGTCGGATGCTTAACCGACTGAGCCACCCAGGTGCCCTGTACTGACTTCTTTACGCAGATCTCTTTAGGTTCCCATGATACCTTATAAGTGAGGTCATACGATCCCCATTTTACAGCTGAGGAAACCAGAGCTCAGAGAGGTGAAGTGGCTTGTCTAAGGCCACGCAGCCGGAGAGCAATAACCCTTATGTGTCTGTGGGCCATAATGCCCGCACGTTCTTTTTCCAAATGGTTCTAAAAGGAAAAGTGACAGGCCACCAGGGGTGAAGAGGTCCTGGCTGGCCTGGCCCTAGGACTGGGGAAGTTTCCAGGTGGAGGTTGGCTGGGCAGTGTTCTGGCAGGGTCCAAGGGGGTGGGGAGGGGGCTAGAGAGTCCGTCCCAGGATGGGACTCGAGGCAGGAGCAAACAAGATCCTGGACTCAGGTCCTCTATCTGCATTCCCTCCCTTCTGAATGAGGCTCTCTGCACAGTTCATCACCATACATTCATGTTTTAGTCCCCTGGTCTGGCACCTGAGTGAGCTGAGGAAGAGGGGAAGGGAAGGAAGGAGTGATGGGGCAGGAGACTAAGGAAAAGGGCTTCCCTTCATGAGTTCTCAAGAAACTGAGGGTGCCCCAACACCCAGTGTTTAGAAAGCTCCCCTGCGTCCTTCCACGTTGTCCAGAAAACATGGGTCTGTGCTGGAGTCCCCCCCATCCTTTCCCTCTGCAGCCCTGACCCAAGCAGAAGCCAGCACTCGTCTTCTAAGTAAGTCTTAGTGCCAAAGAATTTGAAAATGAAACTCGCAGAACAATGGAACAGCCAGAGGGCAGGGCCTAGCAGCCTCTTCAGCTCTGTCCCAGAAGAGCCGGACACCCCGCTTGGCATGCAGGAGGTGTTGGGGAATCAAGTCTCCAAGAATAGCCCTGACCCACATCGGAGCCAGCCCCCACTTTGTGAAACTGGACAGAAGCCAGGAGAAATCACTGCCTTCCCCGACCACATCCTCCTAGGGGTGCCAGAACCAACTGAGGCCCTGCCTCTGATCCCTTCACTGGGGGGCAGGTATTGCTGCAGCCGGGGACCCTCCTTGGGTGGCCCAAGGCAAGGCAAAACGTTTTACATTTCTGGCTAGGTGAGGCTAGAGGTGAAAGGGTAGGTCCAGGCCCAGGGGAGCTTTGCACCTCAGATATACTGAAATCTGGGTCCCAGGCCACACCTGGTTCCTATCAGCCTCCACCTGCTGCCCAAAGCACTCTTCCAATTCCAATTTACTTTCAAGTTGGGTTGCTTCAGGAAAGGAAGCCACATAACTCCCCTAACATCTAGGGCAGATGGGGGCTTAATTTAGAATCAGCAATTTCAGCCAACGTTAGGGACATCTAGTTCAAACTCTCCTCCTTCTGATTATACCAATGGGAAACTGAGGCCCAGAGTGAGAAGAGAATTTGGCCAGGTCTCTGGGTGAGTCAGAAGTAAGATCACAAACACTCTAAACACATCTCACCCCCACTGGCCGCCTCTCTTTTGATAGCGGTGGGTCACAGGGAACAAACAAACATCTCAGTGGTGGTTCTACAACTGAGATTTTCTTTAAAAAAAAAAAAAAAGAAAAAAGCCAAGCCGTTGCTTTGCTCCATAAAACATACATGAGGTTTGTAAAGGAAGACTGGGAACGGCCTGAGGCCTTGGCACCGCAAATCATCCACCTTATCTCCAAATTAATTCTGGACCCTGGGTCCAGCCAGCCAGGCGTTGCAGCGTTTTAATGTCGCCACAGGCGAAGGGGAACTGGCACTCGGTGAGTATGTATTTTACATGCGAGGTTGGTGGGCCTCCCAGCGCCTCGCTTTTTTTTGCGGAGGAAACTGAGGAAGTTATCTGTTATCTAGAGAGCCTAAGTCATTCATCCAAGGGCACGCGGCGCTAAGGGGCGGAGGAGGCAAGTGAACCAGGCCTGCCGGGCCGAGGGCGCTTGGCGGTCAGGAGCTGCCCCCGTGCCCGGCCCCACTAAGCAGGTTGCCCGGAGGAGACCAGGCCCTTGCCCGCGGGCTCCCTCGGATGCCAAAGGCGCGATTCAGGCGTTGGAGGCTCTAGGGAACTCCAGAAATCCCAGGGAGAGATTCCGGGCCACCAACTCCCCAGAAAGTTGGCTCGCGGCCACTCCCCGGACGGCCCGGAGCCGCCGGCCAAGATGGCACTGTGCGAGCGGCGAGCTATACGCGCGGCGCCGGGCTGCTGCCTCGGGGGAACCCCGCGTGACCCCAGCCGCCAGGCTGGGGTCTCCGTGGCCCCGGCCCCACGCGCGCAGGCCTCGGCGCCGCCGCACGCGGGTGGGCACGCGCGCACCCGCCGGCCCCGCCCCCTGCCGCCCCGCCCCCGCCGCGCGCACCGCCCCGCCGCGCGCCCTCCCGCCCGCCCGCGCGCCGCGGCCCGGAGCCTCCCCATTGGCCGCGCGCCGTCACCTGACGCTCTGTTATTTCCTGTGTGTTGGGAGAATGGAGAGAAAAAACCCGGAGCCGAGCCGCTTTCGGCCCCTGCGAGGCGGCCGCGGCCTCCGCCGGGGGAGCCCGCCCTGAGGCGTGCCTGACCGGGGAGCGAGCGCGCGGGCCGGAGCGAGGCTCGAGGGGCCACGGCCCCGGCCCGCCCCGCCGCCGGCCCGGGCGCCCGAGCTGGAGGCGGCGGAGGCTCCCCCACCCCCACCTCGCGCAGCGCCGCCCGCCGCCGCCGCCGCCGCCGCTCCCTCCCCTCCCGCCCCCGGCCGAGGCCGAGGGACCGGGCGGGGGGCTCCCGCAGGTAACCGCCGCCCGGGCCTGAGGGGGAGGGGCAGGGGGCAGGGCTGAGGGGCTGGGGCCAGGCCGGGGCGTCCGGCCCCGGGGGCTGGGGGCAGAGGTCCTGGCCCGGCCGACCTGGGAGTGCTGAGCCCCCTCGACTCCGAGGCCAGGGCACCGGGTGCTGAGGGGAATGTCCCTGCCTGGCCCGACCGAGGAGCGCAGAGAGGAGCGGCCTGGCCTGGCCTGGCCTTCGGGTGCGGAGGGGCAGGGGCCCGGCCTGGCATCTGGGCGCTGAGGGGTCTCGGTCTGGCCTGAGAGTCCGGCAGGGCTTGGGCACCCGTCCTAGCCTGAGGGTGTCGCGGGAAGGTACCTGCTCGTCGCGGCCTCGGGTGCAAAGGCGGCGGGTGTGAGCGGGCGGCGCCCAGGGGTTCGCGGGGTCAGCGCCGCCCACCCCGAGACCCCTGGCAGCCCCCGGCGTCCCGCGGCGCTCGCCTCTCGGTGGCGGCTGGGGGCGAGGCCGGCGGGCGAGGGCTGGGCTTGGGACGGGAGCGGCACCGGGAGTCGGAGCGCGCCCTGCCGCGGGAGGGACGGGGGCCCGTTTATTGCCATGTGAACACCTGAAGCCATGTGGACGCAGCAGCTTCTCGCCTGTTGGGGGCGGAGGACAGGTACCGGCTGGCGGGGCGCAAGGTCCCGGCGCGGGGGGGGGTTGGCGGGGAGCGGAGCGCGGGACACGCTTCCTGCGTGGGGTTTTGTCCGCCTCCCCCGCCGCGGTGAGCGGGGCCGGTGTTTGATCCGGTAGTCCCGGGTGCGAGCGAGCGCCCGTTTGGGGGCCTGAGGCTGCAGCTCCTCGTCTCTTTTGGGGCGGGGGAGTGGTGGTGGCAGGAGAGTGGTCCATCCGGCCCAGCTCGCTCTGGCAGCGGCAGGAGGTGGAATGTCCCCCCTGCGCCGGGATGGGAGTGGAATTTAGTGTGTTGGGGGTGGGGAGGGGTGCCGAGGAGCGGTCGTTTTCCTGGGCCTGTGGGTGGGGATTATTGTCTGTTTTTGTGGTTGTGGATGCTAGCGCTGTCTGCCTGTCTGTAAGCGTCCCTTGAGTTTGCCCTTAGGGGACAGATCAGCGTTAGGACTTCCCCCCCCGCCCCCCTTTTCCTCTTTGCTTTTTCTCCCCCTCCAAGATTAGATGACTCTGGTAACTGCTGTAAAATGGATGGAATTTTCGAGCTATTATCTAACAGGCAGATCTTTGAATGATAATTGGACCCTTATGTTAACAGCCTCAGTGAAGACTTTCATAAAACATCTTACTTAGGGTGGCAGCGGAACGTCTTACATGGTGGAATAAGAAGCTGCTCAGAAGTCCGACCTGGGAGACCAGGAATCTCCTTCCAGCTTTGCTCCCAAATAAACTGTAATCCTGGCCGAGTTACCTATCGTCTCAAGCCTTCAATTTCCTTATCTGTTAAATGAGGACTCCCTTCCAGGTCAAACACTACAGTGGTTTTGGGTAGGGTTTTATTTATTGTTGTTGTTTTTGGGTTGTTGTTGGTTTTTGTTTTTTTTTTTTTTTTTCCTCTTGGTTTGTTTTTGGTTTCCTATCTTGTGCTTTTGTTTAAGTCACAGGCAGCCTTCTTGAGAAATGCAGGATGTTTCTTACCTGGCCTTTAAGATCCTGTCCCACTTTTCAGTTTCCAGCCTCTTCCTTCTGCAACAGAGCATAAAACTTGGTTACAATGATAATTTTTCTTCAAATCTCAGATTCTGTTCTGTGCTTCTCAAAGTGTGTCGTATTATAGTCTGTGCTGAAGATGCCTTATGTTTTTTTGTCTTTGTGCAAAGAGAAGTTATCAGGAGAAAGATTTCAGAGAAAGTTTGACTACTTGGAGGTGTAGAGAATGCAGGTGTGTTTGGGGCTGTGTAAGTTGGTTGGCTCGAAGGAATTCCAGGATCTGTTTCTGCAGGGGATTGTGGAGAGACCTTACTTGAAATTCTTTGATGGGATGTTTGGCATTTGGCTAATTTTTGAAATTTCCAACCTCAGTACCCTCCGAGTAGGGATAAAGAGGAATTCCCTAGTACCTCCTGTGAGATGGCATGCTCGTGGGATTAACTGTCACCTGGGGGTGCACTAATTATTTGCATCCCCAATTTATTCCTTAATGGTAGCCGGATGCTTCCTCTCAGATGCTGCAGAACCCCAATTAGTTTCACTGATTTTATGGTGTGTGAGAGCCTTAGGCCATGCTTTTGACTACTTAGCTCTTCTAGACCATCCTCAGCCTTGGCCTTGTTGGTCTTACATTTCTGGTACTGTGATGCTGGAAGGACATGTGCCTGAAGTGGTGTAATATGTCCCCTGTCACTTTTTTATTCAGTCTGTACAGATTCACGAAGGGTCTTCTCAGCACTGGGAGGTGTGCTCCTAATGTTGACTCTGGAGATGGACTGGTAGAATTTTTCTCATGTGTTAACACCACACCTGTCACACAATAGGCAGACACTTTTACATGGCTACACAGATTATTTGGAGTTTCTGAAAATAAATACTTTATTTTGTGTTGGTATGTGAAATATGACCTTGTGTTTGGTGTGGGATTTTACAAATCCTGGCTACTTAAGTTATAAGTAGTTTTCGTACTCACATGTGTTTACTTCTGCATTATAACTTACACTTAACAAGGAAAAGATTATTATAAAATTCTTACTCTGTAGAGTTAATTTGTGTGTGTGTGTGAGAGAGAGAGAGAAGGTTGCCAAGGGAGCAGGATGTTAGGAGACATGGGTTTTAGGTTCCATAACCTTTTCATGGTATACTTTTTTTTTTTAATTTCATGAAATGGAATGGAATGGAATTGAAATCATGTCTGTCTAGACCAAGAAATTAAACTTGGACTTCTGGTGAGTGTAGCTTGCTCTTCATATGGATAGGAAAGGACGCTAACATTTGAGTGGGCTTTTTGGTTGTTTTTTTAAATCCAGTGTGCTAGGTTCTGTCCAAGGTATTTCAACTTGTCTTGTAAAAATCTACCCAGCAGACCTGAGAAGTAAATGAGCTCTCTTTTTTCCTGAGAGGTCACGGCTAGTGAGGGTCAGAGAGCAGATGTGACTGTCCTCCCCTTGGCTCCAAAGCCTTTACTAGATCTGTTACAGCTCTTTGCCTGCTCAAGGCACATATCAGCTGGTGGTGGATTGGCCTTGGAATCCATACTTCATGCTTTGCCCATTCTTTTGTTTGTTTGTTTGTTTGTTTGTTTAACATCTTATTTATTTTTTGAGAGAGAGCACCAGAGAGCACAAGCAGGGGAGGGGCAGAGAGAGAGGGGGACAGAGGATCCAGAGCAGGCTCAAGTGCTGACAGGCGGACAGCAGCGAGCCCAACGTGGGGCTCAAACCCACGAACCACAAGATCACGACCTGACCTGAAGTCAGATGCTCAGTTGACTGAGACACCCAGGTACCCCTGTTTATTATTTATTTTTTTAAGTTATAACAAAATGGAAATCTGGGCTTGGGCAGAGTAGTGGAAAGCATGATTTTTGCAACCATGCCACTAAACCAGACTCTGGTTTAGTGACCCCCTGGGAGTTTTCTAAACTTTCACTTTCCCTGTACCTAGTCAATTTTATTAGTGTACCTGAGATATAATGTAAAAAATTTCTTTTTCTGGGCACCTGGGTGACTCGGTTGAGCGTCTGACTTCGGCTCAGGTCATGATCTCATGGTTCGTGAGTTCTAGCCCTGTGTCTGGTTGGCTGCTGTCAGCTCAGAGCCCGCTTCAGATCCTCTGTCCCCCTCTTTTTCTGTACCTCCCCCTCTCGCACTCTCTTTCTCAAACATTAAAAAAAAAAAAAAGTCTCTCTTTCATTCCCAATTCTGCCATTCTATCTTGAGCTGGAAACTTCTTGTATCAGCTCAAAGAATGATACCACAGGTAAGGGGCTGTCTCTTTTCCGGTCTGTGCTACCGCACAGGAATCCTACTATGTGGTGACCGCTCTGTTTGACCAGATGGGACTCAAAAGATACGGTTACAAAAGACAGTCCCCCATATGCCTTAAGCACTCTTCCTCATGGGTGCTTGTATTCAAGGCACCTTAGTGCTCATTAGATCTGTCTGGGGTTTCTCACTCTGGTGTGTTCATTTTCTTTTTGTGGAGGTAAAAGTAACAAAATAAAGCAAAAACAGTAAAAACCCTATTTATGTTGGAGTATAACCGTACACCAAAGTTACACATTTGAAATATAAGGAAGTCAAGGCTTTCATAGAGCATAATTTGGTTACATTGTACTTAGACTGGATGGCTTTTTTATTATTAGTTAGGCTGCTTAAAGTCCTCTTAATACCTGTGATGCCTGCAGTATGGGTGAAAAGGTTCTCATGGTGACAAACACAATCAGTACTTTCTGCGTTAGAGCTGTGTTTGCTTTGTAGGTAATGTGTGAAACCCAGCAGGAAGATCAACTAAAAAGTGACTTATTGGTTTATCTGTGGCTTGTTATCTGATGCTTCATTGTGGGGAAGTTAAGAAAGAGAAAACATTAGCTATAGGGGAAAATATCCTTATTGTCATGTGCACATGAGAGCTGTCCTGTAGGAAAGAGTGAAAGTTCATTGGAACACTTGAATGCCAGCCTGATGGGAAGGTGGTTTCCATGTTTGAACATCACATTCCTGAATGAGGACTGAAGCCCTCTGTGTATGTTCCAGTTTTCATTAACAGGTATTTATAGACACTTTTCTAAGCATGGGAGATGCCGTGGCGGGCAAAATAGAAAAGGAAACTGCTCTGAAGTTGGGCTGTAAACATTGACTAAATAAGAATGTCTGGAGGTGATAGCTACGAAGAGAACAAAAAGACATGATAGTGACTCAGGGTGTGCTAGTGAGAGTAGAAGATGTCCCCTCTTCTGAAGCCTTTTTTGCCAGCAGGGCAGTCGGACTTGATCTGTGGGATGGATGAAAATGGCATTAAACAAAGTAAATAATTTGCTTTAGCCCTGAGCATCTTGAGACGTTAATCCAAAGAATAGAAGTGGGTTGGTGGAAATCTTTCCTCTGTTTATATCTTCATGCTTTGTGAATGGGATCATTAGTGGTATCCTGTAAGGGGTAGGAAAGAAAGAAATGATCACCCTTTGTAAAGGGTAGTTGTTCTGATTAAAAAAAAAAAAAGTAGAGATGTGTTATATTGATGAGTGCTAGGCATTATTAGAAACATCCTTTAGTTGTGTTTATGTTTCTTTGTTGGGAAATTGGATCGGGGTGTTGTAATCATCATATTTTGTTAAAGCTTCCAACGAAGCCAGCAGATATTAGTGACATCTGTATACAGGGTACTTTGCTAGGTATTGCATCAGATCCCAAGTGACTGAGTGGAACTTGGGTTGGGGGGCTGTTGAGGGCGACAAGGATAGCTCACAGTTGGGGGGGGGGTGGAGCGCTGGCAGGGAAGGAAAGAGTGCAGTTCAGACTGGCTGTTAACTTAATCGTAGCCTGAAGGGTTAGTCCTGCCAGCCTTTCCCAGCTAGCCTGCCGCATCCTAGTACCTTCACTCACCCTTTCTACGCTCTCTAATTGTAGAATTCTATAGAGACCTGAAAGAATCCTAAGACATTAGCTAGTCTAGCTCTTTGGCTTTATAGCTCTGGAGAGATGCTGATGCTTTACACGGACAGAGTCAAGGCTGCGACCCTGTTCTTTGCCAGCTAAGCTAGTGTTCTTTCCCCCCGTAGCCCATGCCCTCACCAGAGGATTGATAGTTAACAGTTGCTCCTGAGTGGATAAAGAAAGGAAGCCTCTGGGTATTATTGTACCCACTTAGGAAAAAACCTGTGTAGTTCCGAATTTAAGTCAGGGCAAAGACAGTACATTTATCTCAAAAGCAGAGTATGGAAAATAAAGAATATCGTACCATCGTTAGTTTTCACACAAATACATAGTATTGGTTTCTCAGGCTCCACCGAGACATAATCTCATCCCGATCATGTCTTGGTCTGGAAAGGATGCCACCACGTTCTGCATTAGTTGTGAAGTTAGAGTAAGGCCCTTTAGAAGTAGTGAGGGGCGCCTGGGTGGCTCAGTAGGTTGAGCGTCCGACTTCGGCTCAGGTCATGATCTCGTGGTTCGTGGGTTCGAGCCCTGCGTCGGGCTCTGTGCTGACGGCTCGGAGCCTGGAGCCTGCTTCGGATTCTGCGTCTCCCTCTCTCTCTGCCCCTCCCCTGCTCATGCTCTGTCTCTCTCCTTCAAAAATAAATTAAAAAAAAAAAACATTAAAAAAATTAAAAAAAAATAGAAGTAGTGGGAAATTTCTGAAATGTGGCTAAATTAAGTTCTAAAATTAAAGAGTTAAAAAGCCCTAGGAGTCCTGTTTTTTGTTGTTTTTTTTTTCCACCTTGAGACCCTGGTGTCATGGGAGATTTTGCTTCTACATTCAGAAGCACCCTCTGGGAGCCTGGAGATTATTCTGTGTGCCTGACGAGCAGGGATTCTTCCCTGGCATCTCCCTGACTTAGCGCTCTGGTGGGCCAGTGACCTGGGGGCAGCTTTTGTATACCTTTGGCAGGAATGTGAGAGGGCACTCCTGCTGTAAAGAGTCCACACGATGGGCACTTTATGGAGGCAGCAGAGCACGTGACAGAGGATGTGTGTCTTCTCTCTGGCTCTGTCACTTACTAGCAGTGACTTTGGGCATTTTGCCCTAGCCACAGTTTCTTCATCTGTAAAATGGAAATATACTTTCTCGGAGCTATTGGGAAAAGGAATGAAAATAGACAAAGTGTACGGTGGGGCGTACTATCTATAGATGCTACTCAGTGAATGGTAGCGGTCCATGACACCAACGTCGTGCTGTGTCAAGACGCTGGACTAGAGCAGGGCTGGTTCCTACTGAGTGTGTCCGGTTTAGAGTACACTCCCCTGTCTCACACCCGCCTGGCAGAGAAGGCACGGAAGCAGGGGCGTCAGACGTGCCCTGATGAAGGGAGTACAAGGGGCTCTACCAAGATGTGTAACCCTAACTTGAAAGGTCAGAAGCAGCTTCTCAGAAGAGGACCACTTACTTCCTCATCCACCCGCTTTTCTCTCATCTGTTCCTTCCCACTCTGCGGCTCCCTCCTTCTGCTTGACCGTCGGTGTTCTCTGGAGCCTCGTATTTTGGTGTGCCTTCTCCCTGGGTGCTCTCGGATATCCCCAGGTGCTCATGGTTATCCGTGAGCCAATTGATAAGTTCAGCCAGGTCTCTCCTGGACCCTCCAGCTCCGGCTTGACACCACTGCTTGTCTGTGTTACCGGTAACTTGAGCTTCCCAAGTCCAAAACTGAACACGTATTCCTTGAAAGCTCTTTGTCCTTCATCTGTCCCCTTCTCGGTAAGTGGCTTTACCGGCCCCCCATCTTCCCGGGCTAGCGACCTCCCTTTCTCTCACCACCCTCTACGTGTCCCCCATCGCCAAGTCAGTGCCGTTTCTGTACCGTGACTGGAGTCTGTCTCCTCTCCTGCCACTGCCCTCTGAGCCGCCATCATCTCCTACCTGGCACACTCCGATTGCCTCTCAGCGTGGCCTCTCCATTTCCGGTCCTGTTCGTGTCTCCTCTACTTTGCCTGGAATGGCCAAGGGTTGCCTTCTTTCCTCCACTTGAAAGCTTCACGGTTTCTCCTAGCGCTCGGAAGACAGTCCCAGCTCCTTCCCCTTTCTCACAAGGCCCTCGGTACCCTGGGCCCTGCCCGCCTCCCTGACCTCCCCTCCTTGCTGTCCCCCAGCCACATTCACTTTCAAGTCTCCCGAAGGCACCCAGCTCTTGACCACCTGAGGGACTTCTTTATATGCCACTTGCTCTGCCTCGAGCACTCTGGCCAGGCCAGCCTTTTTCTCACCCTTCAGGATATTTGTTGAATGAATAAATAGCATGAGACAGGCGGCAAAGGGGATGATGGAATAAGGAGGAAAAGTGTCCTTAGAGTCCATCTATAAAGGTCTAGCAAAGAGATACAGAAATGTGTTTGAAGAGCTGACAGACCGAGAGTTTGGTTGTGGCCCAGAACTCCACCTGTTCAAGCAGAACACTAGGAGTCAGGTGGCCACAAGGCACATCTAACGCTGATGAGAATATAAAGTGATGCCACCACTTTAGAAAACTCTTTGGAAGTTTCTTCAGAACCTGAATGTATGTCTACCCTGTGACCAAGCAGTTCCATTTCTAGGTCTTTATCCAAGAGAAATGCAAATACATGTTCACAGATAAGCCGTATACAAGAATGTTAATGTGAAGCAGCTTTATTCATGGTAGCCAGAAACTGCAGTAGTCCAGCTGTCCATCAGTGGGAGAATGGATAAACAAACTGTTGCTTTCATGCAGTGGACGCTCAGCGGTAAAAAGGAACAAACCACCGAGACATGTAGTAAGGATGAGTCTCACAGGTATTAATGCTGAGTGAAAAACCAGGCACAAAAAAATACATAATGGATGATTCCATTTATAAGACCTTCTCGAACAGGCAAAAGTGGTCTGTGATACTAGAAATCAGATCAGTGGTTGCTTCTTGAGTGGAAGGGGATTGACTGGGAGGGGACAGGAGAGAACTTTGTAGAGTGATGGAAATATTCTGAGTCTTGATAGGCAGTCATCAAATCTGATTGAATCCATATACTGTATGTAATTTTACTGTGCGTAAATTATACCTACAAACAACCTAGGAATTGTCCTAGATTCCTTCCCCCGTCCCCCACTCTCAACATTTAATGTCCCAGCAAGTTCTGTTCACTTATGTCCAAAAAATATCCTGAATTTGTTTCCTCCTATCTCAAGCACTATCTCCTCTTGTCTGGACTGTATCTTAGCCTCCTGACTGCTGTTCTAACCCCCTATTTTTGGCCTCCTCCCAAACCATTTTTTCCACTTATCAGCTAAAGTGACCTTTAAAAATTCAAATTGGGTTATGTCAGTTGTCTTCCTACAATCCTCCAGTAGCTTTCCATTGCTTTCATGGTGGCCAGCTAGGGCCTGTCTGACCCCTGTCTCCCTGTGAGCCCATCTGCTGTGGCCACCTCCTTACTCTCTAAATTCCAGCCTTGTTGACCCCCCCCCCCCCCATTCTGAACACCTGAAGTTCATTTCTGCCTTAGGACCTTTACACTTGGCTCCTCCGTCTGTTGGGAGCTCGCCACCTCACAGATCTGTGTGATACTTGTATGTCTTTCAGGTTCAGTTTAAAGGTTTCCTTTTCTGGGAGATTTTCTCTGACTGTCTCTGTCTAAAGTTGTGTCCCATCACATCACCCAGCTTGATTTTATTCATAGCTTTGATCAAGTCTGAAATTATTTTGGCCTTTTACTTATTTGTTTCCCTGTCTCCTCCCACTGGGATTAAGCTTGATTTGTTCACTGCTGTATTCTTTGTGTCTGTAGTGGTATTTGGCCCACGTGGGCCAGAAGTATTGACTAAGAGAAGGTTTTAGGGTGGTGATAATGAGAGAAGATCGTTTAGGAGGTCGGCCTGTGAGGCAGAAAAAGGGGCCAAGGAGAGTGAAGACTTTGGCCTTGGAAACTAGGTGATGGTGGCACCATTCGTTGAAATGAAAAGTGATGGAGAAAAGAAGATTGGGCCAGGGTATAAAGTGATGAATTTCGTTTTGGTCTTAAGTTTGAGGAGAGCATCAAGTGTTTGAGGCATGGATCTGACATTTAGGAGAAGGAACTGGTCTATAGACTAAGACTCAGAAGTTAGCACTTGTGGTCCAGCCCAGGAATAGATGAGATTGCTCTCAAGTGGTCAAGGGTGTGGGTATGTAGAGGCAGAGAAGCGGTTGCTTTTTCCCTGCCTGAGTGGTAAGCATCTCCCACCAGTAATGAGGACTTCATAGGGCTCAGCCCTTATGTAGGAGGTTTTGTAGTTTTAGGAGCACACCCCCACCCCCTCATCACTGCTAATAGTGACAAATGCTCAGAGAACAAAACTCCGAGGAATGTGAACATTTAAGGGAGTAGAGCACTGTTTCAAGAGCAGAGAGGATGCCACCGGACTGGTTTGGAGGAAAACCCAAAGAGCATGGCACGAAAACAGAAAGTGTTTCAGATCAGAGGTGGTAGCCGAGGTCACCAAGTGTCAGTTGGGAGGGGAGAGGATAAGTGAAGCCAGCTTGTTGTGTGTTCATGAGAAAGTGAGGTGAAGGGGCAGAGTAAGTTTGGGGTCGAATCTTCCTAAAATTTGGCTATTACAGGAAAGTGAAAAATAGCTGCAGAGGGAATCTGAGGTCCAGAGAAGACATTCTTTAACATGTATGAGAACCTTGAGCGAGCATAAATGGAGGTGGGAAGGAGCATCACTGGACAGTGTTGAAGATGCAGGAGGGCTTGCTGGACTGGGGACCTTCCTGGAGAACTCGGAGCCCACTGTGATCCTGGGGCATTGTTTCGATGGTAAGAATAGTACCTCCCGGAGGAGAGCAGAGGTGTGTGGGCAGGAAACTGATGGGCATGAAGGCTGGAAGGTAAGGAGCACTTTTCTGTGTGTTCTCTGAAGATCCTGCTGAGGGACAGGAGTGAGGTGGGGAGTCGGAAGCTTAAAGAGCGCAGGAAAGATTTGAGGAAACTGCTGTGGCAGGCAGATAGAGCTAACAGAGGAAACGGGAATCACAGGGGGAAGTAGAAAGTAGTTAAGATGAGCTTTCTACCTCCTGGGATTTGAGAGAAACTGATCAGACCTTTCCAATTCTCTGTCTAGTTTTACATTCCAATGACTCGGACTCAGCTTTTCCTGCCTTGTGTCTGGTGATCCCACTCCTTCCCCTTATGCCTCTGCCATTCCCATTCACTAGACCAGTAACTTGTAAATTATTCCAGACCTCTCATATTTTATTTAACCAGTACTCACGCAGCATTCATGGTTAGGTAGGTGGCAGTGTTCTAAGTGCTCTGTTGAAGTAGCAGGGTTAGGTGGGGGCACTCAGAATCCCTTGGAGCTGGGCTGCCCCAGGTTTGCAGAGGTGGCTGGGGCCCAGGTGGCCTGGCTGGGGCAGAAGAGTGAGACTCACCTCTCCCCATTTCAGTCTCAGCAACACTTGTCCATGCTCTCTTAACTTTGGGGTGTCGGTGCAAGATTTTTGCTGGAAAAACTGCAAAATGTTCTTGAACACCACTGTACCAGGTGGTAAGATCCTTGCAGTCAAGGCTGTGTTTTGTTTTATTTTATAACCCCAGCATCTGGCATTTTGCCTTGTCAGTGCATTGAGAGTGAATGTGCTGGCTTTGCCTTTGAGGCTGTGCTCTGGAACACCCTGTCTTTATCCTCCTCTGTCTTTATCCATATGTTACAGTTAATGTATGTCTACTTACAGTTGATGCAGAACGTGTCTGTTTCACCACAAAATTGTGTATTCTTAGGTGGCCACCATGCCTTGATAATCTTAATTTCTTCATATCTCTTTTGCAGAGTAGGTATTAAAGTAATGTTAAATTTGGATTCCTTGTAGAAAACTTGAAAAGTATTCCTAAGAGTAACTCACATGGTTTAAGAATGGGGAAGGAGGGCCTGGGTGGCTCAGTTTGTTGACTGACCAACTCTTGATTTCGTCTCAGGTCATGATCCTAGGGTTGTGGGATCAAGCCCCATACCAGGCTCTGTGCTGAGTGAGGAGCCTGCTTAAGATTCTTTCTCTCCATCTGCCTCTCTTCCCCCTGCACACTTGCGCACACTCTCTCTCCAATTAAAAAAATAAAAAATGAAAAAATAATGGGGAAAAAATCAGAGAAAATATCATCCAAATAACGGAGTTAATTTAGCCTGATCAAGTATTTTTTTTTAACTTTTTTTTTTTAAGTTTATTTATTCTTGAGAGATAGAGACAGCATGAGCAAGGGAGGGGGAGGGAGAGGGGGAGACACAGAATTGGAAGCAGGCTCCAGGCTCTGAGCTGTCAGCACAGAGCCTGACGCGGAGCTCGAACCTACGAACAGCGAGATCATGACCCAAGCCGAAGCCGGACGCTTAACCGACTGAGCTACCCAGGCGCCCCCTGATCAAGTATTCTAAACAGTGAGTTAATGAAGGTTTTAGGGTGTGTTAAAGAGTGATGGTCAACTGTTTCTCAACTCTGAGAAGGAAAACAAACAATAGCAAATGAGGTCAGATGGAGTATGAGTGGCTTAGGTGAACAGACCGGATAACTCCCTGCCTTGTAAGGAACCCTGGGAGTTCCTCCTGGAGAGTTTTAGAACAAGTGGAATAGACTTACTTGTGTCCAGTAATCCCTACTTGATGGCAGAGGTGTGGCGAACATGCTCTCAAGATTTCTGCCAAATGGGGCGCCTGGGTGGCGCAGTCGGTTAAGCGTCCGACTTCAGCCAGGTCACGATCTCGCGGTCCGTGAGTTCGAGCCCCGCGTCAGGCTCTGGGCTGATGGCTCGGAGCCTGGAGCCTGTTTCCGATTCTGTGTCTCCCTCTCTCTGCCCCTCCCCCGTTCATGCTCTGTCTCTCTCTGTCCCAAAAATAAATAAAAAACGTTGAAAAAAAAAATTAAAAAAAAAAAGATTTCTGCCAAATGGTTCCTGTAAACTCAACGTACTCGGGGTAGATGAACCTAAACAGATGTATAGGTACCTGCACATTAATGAACAGACATAAGCACAAATGTACACATTGCATCGACTTCAATGCCTCTTGTTTTGTTTTTTTCCTGGTGGATATATAAGATTAAACATAATGGGAGTAGAATTTTCATCTTTTAGTAGAAGTCTTTGTGGGAGCAGATTTAAGTTCTTACATATTGAATAGGAGAAATTTGAGTTGGAAAGAAGGACATTGCAGCCTGCAGCATTTACTAAATGTTTCTTTCTAAAAAAAAATTAACTTTTTTTTTTTTTTACATTGGCTAGCAGAGTGCTGAAAGTTGACTATCCCTAAAAATAAGGGACACAGAGACACAGGTCAAATGAAGCCTATAGGAATGAACCATCAGAGAAAATACAAGAAAAAGAAAATTCCTACTTCACTTCAGCCAAGATTGCTAAATATGTACCATGCTAGGAACCAGAAATGCAAAACAAATAAGACCTCTTCCTTTCCGGAATGCCATGTCTATAGAAGAGTCAGACATGGAAGCTTCCCACTTATAAAAGCTATGTGGGATCTATAAAGCTAAAATAGTGGTGTAGCCAAAGTTCTAGGAGAGAACTAGTGGGAGGCTTTACTTCTGCTTAAATATGGGAAGAATATCAGAGAAGGATATAGAGGAAGGGACAGACATATGAGCAGGACCCAGAAGGATGGAGAGGAGCATTCCAAGGGGAGGTCCTTCAAGAACCAAGGCTTGCAAGTATGTGGCGCATTACATGGAAAAGCTCAGGATCTTAGGGAGCCTGGAGATTACAGAGAAGGGATGTCAGAAGGGGCTGTGGGCTGAGAGTGAGGCCCTTGGTGATGGGACTTGAATCTGGCCCAGGGCACTGGATTCTCATAAATGGAACAAGGTTTTGTGAAGAGAGGTGTGCTATTGAGAGACAAGTGGGAAGGAGATGGGAGGGCTAATGAATTGATCATCTGTGCATCTTCCTGTTCAGGTTTTCCCAAGGCTCTAGTATGCATGAGAAAGATCTGTAAAATTTAGCAACTGGTTGAAATAAATGGATTTACAGGAAATTTTGGCATCAGTCCACTTTGATTCTAGAACAGATCAACAAGGATATTCTATTTACCAAAAACTGGAATAAATAATACTAAATAAAAACTAACATAAATACTTTATATAAATAATAAATTCTAAGTGCCAGATGTTCTAAACGCTTGAAAAATAGTAACTTGCTTAATTCTTACAAAAATTCTTTGAGGTAGTATTATTATCTCCGTTGTTTAGATGAGGAAACTGTAATAGAGAGGTTGAGCTATTTCCTCCAAGGTTTCATCTAAAAAGTAGCAGAGCCACGGGGCTCCTGGGTGGCTCAGTCAGTTGAGCATTCGACTTAATTCAATTCAGCTCATGATCTCAGGGTTCGTGGGTTGGAGCCTCATGTCGGGCTCTGTGCTGACATCTCAGAGCCTGGAGCCTGCTTTGGATTCTGTGTCTCCCTGTCTCACAGTCCCCTACACCCTCTGTCCCTTTCTCTCTCTCTCTCTCTCTCTCTCTCAAAAATAAGCATAAGATTTTTTTTTTAAATAAATAAAAAGTAGGAAAGCCAGGATTTGGAACCGAGCATCCTGTCTCTGGACTCTGTGCCCTTAACCCGTACACAGTGCAATTCTGTGTTTAAATGAACTGGAAGAAAACTCTTGCAGAATAAGTTCATGACCCCTTTGAAGAGGAGTTTGGGTTTGGATTGTAGAAAAAGAGCAGCATGGAACCCAAGAATTGCCATCTGGGGACCTGCTTGTTAGAACATCATTTGTGTGAAGGCAGGGACTTTCTACTCTGAATCATATCCCCAGTGCCCAGAACAGTGCTTGGTATGTAGTTAGTGCTCAGCAAATAGTCTTTGTGTAGATTAATAAATAAATTTTGCTGCCAGCCCTCAAGGGAATATACCGTGGAGACTTCAGTTTTTTTTCTCCCTTTGACTCACCGTTCGCGATCCCTTTCTGAATTAATGAGTTCCGTGAATTTATTGCTTGCTTGTTCTTATTGAACTTACCTTGCTCAGCTTTCAAAGGATGCCAGCTCAGTCTACTGTTTTGGGGATTTAAAAAAAATCAGCAACTTTCAAAATCAAAATATTAGGTTTTAAGATTTTAGCAATCTTTGTAAATGTGATTTCTTTTGTTGATGCATTTGGCTTTTCATATGCCTGTGTTGAAGATGTAAACCTTGGAAATATTATTAAAGAGAATTAGGGGGCACCTGGGTGGCTCAGTCAGTTGAGCATCCGACTTCGGCTCAGGTCATGATCTCATGGTTTGTGAGTTCAAGCCCCATTTAGGGCTCTGTGCTGACAGCTCGGAGCCTGGAGCCTGCTTCAGATTCTATGTCTCCTTCTCTCTCTGCCCCTTCCCCACTCATGGTCTGTCTCTCTCTGTCTCTCAAAAATGGATAAACATTAAAAAAAAAAAAAAAAAAAAAAAAAGAGAATTAGAAGTGCTGAATCACTCACTGTATTGCATACCTGAAACTAGTATGACACTGTGCATTAACTAACTGGATTTAAAATAAAAACTTAAGGGGCGCCTGGGTGGCTCAGTCAGTTGAGTGTCCGACTTCGGCGTCGGGTTCTGTGCTGACAGCTCGGAGCCTGGAGCCTGCTTCAGATTCTGTGTCTCCCTGTCTCTCTGCCCCTCCCCCGCTCATGCGCGCGCGCGCTCTCTCTCTCTCTCTCTCTCTCTCTCTGTCAAAAATAAATAAACATTTAAATAAAATAAAAACTTAAAAAAATAAAAAATAAAACACTAATATCTAAAAAACAAAAGAGAATTGGAAATGACTTCTAACTATAGTAGTTGAGATTATATATTTATGGAATCCTTAACAGACCAGGCATGTTTCCCTTTGTTTTGTTTTTTTGCCAGTATTCTTAATATTTGATACTGGTCTACCTGTATCTGCCACAGAAGTTCCCTCAGTGAATGAGTGGTTAGGAAATCTCTTCCAGGAGCCCAGTGGTGATACAACTCTGGAGATGTCTCTGCTAATGTAAAGCTTCAGCATCAACCATGTAGAAGTCATATATCTGATTTCATTAGCAAATTACTAGGTGATAATAAGTTCCTAAGGAGGAGGAGACTAATGTTTTCTATTTTAGTTCATTCTAAATTAAATCATTTGAGAATGGGAAAATGGGAAATATTGTCTCTTTTCATCTATAAATATTCAGACTTAGTTCTGTAAGCCAGTGTATTGTTTCTCTTGCTGACCTGATTCAGCTTATTAACATTTTATTTAAATACATACCTCATAATATTTTATTTTCTTTTAAGAATAAGATTTGACTCTACTACATTACAAATTTGAAAAAAATCCCGCTCTTCCTAGAGATGAAATGGTCATATGAAAATCGTTACTTTTGTTGAAATAGTTATACATGGAAATAATTCTATACGTTAGAGGAAAAAATGTCAAGAATGTTAGCATCGTATTTTAGTTTAACTTTTAGAACTGTCTTTTATTGGGGTGCACGGGTGGCTCAGTTGGTTGAGCATCAGCCCTTGATTATAGCTCAGGTCATGACCTCACGGTTTGTGGGATTGAGCCCGGGGTGGGGCTTTGTGCTGTCAGCGAAGCCTGTTTGGCTCTTCTCTCTTTGCCCCTCCCCCGCTCATTGTCTCTTTCTGTCAATATAAATAAACTTCAAAAAAACCCACAACTTTCTTTTATTGAAATGTATCTTTTTATTATGAAATTAGTGTGTGCTTATGGTATAAAAACAATACAGAGGTGTATAACCTTACTCTCCAGAGATCACCGTTCTTACAGTTTAGCGCGTATTTTTCCACATTTGTTTTTATTTTTTAAATTAAATTTTTTCTAATGTTTATTAATCTTTGACAGAGAGAGTGTGGGGGGATGGGGTGGTACAGGGGTCGGGGAGAGAGAATCCCAAGCAGGCTCTGCACTGTTAGTACAGAGCCAGACACAGGGCTCACTCTCTTGAACGGTGAGATCGTGATCTGAGCCAAAGTCAAGAGTCGGATGCTTAACCAGCTGAGCTACCCAGGCGCCCCTCTGCACTTGTTCTTAAAAATTGCCTTTATTTTTTAGAATGGTTTTAGGTTCACGGCAAAATTGAGAGCAAGGTACAGGGATTTCCTGTACACCTCCTTCCTACCCCTCCCACAGCCTCCCCCATTATCAACATCATCGACCAGAGTGGTGCATTTGTTAAAACTGTGAACCCAAATGACACATCATTGTCCCCCAAAGCCCATAGTTTATATTACAGTTCACTCTTGGTGTTATGCTGTTCTGTGGTTTTGGACAATTGAGTAATGACATGTGTCCTCCGTTACAGTATCATCCAGAGTAGTCTCACTGTTCTAAGAATCTTCTGTGCTCCGCCTCCTCATCCCTCCCTCTCCCCAACCCCTGGCAGCCACTAGTGTTTTTACGGTCTCTTGGTTTTGCCTTTTCTAGATGTCATATGGTTGGAATCATAGCATGTAGTCTTGTCAGATTGGCTTTTTTCACTTAGTTATATGCATTTAAGTTTCCTCCATGTTTTTTCATGGCTTGATAGCTCATTTCTTTTTATCACTGAATAATACAACTGTCTTCTTATGTGTAGATGAAGGTAGTTCTTAAGACTGTTTAATGAAATGTTCCCAGGTTTCTGTTATAGTTGATTCATATCCCAAAGACTTCTTGTATTCAACCATTTATGCCAAATTATTACCTAGTTTTTAGATAACAGCAGCAAAATAGTTTCTATGTCTATTAAGCCACTGATCTAATGGCTAACATTTATATATCCTTTACCAAGTGCACAGTATTTATATTCATTATTTTATTTAATTCTCACAAAAGAGCTTTATAAGGTTAGTACTTTATCTGTGAAATGGGGGTAAAGAAATATATTTAGGAGAGATTAGGTCATTTTCAAGAGGTCATTCAGTCATTACGTGATAGAATCCGGGCTTGAACCCAGCTCTTTGTGGCTCCAAAACCTGTTTCTCCCTTTTAATGTAAAATGTGTACCTTGTGAAAATGCATACTGCCTGGCTGCTTCCCTTCCTCACCCACCTGAGCTCAGGCAGCCCCCTTGCTCTCTGCCTCGCTCTCATCACAGCGTTTGTCTGACATGTTTGTCTTTTATCTCTTTCTTCCACTAAAATGTAAAGTCCATGGGATAGAAAGTGTCTCCTTCACCTTTGCAGGTCTGCTGCCTAGAGCTGTACTTGGTACATGGTAGGAGCTCACATATTCGTCTTAAGGAGTCTGTGCCATAGATCAGCCCATAAGATTTGCTTTTAATCACTTTTGTAGGACAGACTATTCTTTTCCTTTTTAGTTAGTGATTTAGGCGAAGGGGTTCAGAGAGGGGTCCCTTGAGAAGATGCTGAGGAACCAGCTGAGGAGGAGACAGGCTGCCATGGAAATAGAGATTGGAGGTAGTTTGAACAAAGGAGGTGCTGCTTGTCGGAGCCTCCTGAGGGTAACTCTTCCCCAGTTCTTGGTCCAGTCTCTAACCACTGCCAGGGTCAGCTCTTCCCCTGTCCTTCTCAGTTGTGTCCTGAATTAAAGGTGGGTGCCTTCCTTGTTGTTCAGGGTTCACAGTGGGTAGGATGCTGTCTTGCCTTTCCAGCCCCGTCTCCTGGTTTCCCTGTGTGTATCCTCTCCTGCGGCTTCTGTGTCCCCAGTTCCATGCATGTGCCCATGCCTTCTTTGCCCCTTTCTGCCTCTGTTGAGATCTCTGTCTTTCAAGGCCTTTCTTTAATGCTCCTTCTTCCAGGAAACCTAACCCCCTCTTAACTGGGTGTTTCTCTCATGGAATTTTATAATTTTCTTGTGTACATTTAATCTTTGCTTTTTATTATATTCTTCAACGTGTTCTCGCCCTCCTTCCCCAGTCCTCTTTGAAGGCACGGATTATAGTGTCAACACTCCTTATGTTCTCTGTGGTGCATTGAATATGTGAGCCGACTGAGAATAGTTTTTGAAGTAGAGAAGAACAAAGGTAGACAAAAGACAGAATTAATGGCATTTAGTTTTGGCACAGGGAAGACTTGTTCTTCATCGAGGATTGTTTTGGTGGTCAGGAACCTTTTTGAAGAGAAGCTGAGTGTGGGGTGGGGTGGGTAAAGAATGAAGTGTATAGTGAGTGGGTCTGATCTGGAGGAGAAGCCAGGAAGCCAGGTGGAGAAATGACTAGATAGGAGCAGCACTCGTTTTTCGGAGTTCTGAGGTGAGTCCCAGGACTTGTCCTCAGGGTGTTCCGCAGTACAGTGAGGGAAACAGACATGTTAGATCAAAATTAGTGCATTATGAAAGTGTAGCCATAGAGAAGGGAAGGCGCTAGAAAACAGTGGTTGATTCTGGAAAAGTGTTTGGGGTAACAGCCAGTGACCTTAGCAAGATCGAGGTCCTGAGAAGGTGGGCAGAAAGGTTGGCATCATGCTGTAGGAAGCAGTCTTAGGGTTAAGACAGTGGTTCTGTCCCTCTTAAATGAGCATTGCAGAAGGTGTCACAAAGATATTTCAGGATGACGGTCATAAAAGGTTAGCTTTTAGTGTGTGAGCTTAGATTTATGGAGGGGGGAAGTAGGTCGTGGTTGAAAGAAACAATAGTGATTTTAGTGTTTGAAACTTCCATAGCAGCTTGTTCAGTGTTTCGCAGGTTTGCGGGGCTCGGGATTGAAAGTATTCAACTATTCAGTACAGGAGCCAGCAGTAGTGCAGATGAGGAGTGGGGGGAGATCAAGTCACAAATTGCTCACTCTTGGGTGTCCTGGGTTCTTTTAGACTGAGATGCCTCCTTTGGGTTTTAAGATTTTATTTTTAAGTAATCTCTGTACTCAACATGGGACTCAAACTGACAACTCCAAAATGAAGAGTCCCATGTCCCCCTCGACTGAGCCACCCAGGCGCCCCTTGTTTTCTTTTTTTAATTGATGTGAAGTTCACACAAAAGTAGCCATTTTAATACAATACATTATTAACTATAGTAACCATGCCGTATTAAGTCTCTAGAATTTATTCATCACACCACTGTTAAGTTTGTACGCTTTGACCAAAATTAACCGTTTTAAAGTGAACGGGAGGGTTCAGTGACATTTAGTACATTCATGACGTGCATCTGCAGCCTGTGTTTAGTTCCAAAAGATTTCCATCACACCCCAAAGAGACTCCATACCCCGTAAATAGTTAATCTCCTCCCCATGTCCCCCAGCCCGTGGCAGCTACCAATCTGCTTTCTGTCTGTCGATTGACCTATCGTGATGATTTCGTGTAAATGGAATCGAACAATATGTGGCCCCTTTTGCCTGGCTTCTGTCACTGAGCATGTTTTCGAGGTTCATCCACATTGTAGCATTTGTCAGTACTTTGTTTGAATACCTGTTTTCAGTTGTTAATAATAAGCTAATAAAGTATCAGTATCGGTTCAGTTAGAACAAGTATAGGACACTAACTGAGGTGTTTCCCCTGCTACTAACATTTCAGGTTAGTGGGATACATTTGCTACAGTCGATGAACCAATAGTGATACCACATTGTTGACTAAAATGCACGGTTCATATTTGAGCTCACTCTTTGTTGTACGTTCTGTAGACTTTGACAAAGACATAGTGTCATGTATCATCCAGAATAATTTCACTGTCTTAAAAGTTCCCTCTGCCCCACCTGTTCATCCCTTCTCCCCTCCCCTTGCATCCCTGGCAGCCTAGTATTTTTACTGTCTCTGTAGTTTCGTCTTTTTCAGAATATTATTTAGTTAGAATCATATAGTTATGTAGCCTTTTCAGACTCTGATCTTTTCACACAGCAGTGTGCATTTACGTTTATTCTGTGTCTTCTTGTGTGGCTTGATAGCTTGTATTTTTTATCACTGAATAATATTTCATTGTATGGATGTACCCCAGTTTATATCCATTTTACCTGTTGAAGGACATTTCTATTGTTTACAGTTTTTGGCAATTGTAAACAAAGCTGTCAACGTTAATGTGCAAGTATTTATGTTTACAGAAGTTTCAACTCATTTGGGTAAACGTCTAGGAGCACTGCTGCTGGATTGTTTAGTAAGAATATTTTAGCTTTGTAAGAAATTGCCAAATGATCTTCCACAATGGATGTATATTAACTTCTTTTTTTTAAACTATAGTACAAATTTCCATTTTAACCATTTTTAAGTGTATATTTCACTAGCATCGATTACTCAGTGTTGTGAAACCACCACCACTGTCTCCGAAACCTTTTTATCACCCCCAAACAGAAACTAGGAAACTATTAAGCAATAACTACCTCTTCCCGCCTCACCCCGCCCCCAGGCTGTAGTACCCCTAATCTATTTTCTCTATCTGATTTTGCCTGTTCTAGGTATCTCTTGTAAGTAAAATCATACAATATTTGTCCTTTTGCATCTGACATATTTCACTAATGTTTTCAGGGTTCATTCATGTCGTAGCAAATACCAGAACTTCCTTTCCTTTTTGTGATTGAATAATACTTCACTGTGTATATCACCTTTGATTCATCCATTCATCTGATGGACACTTGTGTTTGCCTCTTGGCTGCTTTGAATAGTGCTGCAGTCAACATGGGCATCCAGGTATCTGTCTACGTCTCTGTTTCCAGTTCTTTGGGGTATACACGTGGAGTGAAATTGCTGGGTCCTATAGTAACTCTGTATAAATTTTTGTGGAAGTGCTACGTTGGCTTCCAAAGCCTTTGCACCATTTTACATTCACCACAGCAATGTGTGAGGGTTCTGATTTCTCCACATCCTGGCAACGCTTGTAATTTCCTGTTTCTTGATTATAGCCATCCAAATGCGTGTGAGGTGGGATCTCACTGTGGTTTCGATTTGCATTTCCCTAATAATGTTGAGCATCTTTTCATGTGCTTATTAGCCATTTCAGTATCATTTTTTGAGAAATATCCATTGAAGTCCTTTGTTTATTTTTTAATTGCACTGTCTCTTTAGTGTTGAGTTGTAAGAGTTCTTTATATATTCTAGATACTAGACCCTTATCAGATATCAGATAGTGCTTTTCATTGTCTGGGAATTTGGAGTTCTTTTCTGCTAGTATCAATTGAACAAGTTAGTTTAGACACATTAGCTTAGATATGAATAAGCCTATGTGCAGGTTTGAACAATAGTGGAATCCCAGAAATAGAAGCAATTTTGAACAGTTTTGAAATTTGATGCCTATATTTTTATTTAGTCATTGTATTTTTTTCCCTGGTATCTTTGAAGCCTGTACAGCTCACAAGACTCATGAGATCTGGAAAAACCCAACATACGTAAAATATCGTAAACCACTTTATTCCTAAGACCGAGACATTTAGAGTTATGTGTTGAATCATGTCATGTTAATTGACAGTCATACTCTAAATACAGAATCACAGGAGCCCTCCCAGTAATTGACAGCTTGTCCAGAAACTTCATTAGAACTTTGCTTCAGAAAGGGTTTATTTCATTTCATCAACACAGTGGTATATGTACCACCTGCTTCTTTGCAGGTCGACTTGGGCACAGGGTTTTATACTTCCCTCTTTCAGCCAGTTCCACTCCTACCTGATTCCCTATACGGGAATGTACTGTGTTACGGGAGTTGTGGCCCTGTATTTTTACCTTCTTGGCGGAGAGGGTTCATTTAGCAGTTTGAGCTTAATAGAAAGCAGAGATCCTTGGGCTTTTTACACAATTGATTTCCATATAACTTAAGCATTCCATGAAATATATACTTGTTTCCTGATTATCTGCTAAGTGACCATAGGTATTCCCTACTCCCCAGTGACTGGTCTTTGCTCAGCTGGCTCCTGGTGGAACTCTTCCTTTGCCTAACCTTTCAAGAGTCAGCTCCTCCATGTTGCCTTGGAAAAAGCGCTTGTTACAGTGGTTTATGGCACCGTGAATAGAGCGAAGTAAGAGCTGTCTGTTCAGACTTCCCATTTTTTTTTTTTTTAATTTTTTTTTTTCAACGTTTTTTTTTTTTTTTTTATTTTTGGGACAGAGAGAGACAGAGCATGAACGGGGGAGGGGCAGAGAGAGAGGGAGACACAGAATCGGAAACAGGCTCCAGGCTCCGAGCCATCAGCCCAGAGCCTGACGCGGGGCTCGAACTCACGGACCGCGAGATCGTGACCTGGCTGAAGTCGGACGCTTAACCGACTGCGCCACCCAGGCGCCCCCAGACTTCCCATTTTTTAAAATCATTTAGTAGGTAGGGTTGGGGGGTGCGGAATATGAGGAAAAGATTCTTTGAGTTTCTCATGCCAAGGATTTTCAGTTCAGATAGTGAGGTGTGATTCATTAGCACTGTAAAAGAAATGGAAATAGCTTCTAGGCCTGGACTTTGGATCCTGCTTGTTGTTATTACTCCAGTGCCTTTTAGTTTTATTGTTTTTTAATTTAATCCATTTTCCTTTTAAATACTTTTCTAGCATTTTCTTCTTGCCTTTTCCCTTTTTTCCCCTTCTTTTTGGTAGCACATGAGGTGAAGTGTTTTAGATTATTATGATTTAACATCTCTCTTCTAAGTGCTTGACTTTTGTGCCGTGCCTTTGTATTCCCTGTGTGTAGCCCCTAGTAGGACCATAGTAGGTACTTGTTGGATTAGCTGTGGCACTATGCTTAGAGAACAGGTCGTGTCATTTGTAGAAGACATTCTAGATTTGTTGAGTCTGTGTCTTTGTGTCTCTTCCCTGTTCTGGAGAATGCCCAGCTGTTCTCGTCCATATGACTTTGTACCCATTCTTTTCTCGTTCTGAGACTCCAGGGACACCGATGTGTTAGACTTTCTTTTTTGTCCTTTTTGTCACTTCTCCTTTCTCCTGCATTTTTTGTCCTTTTCAGTTTTGCATTCTGGGTAGTTAATTGTGACCTGTGGTCCATTTTAACCCATTCCCTCTTTGACTGATTGCGTTTAATTGAAATTAAGAACTCAGTGGATGAGTTTGTTGTATTTTTCAGTTTTGGTTCTTTTCAAATCGGCTAAGTTGCTTTTTATGGATTCCTGTTCCCTGCTAAATTTTTCAAGCTTGGCTTTTATTTTCTAAAACAGAGTAAATATAGTTGTTTCATAATCTTCTCCTCACTTCCATTATCTGAAGTCCCTTTGGGTCTGTGACTGTTTTTGATGGTTCTTACTCATGGTGTTTTGTCTATTCGTATGTTTGTGTGCTGGACGTGGTATTTGAAACATTATTTATAGAAATGATTAGAGGCCTTAGATGTCTTTTTCCAAGGAGGATTTTTATTTGCTTTTTCCAGGTGCCTGAGGGTACTAGCAAACCAGGATCACTTTAATCCAAGTTGAGAGTTTGAGATTTTCTGGACTAACCAGGTGATTTGAAGCTGAGTCCATGGGAAGGCTGACTTCCACTTCACTCCTACTCATAGGATGCTGCCCTTTAGGGCCCCGATCCACTGATTTGGTGGCGGGCAGCTGTGGATCTCCCTACAAGGGTCCTGGAAGGGCCAGACATGGCATTGAGCCTCTTGGCCACCTCTGGTAGATCAGCAAGTGCCCCAGGTCTCACTTCTTTGGGTATCTGTTCTTTCCAGGGTAGTAACATGGTAATTCCTCACTATCCTGTTAATTTGTTACCTATCTTAAAAAAGAGGTATGTATATATCATCCAGTTTTTGTGTCAGGTTATTTAGTCCATCATTATTGGATGCAGAAAATGAGACTTTATTTTCATGGGCTCATGTTATCCTAATATTCACCTGGAAACAAGTGACCATAAGGTGAGAGATGCTACCCTGTGGTCTTTTTTACAACTCTGTGGTGCTGAGTGAGGAGGAGATCGCAGAATGGTTGGGTAAACCAAGCAGTATTTGTTGGAGGGTTCTTCAAGAAGCCGCATCTAGAGCAAGCAAACTACCTGACTTTTAAATCCCAGTTTTACCACATGTTAGCAGTATGACCTTAATCCAATCACTTCTGTGTCTCTGTTTTCTCGTCTAAAATTGGAAATATTAATTGTACTTACCTGTGGTTGTGCTGCTTAAATTAGTTAATGGCTCAAACTTAGGATATTGCCTGACTGCTAGTAATCACTAGATAAATTTTACCTAGTATTAAACCATCTGGAAAATTTGATAGTATCTGATTTTTCGGAAAATGTTCATGCCCTTTTGGCTTTTATTGTCAAAATTTGGGATTGCAAGCGGCAATGCCTTCTCATCAGCCACCTGTTCTCTGCAGGCTTATTTTGGAGTGACTGAAGTTAGTGTTTGCTGATTTCATGCCAGTGGTTAGGGGAGGAAGAGTTACACTCTCTCCTGCCCTTCAGAGACCAACTACCCCCCCAGTGCATCTCCAACAGTCAGGCCACTGTCCCTCTGTGGGGAGGGGTGGGGATTGGTCCTATGGCTGTGGCTCTCTCGTATGTGGTGAGAATGTGCTCTGTTGGCATTTTGATTGTGAATTAGGAGGGCTGCTGAGGATTTAACCCTGCTGTGATTTTTATGAATGGACTGTAGATCCCAGGGTGTGGGAGCTTTTCTTAATTAGAGAATGACATAGGAATTAGCTGTCCACAGAGTGGTTTTCTATCAGTCGTAGCAGTGACTTTTTTAGGGTTTTGTCGTATTTCATTTGTTTGATTGACTGATAGTGCCTCTTCCAGCTTTTTTCCTTGTTGCTGATCTTTTGCCTGATTTTTCACTGGTTCAGACATTTACCTGGGAAAGTCAGAGAGGATGGTAATACTAATAACGATCATTTTAATTTATGTGGTACTTAGCAGCTTACACATTTATCGTGGAACATTTCTGTGAGGCAGCAGGTTAAGTAACTTGCCCAAGTCACAGAATAAGTGACAAAACCCGTAAGTATTTAAATATAGGTTTCCTGGTTCTAAATACAGTATTTTTCCAGTGCATCACCCAGGAGAATTATTGAAAACAAGTTTAATAGGGGAAGCAATTGTACCTTGCTAAAATAAAGTTGTATTTTTGCTCATTTTGCCTGCTGAAACAAAATTCTATTTTCAGATGATTTTTTGAAACATGTTTTTCTTGGTGTCTTTCTTCAAGACACGTAGTTTGACTGTAGGTAAGAAAGTGCTCGATGCTCTCGTGGTCCCGTAAGTGGAGAGATGAGGTGGCTGCGTGGCTGTGTACTGATTGAGCCCCGTCTCTTGCTCTTCTCTCCGGTACCATTCACACATGGAAGGAGGCCCCACTGGAGGAGGGTTTTATTGCTACTGCTTCCCGGATTTCTTGGGAAAGAGCAAACAGTTGCCAGTAGTTTCTTTTGTCTCCAGTGCCTGTTAGGGATGTGTTTGGCATCCTCCGCGTTACAGTTACGGCTCCTCCCTCATCTCCCCTCTTTATGAAATGAAATGAAAACCTCAAATACCGTCTACAGCTAAAGCCACTCACAAAGATCTTAGGCTACTGAAGTGATCTTTTTACTTCTTTAAAGTCATCCAGCCCCAGGGGTGCCTGGGTGGCTCAGTCGGTAAAGCGTCGGACTTGGGCTCGGGTCATGATCTCACGGTTTGTGAGTTCGAGCCTCGTGTCGGGCTCTGTGCTGACAGTTCAGAGTCCGGAGCCTGCTTTGGATTATGTGACCCTCTCTCGCTCTGTCCCTCCCCTGCTCATGCTCACTCCGTGCGCGCACTCTCTCTCTCTCTCAAGAATAAATAAAACATTAAAAAAAAATTTTTTTTTTAAGTTGTCCAGCCCCAGGTTAATTTGCTAATTTCTTGAAGCACTTCTTGGAGATTTAGAGGTGACTCTTTTAATTCAGAGTTGAAGTTTCAAAGTTTGTAACATGTTTGAAACAATCTGTTGAGCTATTTATAGGTGTAGAATTTTGTGGGGGGTTTTTTGTTTGTTTTTCTGTTTTTAAGTGGGAAGTTCAGTAATCCTTAGAAGGACACTTAGTTTATAGATGCATTTAACAAGAACTAACACTATTCCTTGGGATTCTGGAGTTGTGGTAAATTTGAGGCGACGGTGCAAATTGTGGAGTGCGTCAGCTCAGCTCCTCTTGTGCTCTTCCGCAGGAATTCATCATCCAGACAATATTCCTCCCATGCCTGCATCCCTAGCCATACGGAGAGGACCCCATAAACTGTAAAAAGGTCCATTGGCTTTTATCTGGAGTGGACTCTACCCATAGAACTCAATCCGGCCTCTTGCTTCATTTGACAGGTTGACCTATGGGGTTGGTACCTCCAATAAAATCAAGTCTTAATGCTTTGGTTGAGTGCATTTCTCATTGCTCTGCTCAAGAAGGCCAGGGACGCATTAAAATCTGTTTGTCCCATCCTGTATTTCCTTTCTTAGGTTGTCGGGGCAGTGCTTTTGTCTTATGTGTTATTTGTTTGGATTCAACTTCTATTCCTAAACCCAGGATGTGGTCAGTTGGTGTTAAAAGGTCATTTTGCATTTTAAACATGTCTGATTCACTAGCTCATGTGTCTCCATGTGTATGTGAGTTATCTTTTCATATTTTTGCATACCTTTGTGTTGAACTTAAAAAAGTGCTTTCTTTCAAAGTCAGAGCCTTTGGAAAGAGGCACCAAATTTTGAAAACCCTTTGCAACATTTTAAAAAACCTTTTAATTTATGTTATTTAATAGTAAGTTAAGTTGTTTTTATTTATCAGAAATGGTAGCTATTATGTTCAGTCACCCGAAAAGCTGTAGATCAACCCGCCTCTCCTTAGGCTTCAGTGAGAGGTGAGGCTCAAAGCTGGGAGGGAGGGAGGGATTATAGAAACCTGTTCTCAGGATTAACTTCCCTCACAGATGAAAACTTTTGGTCTCCATCTGTTATCTTTGCTTCTGTCAGAAGGAGAATTTATATTGTCAACTTAATGCACCCAGCATTTGAATGCTTGCTGTGTGCGTGCCAGTAGGACAGCCAAAGTCCCAAGCTGTGGGGGAAACAGAGGGTAAGTGGCTCTCAGATAATGCTGACCCCACATGGTATGTGCCTAGGGAGGAGTGAGGGGGAAAGCTGAACTTGGACTAGACTTTAAAGGGGAGCGGTATGTCAGCAAAACTAATATTACTCAGGCAGAAGAACCAGCTAGAACAAAGGAAAGGCTGTAGAGGGTACACACGGGGGGCACTGGGGAATACACAGAACATGTGTAAGAATAGGAGAGGTAAAGGGCACATTCGTTATTAGACCTGGGCTTAAATCCCAGCATTTCTTCACTAAGTAGCTGTGTAACCTTGTGAGAGTTCAGCTCTCTGAGCCCCCATTTCCCCATCTGCAGAATGGCTGGTAACTACATTCAAAGGCTCGTTAAGATTGAACGAGACTAATATATTGCCTGGCACATAATGTAAGCACTCAATAAAAATAGCTGCAAATACTAAATTCCTTTGCTTTTTAAATGGTATTTCTTACTCTACCTACCTTTTAAAGTTTGTTTGTTTGTTTGTTTGTTTGTTTGTTTGTTTGTTTGTTTTGAGAGGGGGAAATAGAATCCCAAGCAGGCTCCGCACTGTCAGCACAGAGCCTGATGGTGGGCTCGTTCCCACAAACCGTGAGATCATGACCTGAGCTGAAATCAAGAGTTGCACACTTAACTGACTGAGCCACCCAGATGCCCCAAATGGCATTTCTTATTTTTAAGTTCACATGTTCATTAAAACAGCTCCTAGAAGATGACTACCCCCCACAACCCCACCCTAAGGACAGCTATCGTCAACAGTTTGGTGAATGTCTCCTTTTTACTTTCATTTCTGGTCATCTTTGTTTTTTGGTACACACATACCTCGGAGTTATTGTGTGTTTGGTTCCGGACCATCTCAAATAAAGTGTCATGATAAACTGAGTCAGACGAATTTTTTGGTTTCTCAGTGCATATAAAGGTTCCATTCACACTGTACTGTATAGTCTCTTAAGTGTACAATAACATTATGTCTGAAAGGGACACTGTACACACGTTAATTTAAAAAAATACTGCTAAAAAATACCATCATCTGAGCTCTCGGTCAGCTGTAATCTTTTTGCTGGTGGAGAGTCTTGCCTCCATATTGATGGCTGCTGACTGACCAGGGTGCTGGTTGCTGAGGGCCGGGGTGGCTGTGGTGAGTTCTTTGAATGAGGCAGTAATGAAGTTTGCCACGTTGATGGACACTTCTTCCACAAATGATTTCTCTGTAGCACGTGATGCTGTTTGGCAGCATTTTACTCACAGTGGAACTTTTTCAGAATTGGAGTCCATCCTCTCAGACTCTGCCCCTGCTTTATCAACTGTGTGTCCTGTTCCAAATCCTTTGCTGTCATTTCAGCAGTCTTCATAGCATCTTTGCCAGTAGACTCCATCTCAAGAAACCACTTTCTTTGCTCATCTGGGAGAAGCAGCTCCTCATCCATCAGAGTTTTATTATGAGACTGCAGCCATTCAGTCCTGTCTCCAGGCCCCACTTCTAATTCTGCTTCTCTTGCTGTTTCCACCCCATCTGCAGTTCCTTCTCCATGGGAGTCTTCGACCACTCTGAGTCATCCATGATCGTGGGTTGGAATCAGCTTCTTCCAAACTCCTGTTCGTGTTCATATTTTGACCTCTTCCCATGAAACATGAGTGTTCTTAATGGCATCTAGAATAGTGAATTATTTCCAGAAGGTTTTCCATTTACTTTGCCCAGATCCATCAAAGGAATCACTATCTATGGCAGCTAGCCTTATGATACAGATTTGTTAAATAATGAGATTTGAAAGTCACAGTTATTCCTTGATCCCATGGGCTGCAGAATGGCTGCTGTGTTAGTAGGCATGAAAACAACATTAATCTCATTGTATACCTCCATCAGAGTTCTTGGATGACCAGAAGTATTGTCAATGAACAGTAATATTTTGAATGGAATCCTTTCTTGTCTTTTTTCTTTTTCTCTTCTTTTTCTCTTCTTTTTCTTTTCTTTTTCTTTTCTTTTTCTTTTCTTTTTCTTTTCTTTTTCTTTTCTTTTCTTTTCTTTTCTTTTCTTTTCTTTTCTTTTCTTTTCTTTTCTTTTCTTAAAGTAGCCTCCATGCCCAACGTGGGGCTTGAACTCAGAACCCTGAGATCAGGAGTCCCACTCTCTACTGACAGAGCCAGCCAGGCGCCCCAGAATCCTTTTTTTCTGAGAAGTTCTCAACAGTGAGCTTAAAATATTCAGCAGACCGTGTGAACAGATGTGCCATCATCCAGGCTTTGTTGTTTCATTTATAGAGTACAGGCAGAGCAGATTTAGCATAGTTCTTGAGGGTTCTAGGATTTTCAGAATGGTAAATGAGCATTGGCTTCAACTGAAAGTCACCAGCTGCACTATCCCCTAACAAGAGAGTTGGCCTGTCCTTTGAAACTTTGAAGCCAGGCACTGACTTCTCCTCTCTAGCTATGAAAGTCCTAGATAGCATCTTCTTCCAACATAAGGCTGTTTCGTCTATATTGAAAACCTATTGTTTAGTGTAGCCACCGTCATTATCTTAGCTGAGTCTTTTGGATAACTTGCTGCAGCTTCTACGTCAGCAGTTGCTGCCTCACCTTGCACTTTGATGTTTTGAAGCCAGCTTCTTTCCTTAAACCCCACGAACCCATCTCTGCTAGCTTCAGACTCTTCTTCTGTGGCTTGTCTCAGCCTGCATAGAAATTGAGAGAGTTAGAGTTTTGCTCTAGGTTAGGCTTTGTCTTAAGGGAATGCTGTGGCTGGTTTGATCTTCTGCCCAGACCACTAAAACTTTCCCCGTATCAGGAGTAATCAGATTTACTTATCATTCCTGTGTTTTTACTTATCATTCCTGTGTTCCCTGTAGTAGCACTTTTCATTTCCTTCAAGAACGTTTCCTTTGCATTCATAACTTGGCTGTTTGGCCAAGCAAGCTTTCAGCTTGTCTTGCCTTTTGACATGCCTTCTTCATTGAGCTTAATCATTTCTAGCTTTTGATTTAACGTGAGAGGCGAGTGACTCTTCCTCTCACTTGACCACTTACAGTCCATTGTGGGGTGATTAACTGGCCTAATTGCAGTATTGTTGTGTTCCGGGGAATAGGGAGACCTGAGGAGAGGAAGAGAGAAAGAGAAGGAATGGTTGGTGGAGTAGTCAGAACACATATATGCCATCATATGTGGATGTGGTTTGTGGTACACTGAAACATTTACAATAGTGACATCAAAGATCACTGTAACAAATATAATCAAGATGGAAATTTTTTTGTTTTTAACGTTTATTTATTTTTGAGACAGAGAGAGACAGAGCCTGAACGGGGGAGGGTCACAGAGAGAGGGAGACACAGAATCTGAAACAGGCTCCAGGCTTTGAGCTGTCAGCACAGAGCCCGACGCGGGGCTCGAACCCACGGACCGCGAGATCGTGACCTGAGCTGAAGTCGGACGCTCAACCGACCAAGCCACCCAGGCGCCCCGGAAATTTTTGAAATATTGAGAGAATTGCTGAAATGTGACAGACATGAAGTGTCAATGTTGAAAAAGTGGCACTGGTAAACTAGCTTGACACAGTTGCCACCAACTTTCAGTTTGGTAAAAAAAATAAAATAAAATTCAGTATCTGTGAAGTGTAATGAAATGAGGTATACCTATATTTGTTTTGATTGCCATTGTTTCAGCTTTAGGGTGTTTGGTGTTTGGGAGGTAGGGAAAGGGAAGGGTGTGGCGTGCCTGGAAGACATGACTGGGCTTTGCATGTATTTACTCGTAATTAGAAGCCAGTGCAGGTTTTAGAGGTCAAAGTGACTTGATCAGACCTGCTTCAGGAACAGGGCTGAAATGTAAGTTGGATTGAAGTCTTGTAGTGGGGAAGCAAGTGTTTGCTTAGCTGTTAGAGTGCCTTGTAGATGTCAGACATGTTTGATACAAGCCTTCAACATGCATGTCCTAGTTGGAGAAATGAGGGAGGGAAGTAAGGACAAGGCAGGGACCAGGCACCAGGGAGTGTTAGGTGGACAAGAAATGCTGTAGCTCTTCAGGAAAGGCCAGATCATCACTGATCTGAGCATTTCTCTCTCTTTTTTTTTTTTTTTTACATTTTATTTATTTTTGAGAGAGAGACAGAACACAAGCGGGGGAGGGACAGAGAGAGAGGGAGACACAGAATTCGAAGCAGGCTCCAGGCTCCGAGCCATCAGCACAGAGCCCGATGTGGGGCTTGAACTCACAAACCGCGAGATCATGACCTGAGCTGAAGTTGGATGCCCAACCAACCGAGCCACCCAGGCGCCCCTTGAAGGCCTCCTTGAAGAGGTCAGCTGCAAGCCAGGCCTTGAAAAATTGATTCAGATTTGGGAAACATTTTTTGGGAGGGGCAAAGCACAAGTCAGGAGAGTATAGGTATTGGCTGAGTGCACGGTCTGGACGGTGGTGGATGTGGGTTGGCCAGTCGTGAGCAGTATGGTGTGAGGGGAAAATTGCAGTGCCCTCACCAAGCCCACCGTCTGCCTCTCAGCCCTGATCTCGCTGCATCGCACTTGTCTTCCTTCTCGGCCACAGTGTCCTAGTCCTGCCTATATTCCCAGGCCATAGTATACACCAAAGAAAACCTTAACAGCTGCATATTTGCTCTTTATGGAAATTATAGACTGGATATCCTGCTGTCCCCTCAAACTCAGAGTCTAAAATAAAATCTTAATCTTCTCTCTGTCCGTTCCCCCTTTCATTCTGTTCTCAACTAACAGACCTTAAACAGGTCACCCTCCCCTGTGCTCCCACAGCACTGCCGTTTCCCTCTCCATCCCATAATTACTTCCGTGCACCTGTTTGGGATCATCCCGCATGATCTCACCAGCACATCCCTGTCCAGCATGTCACGCTCACCTGGCTCTGGGGACCTGTGTTCCCTTTCTTTTGCCTTCTCTAGTTGTTTTTCCCCTTTAAATTCTCGTTCTCTAGCCGCTCTTCCTCTTTCCCGTCCTCTAAATGCTGGAGTGATTCAGAGATCGATCCTGTATGGAATCCCCTGGACCCGTATGTGGCTTTAAACCTTTCTTTGACCAAACCAAATGCCAGCCTGGTACACACACTGCACTCGCTTGTGCACAGACACAACTGAAACAGGAGTTGCACAAAACAGTTCTTCATCTTACTTTGGGCCCTGGACTCTGTTATTTTCCATTCTGTTCTATTTCTTTTCTTTTTTCTTTCCTTCCTTCCTTTTTTTTCTCTTTTTTTCTTTTTTTTTAAGTGCTGTTCATGACCCACTAAATTGATTTCACAACCTTCAGTTTGAAAAACTGCTCCGGATGATCTCGTCTACTCCTTTGGCTTTAAATACTGTCTTTCTGCTGATGACCATTTATAGCTCCATCCTCATCTTTCCCTGACACCAGACATGCCCGATGTCTACCTGACATCTCCACTCGGACGTCCACTAGGAATCACAAAGTTAACCCGTCCAGCAAGGCACTCCTGATCCCCTTCCGCCCATTACGCTCCCCACCGCTTCCCCCTCCGTACACGGTTCTGGGTTCTCAGCGGCTCAGTAGAGGACAGTGCTGGAGCACAGGCTCCAGAGCCCTCTGCTCGGGCTCAGACCCAGGCTTCTGTCTGATAAGCTTGGAGGCCGTGGGCAGTTACTGAGCCTCTCGCCGCCTCGTTGTCTTCGTTTAATAAAGTGGGCTTGTTGGCTGTACCTTCCTCGTGGGACTCCGGTGAAGGTTGACTGAATTTTTACCTGCAAAGGCCGTAGAGCAGTGGCTGGCATGTGGCCGGTGCTCGGCTGGTGTTGGCGGCTGCTGTTTGTCATCATTGTTGTGTCCCTCGCATCCACTTCTGATCCGTTAGCAATTTCCTTTGGCTCCGACATCAAAATATGTCCTTTATTTGACCACACATCACCACCTTCATCAACGCCACATTCGTCTGTGCAGCCAGCATCCCTTCCCCAGATGACTAAAATAGCTTCTTAACTAACTCCCTGCTTCTGCCCTTGCCCCTCCCAGAGTCTGTTTTCCACAGAACGGAATGGCCGTTTGAGAATTGAAACCAGAGTATGTCGCTTTCTAGCTCAGACCCCTCCAAAGCCTTCTAATAAAATCCAAAATTCTTTCATAGCTTACAGGGCCCTTCGTCAGGACGTCTCAAACTGTAGCGTGCGTGAGCCTCACTGGGGAGCTTGCTCATGCGGATTCTGATTGCTCAGGCCCTCACTGTCCGCGACGCTGCGTCTCCTGCCCGCACCCAGATGGCAGCGCTGCTGCCCTGTGGCCCCCGTGGCAGCACGGCCCTGTGCCCGGGGCCCTCTTCTCGGACTGCGCCGCCCTCTGCTCTCTGCGTTTGGCTTTTGCCACATCAGCCACTTGGTTATTCCTGTCCCCAGCTGATTCCTGCCTCTGGCCTTGTGCTCACCTTTCCACGGGCCTCTGCATGGTCTTTTTCCCCCAGCTCGTTCAAGTCTGTGCCCACACTTCCCCTCCTGGAGGAGGCTGGTCCTGGCCATCCTGTTAACATTCTGTCCTTTCCCTTCTGTCCTTCTCTGTCCCCTCAGCCTCCCTTATTTCTTTCCCAGTATCTCTTGGTCCCTATTTGTTTATTGTTTTGTCCCTATTTGAATGCGTGCATTTATTTGTTTATTGTTTTGACCCTATTTGCATGCTGTTTTCATGGAGGGTCAGAACTTTATGAGTCTTGTTGAAATCTGTATCCCCAGAACTTAGAATTGGTGCCTGGAATGTGGTATTTGCTCAAATGCGTATTGAATGGTGAATATTTATATGTGTAAATGTTTCCCCTGTGAGAAAGGGGCTCTTTGAGGGGGCACCTGGATGGCTCAGTCGGTTAAGTGTCCGACTTCGGCTCGGGTCATGATCTCATGGTTTGTGAGTCCGAGCTCCACATCGGGCTCCACGCTTGTGGTGCGGAGTCTGCTTGGCATTCTCTCTCTGTCTCTGCCTTTCTCTCTTTCCCTCTCTCTTTGCCTCTTCCCTGTGTGCTCACAGTCCCCCTCTCAAAAATAAATAAACTTTAAAAATAAATAAATAGATAAATAAATGGGTCTCTTTGAGAGGAGGGACCTTCCTTATGGTTTTCTTCGTTTTGAATTTTAGGTGTTTACCCTGAGTCCTCACTCTGGTCCCCTCCTACCCTTCTTCACCCTCAGAGCTTCAGTAACACATGACTGTGGTCTTTTTTTTTTTTTTTTTTTTTTAATTAACTTTCTTAGTTAATATTTTGGTATGTGACCTTTCCAGCTATTTTCTGCATTTATTGTTTTGAAATTTATCAGTAACAAAAGAAAAGGTGGAGCGGAGCTTGCTTCTGGTATTGGAGGAACACTTACTTGGCAGAATAATCGTGCAACGTATTGTTCATTTTATCCGGGACAAACTCCAAGGCCACTTCTTTTTGACAGTTGAGGAAACTGAGGCTTAAAGAAGTGAGTAATTTGCTCAAGATCTCACCAGCAGTGAGCTACAAAACCCAACTCAGAATCTGACGTGGCTGGGTTCAGAGTCCTTGTGTGCCATTTCCACTCTCCGTGCTGCCAGGAGAAGGGAGTGCCTGGAGAATGGACTTTCAAGCTGGTCTTCACAGAAGAGTCGGGTTGATCAGGTAGTAAAAGTGGGTAGGGTGCTGGCATTCTAGTCATGGTAACAGCTTGGGCAAGGACCTGGAGGTCTAGAGCACACGTGGGGAAATGGAGAGAAGGCCATTGTCACTGGGAATAAGAAGTGTGAAGGGAGGTCATGAGAGGTGAAGATGGAAATTCTGTTGGTGTCAGAAACACGGAAGGATCTTGAATTCCATGCTGTGAACTGTCATACATTTTCAAGGTGGTCAGATGGGGAACCACAATTTTGTTTATTTGCAAGATATGTCAAACATATAGAAAAGCACCCAGACTAATGGTGCCTGTGTACCCATCGCCCAGATTTAACATCCTTCTGAGTACTTCTCTACCTCCACTAGACCCAAACCTCCAAATGACATGCCTGTTTCATGTATATTGTTTCTAAAGTTTATCCATATTGACACACACAGACCTAGGAGCTAACTTGGAAAAACTCCATTGTTAATTCATCTGATATAGTAAAAAAAGAGCTTGGTCCTACTGAATCTCAAGTTACCCCCTCAGGCTTGTTTGACACGTCTCCCTTAGGCTGAAAGCATGTCTCACCTTTATGGTACAGCAAAGTGTTACAGGTGTGCACCTCGGACTTTGCCTGCCCCTTGGAAAACCAGCCATTTTTCCAAGAAGCCCTGATTCCATTTAGTGAAGGAATGACATTTGGAAATCCAAAACTGAATGTCAGTTTCGTTCCGTAAGATGTATTAGCGTTTTCTTCCAAAAACAACTGTGTGTGTGTGTGTGTGTGTGTGTGTGTGTGTGTGTGTGTGTGTGTGTGTGTGTGAGAGAGAGAGAGAGAGAGAGAGAGAGAGAGAGAGAGAGAGAGAGAGAGAGAGAGATGTTTGGCTTTTTCATTCACCTGGAGGTTGTTTTTATGAATATTACGAGATGAGAGGTCTCACAATTATTTTTCTTCCAGAAAGGTAGCATGTTATCCCAACACCCTTTAATTAATTATAATTTAGAAAAAGTTATGGTGCACGGCAGGGCAGATGTCTCCTGATTTTTCATAGTTTCCCACATTTTCTTGCCTGGCTTTGCACATTTTCTTTATATGAACTTCAGAATTTATCAAAACCTGTTGGGGGGGGGGGTTGCAGTGCAGAGGCAGTGGCACGTCCCCTTGCTGAGGAGGTGATGGTGAGGGGGTGAAGGATGAGGCTGCAAAGCTTGGAAGATTGGTTATGTTGAGCAAAAAATGTAAGTTGATTCAGCAGGTATGTAAATGAATCTTGAGGACAGTGGGAGCCAGGTTTCTTACAGTCTGAGGAGAGAGTTACAAACATGGGAAGATGGAAGGTTGGGAAGAACCCTGAGGGTGTTGGATTAGAATTGGAGGTATCAAGATGAATTTCTTTAAAATACAAACTGCACATACAGAAGTAGTTCTAGGTGTGGGTGTTCGTGTACGTGCATAATATTTTCCAGCTAGAAGCAGTGACATCCCGGTAGCAGTGAACAGTGCTAACACTCAGATCTTTGTTTCTAAATACTTTTCTCCTCTAAAAGGGATCAGGTGTCCTTGGAGAAATAGCTAGTTCCAGGGCTTGAAGAAGGGAAAACACAAGATGAGCCTGAAACGTCTTGTGCCGGGGAATAAGGGAATGCTCAAAAAATGGAATGTGTCAAAAAGGAAGTAAAGGCCTGTTTGAGGAGGTTTCCACTGGTCAGATCTGGGACAGTTTGAGCATCAGTGAATGAATAAATGGGTGAGGAGGGAAAGGTCTGCCTACTAATGATGAATAGAGAATCACCGTTTGGCAGCCATCATAGAAGTGGTTGATTCATGGGAGTCATCAAAGGTGGATGTTTGCCAAAGAACAAGATACTGGCCTAATCTCAGGATTTCTCCCACAACATACTTACGGGTCACCAAGAAGAAGGTAGTAGCTTTACATTGGGGAAACCTGGCAGAGATGGACTTGACCAGGTGACTGTGGTCAGCTCACCCTGCATCTCACCTGCCCTGACACACTGGAAAGAGCACAGCACCGTGTCTGTGCTGCTGAGAACGTGAGAGCCGGGTCTAGACATACAGGTTGAGGTCCATCCCACGGAATGCAAGGGCTTCACTCTGTCAGGGACATGGAAGTCAGGAAAACCCTGAGGAACCCATTCCAGGTCAACAAGACACAGTGAGAAATGACAGCTTGTGTTCCTGGATGGGATCCTGGGCCAGAAAGGAAAAAAATACTGTTTGGGCAGCTTATCAAATTTGAATGGAGTCTGTAGATTGGATTGGTGGTGTAGTATGAATGTTGATTTTCTGATATGGAGGGTTGTGCGCTGGTTACATGGAAGAGTGTCCTTGTTTTTGGAAATATGCATACTATTTAGGGTCGATAGGGCTTCCTATCTTCAACCTGCTTCCAGAGATGTCAGGAAAAAGCTGGTGTGTGTGTGTGTGTGTGTGTGTGTGTGTGTGTGTGTGTGTGTGTGTAGGCTATATATAGGTAATGAATATGCGTAGATAATAGAGCAAATGATATAAACCATTGTCAGTTGGGGAATCTTGTTGAAAGGAGTATGTGAGCACTGTACTATTCTTGTACATTTCTGTGCATTTGAAATTATTTCAAACTTGTTTTCTAATACACTTGAGATTTTGACTGGAACTCTTAGTTTTATAAACTAATCTGGAGACTTGATCTCTTAACCATACTGGGTGTTTTTGTTTAGATACATTGTGTGTTCTTCTGGTTTGTCTATTTTGTTGTGTTTTGAGCTCTCCTTTTGGGTCCTTCAGTAAAGTTTGTCATTTTCATCACATAGCTTTTACCCACTTCTTTGGATTAGCCCACTGGTATCTTTTTAATTATGTTGCTATTGTAAAATGAAACACTTTTTGCCTGTTAAGTATCAATACTAATTGCTTTATGTGATCCTTTTGTATGGGAAGGTTTAGAAATTATGTACTCATATAACTTTAAATGGGAAAAGAATTTCAGTAACAACTTTAAAAGCCCTCAGGCTCAACAGTTAGGAAAAACCTGCAGGGAACCCCAGCTGGCCCCTCACCCTGTTCCTGCTTCTTTTCTAAGAACTGTTGGCTATCCTGCCCACAGTTGTGGCCATCTAAATTGATCTTGCGATGCCCCTGTGAATATGACAAGTAGCCATCAAACGAGGATGGGATCCAACCTCTTTGGGCCAAGCCAGGAACAAATTTATGGCATTTCTGTGCAGTTCTAGAAGCATGCAGTTGATAGGATGCTACAACCTCATGGCTGTTTGAGATTATGTCTAAAAATAGGCCTGCCCACTGTGGAGTGGAAATCGGCTGTTTTTAGGCCTGATTCTGAAAAGAAAAATAGCTCAGAGCTGGTTATTTTTGCATGTACACTCGCCTGAGCTCCACAGTGTCCAAGGTGCATGTGTGGTGTTGGTGCCAGGTTTCCCAGAGCAGAGATTGTGCCTGGCAAATGCCTCTCTCTCTCCAGCCTGCTCTGGACTTGTGGGGTCTTCTGTTCCTTCCTTTCTTCCCCATGAGCAGGGAAGTGCTTTGCTGTCAGTAGGAGCAGACAGAGCAAAGATATTTTTGAGATGGTGTGAGGGGTATATTTTTTAAATGAAGTTAATTAAATTTTAAAGTGATTATTTTCTACGCAAGCATTAATGTAAATAGAAATTAAAAGGAAGAAAATGCAAACCACAGTTCTGCCACCCTCAACAGTCACAAGGTTTTAATTTTGCCATACTATTCTCTGGCTGTGGGCCAAATGAACATCTAATATCTACACCACTGTAACCATAGCACAGGTAACGAATTTACGGGCATACCATGTTTTATTGCACTTCATTTTATTGTACTTTGCAGATACTGTGTACTTTCGGAGGGGGGTTGTTTGGGTTTTTTTACAAATTGAACGTTTGTGGCTATGCTGCATCAACCAGGTTAATCGGCACCATTTTCCAACAGTTTGCTTCACAATGTGTTTCTGTGTTACATTTTGGCAGTTCTGTAATATTTCATACGTTTTCATTATTATTATTATTATTATTATTATTATTATTATTATTATTATATTTCTTATGGTGATCGGTGATCAAGATTATGACTGGCTGAGGGGCGCCTGGGTGGCTCATCAGTTAAACATCTGCCTTTGGCTCAGGTCACGATCTTGTGGTTTGTGAGTTTGAGCCCCGCGTCAGGCTGTCTACTCTCAGTGCAGATCCTGCCTCGGATCCTCTGTCCCCCTTTCTCTGCTCCTCTCCCACTTGGATACTCTCTCTGTCTCTCTCAAAATAAATAAATAAACTTAAAAAAAAAAACACCATTATGACTCACTGAAAGTTCAGAAAATGGTTAGCATTTTTTAACAAAGTATTTTTTTTTTATGTTTATATTTGAGAGAAAAAAGGAGAGAGTGCAAGCAGGGTAGGGGCAGAGAGAGAGAGGGAGACGAGACACAGAATCTGAAACAGGCTCCAGGCTCTGAGCTGTGAGCACAGAGCCCGACATGGGGCTCAAACCCACAAACCGTGAGATCATGACCTGAGTCAAAGTTGGATGCTTAACCAACTGAGCCATCCAAGCACCCCAACAATAGAGTATTTTCAAATTAAGGTATGTGCACTGTTTTTTTAGACATAATGCTATTGCATATTTAATAGACTATAGTATAAACGTAACTTTTTTTTTTAGTTTATTTATTTTGAGAGAGAGAGGGAATGTGTATGCAGAGGGAGGGGCGGAGGGAGGGAGGGAGGGAGGGAGGGAGAGAGAGAGAGAGAGAGAGAGAGAGAGAGAGAGAGAATCCCAAGCAGACTGTGCGCTTTCAGTGCAGAGCCCCACGCGGGGCTTGATCTCACCAACTGTGAGATCTTGATCTGAGCCAAAATCAAGAGTTGGTTGCTTAACCAACTGAGCCACCCAGGCGCCCCCTAAACATGACTTTTATAAAATGCACTGGGTAGAACATTCGTTTGACTTGCTTTATTGGAACCGAACCCTCACTGTCTCTGAGGTACATGCCTGTATTATTCTGCTCTTCGCCGGACTGTGCACATAACGAGCATTTCCCGTGCTGCTGGCATCTTTGCAATTACTGTAGTTAGTGTGTCCTGTTTTGTTAAGTGGATTTACCATAATTTGCGTAATAATTTTGAAATGGTAAAGAATTAGGTTCTTATTGGTAGGCCATCTCAGCCAGCCTCAGTGACTACAGGGTGGGAGCCCGGAGCAAAGTTTTCCTCTTCACTCTCCCCCTGCCCTGCCTCTTTTCTTCATATAGATATCGCTAGAGCGAATACGTACTTTGACTTCTGTTTGATTGTTTGTTTTGAGATTTCCCTAAGATAAAAATCTAGTAAATAGAATTACTAGGTCAAAAGTATTAGTATTTTTAATACCAAATTGCTTTTTTTAAATTTTTTTTTTAACGTTTATTTATTTTTGAGACAGAGAGAGACAGAGCATGAACAGGGGAGGGTCAGAGAGAGGGAGACACAGAATCCGAAACAGGCCCCAGGCTCCAAGCTGTCAGCACAGAGCCCGATGCGGGGCTCGAACTCACGGACTGTGAGATCGTGACCTGAGCCAAAGTCGGCCGCTCAACCAACTGAGCCACCCAGGCGCCCCCCAAATTGCTTTTTTTAAAGAGTTCTGGAAACTTATGCTGCTTTTGTTAATTGTACCAGGTTCACCCCAACCTCACCAGACAGGGTATCATCTCTTAATTTTTTTTTTTTTTGAAAAATTAATAGCTATAAATTTGTGCCCCTGGATTTTATTATCATTAATTTCATCATGGTTGAAAGATATTTTTTATAGTTTACATGACTAATTAGAATACAGATTTTTGACCCTCAGAGAGTAAACTTTTTAGGCATTCTGGGTGGGTTTCTTTTCCTCTAGATGACAGACATCTGAGTTGGTTTCTTAAGCTGCTTTCTGGGCTTCTCAGCCAGGGAGCCAGTCAGCAAGCACTGTCAGTACCTTGGCTTATTCTAAAGGCCTAATTGTGCTGAGACCTATCAGTCACTGGAAAAATCTAGACTGTACCTCTGCAAATAGGACATAGAATTTGAATTATCAAGTCATTGGGCAGGTCTTTGGGCCTGATTGATCTATTTAGGAAGATCCCTCATTTGCACACGTGTAAAGCAAATAGCATGGATATATCCAGATACAAGCAGTGAACTCAGTTCTAGCAAATTTCAAGATTTCTTAAAAAATATATATTTTTTAATGTTAATTTTTTTAGATAGTGTGTGAACGGGGAAGGGGGAGAGAGAGAGAGAGAGAAACACACACACACACACACACACACACACACACACACACACACAGAATCTAAAGCAGGCTTCAGGCTCTGAGCTGTCATCACAGACCCCCGTGTGGGGCTCAGACTCACAAACCGTGTGATCATGACCTGAGCCGAAGTCAGATGCTCAACTGACTGAGCCACCCAGGGTGCCCTTCAAGATTTCTTTTTAAAATGCTTCCCAGGGGCTCCTGGGTGGCTCAGCTGGTTAGGCATCTGACTCTTGATTTCAGCTCAGGTCACGATCTCACAGTTAGTGAGTTCGAGCCCCACATCAGGCTCTGTGCTGACAGCGAGGAGCCTGCTTGGGATTCTCTCTCCTCTTCTCTCTCTGCCCCTTCCCTGCTGTGCACATGCGCTTTCTCTCTCTCTCTCTCTCTCTGTCAAGATAAAAATAAACAAATTTTAAAATGCTTCCTGGTTTGTGAGTGTCTTGCTCCTGGTTCAAGGCAGGCTTCTGCCAGAAGTACAGTGGGGTTTGGGGAGTGGCCATTCCGTACCTCACCTCTGTTTACTATGAATGTTTTGCTTGTTGAACTTTTCTGAGCCTCAGTTTACAAAAAGGAGCACTAATACTTCTTAGAGCATGGTGAGGATGAAAATACATTAACATTTATGTAAAACGCCTGGTGCAGTGCAGGACTTGTATTAGACGTGCAGTAAATAGGAGATTGCTGCAGGTATTATAAATCTGACACAAAAGTTGGTCAGGACTTTTAAAAACCTGGACTTGGGTGCTCCTTACAGAATTTGTGATGTTATGACAGAAAGATCATGGACTTTGGAACTGAGTTATAGAACATCAGCTCCAACTTATCCTAGAAGGGTGACTTTTGGCAAATTACATAATTTGTTTTTGTTTCCTCATCAGTAAATTGAAATGTATGTAAAGCATACAGTGTATGACACGTAGAATAAATGGTAGTTATTATTACATCAATAGCACGTGCCTTGGATAGTGGTTGAGGGCAAGCGTACTCCACTATGTTTGTTGTTACAAAGCAGAGAAAAGCCAGCAAATTCTCTGTTTTAAGGAAGAATTGTAGAGAAGGTCACATTTCAGGAGTTCTTTAGGTTCTGAGAGCCACGTGACTGACAAAGGAGGAAGGAATTTTTGGACCTAGGGATGCTTCAGAAAAGGAAGAGCACGTGGTGGCCTAGACGGGACTGAGCAGGTTTGTTTGGGTGGAGAGGAGCAGAAATGCAGTTGGGAAGACATCAGAGGGCTTCAGGGCATGTGGGGAGGGGAACACCGTCAAGACGTTGGTGAAGCAAAGCTGTTCCGGGTGCTGGGTGCTGGGAAAGAGAACTTCTGGAGGTGTTCTTGTCCGTCAAGAAAGGCGAAAGCGCCAGTGACAAGGCTGGAGAGGTAAGGGACAAATACAGGAAATGGAGAAGTGGCAGGATTAGGTGACATCTTAAATACAAAGGGTTAAAGGAAGAGTTGAGTTTGGGTTATTCTAAAGCTTCTTGCTTAGGGTAGCTGAGAGCTGATTGTGGTTTTCCCGGAGGATGGGAAGTTGGGTCCATTGAGGAAAGAACGTTTTTATCATTGAAAATATGAGTTGGTGACAGCCTAAGAATAAATCTATTTTGTCATCTTTAGAGAAATTATTTTAGCCACAAGTGACGCTGCCCAGAGTCTTTACATGCAGAAGTGACTATTCTTCCCCACCCCCCCCACGCCCCCGCCACTAGAGGCCTTGTCTTCTACCCCCAAATGGTCATCAGAACTGTGGCGGTGCGGTTGATAAATACTGCAAACGCCTTCCTACCCCATCCCTGGCAGTCAGAGCCCAGCACCTGCTTGCCACTCTGTTTTTGGTATTCCATCCAATTTTGAACCCTGGACATATCTTATTTGCAGCTTGGCTGTGCATTTTCTCTGACATTTCTAGGTGTTTTGTTGAGAGGAGATTTCTTAGTTCCTCTGGTATGCCATATTGCATGAAATAGAAGTCTCTCACTCCCCAAGTGATAATAATCTACTCTGAAATCCTAGGAATAAGAGAAGAACTATATTAGTCAGGGTCCTGCAGGAAACAGATGGCATACTCAAACTGGGTAATTTGAGGAGCATTTAATTGTATCATTCAGGAGAGGGGAAGCTTTTCTGTTCCAGGTATGAAGAGTGTGTGTGTGTGTGTGTGTGTGTGTGTGTGTGTTTAATTTTTATTTATTTTTGAGGGACAGAGACAGAGTGTGAATGGGGGAGGGGCAGAGAGAGAGAAGGAGACACAGATCCGAAGCAGGCTCCAGACTCTGAGCTCGGTCGGCACAGACCCCCACGTGGGGCTCGAACTCACAAACCATGAGATTGTGACCTGAAACTGCCTGAGCCACCCAGGTGCTCCTGAAGAGTTTTGACAGAAGAATTAAGGTTTATCCTACTGCTGGCAGAACCGCTGGGGTTGAGAAGGTCAGAGATGCTGCTCCTGCCCATCTAGGGCCGAGGTACCTCAGTGAGTGGTTCTCATGAGCTCACAGGGAAGCCACTATGCACCTGTGTCTGTTGTCACCACTTCCTCTGGGGTAGCGGTCTCTGCTTTTCTTCTGTCTTCCAAATCTGTCTTGTGCTTCTCTTTGCGACCATGCTGGAAAGGGGGTTATGGAAAGTAGCTCCCAGCTTCTGATCTACAGAGGAGGGCTTAGAAGAGAGTCATCATGACACGGAATTGACCACAGTGCAGGATTGGGACTGTTCACAGTGAGTGAGCAGGGTTGGGGACACCAGTGGAGAAAGTGGAGTCTCTGGGCCAGCAATAGCAGGAGTTGTTACTCTCCCAGTCCTGAAAGGCAAGAAGAGGAAGCAGTTCCTGAGGCCTGGAGAAAGTGGCTGTTCAGGTTCCCCAAATGGAGCGTGGCCATTGGCGCACCGTCTCAGCCAGCCTCAGTGACTGCAGGGTGGGAACCCGGAGAACAAATCCCCCCTCCTCACTCTCTTCCTGCCTCGTCCCAGCCAGACTGGGCCAGAAGCCATAGGGGGCACCAGAACCTCTTCGGGTCCCTACTCTGCCTCCTCTCCAGGCCTGGAGTAGGGGGGAGATGGGTGAGGAGGGAGGCTGCAGGGCAAACAGAATGGTCCACCAGGCAGGGGCCATAACTAGAAGCACAGGTGGTGATTTTGTCCTGAGAACTGAGGCAGTTTTTCAAGGCAAGGGAGGAGAAGGGGCAGAAACACAGTGGTTAAGCCAGAACTGAAAAAGGAGCAGGTGCCTGGAGAGACCTCCGAGGAGACGGTGTTGAAGGCAGTTTGGAGGCTTTTGTGGGGAAGACTGGATTGGGGAGTGGGGTGATGTACGTGCAAGGAAAGGAGGACAAAGCAAGCCACGGCTCTTTTCTGTGAGGTGGCAATTCGTGGCCCTGCGACAGGCTGGAGGGCGGGCCACAGGCAGAAGTGGTGGAGGTCGGCATGCAGGCTCTGGGCTGTGAACGTGAGGGCACTGAGTTTGGGACCTCACTAGTGCCACTCCACGGCCCGCTGAACCCATCCAGAAAGCTAGAAAATAGGAGAAAACCAGAAAAGGGGAAATCAGGGAAAGGGAGAGTTGGGGAGGGAGGTGCAGTGGCAAACCTCTTTTCAGAGCGCGTCTACAAATTCCTCATGCGTGACTGGCTTCCTTTGGAGTGTCAGTTTTTCTCTAACCACATCTGCGTTCATTCAAACAAGGAAATTCAGGCATTTGTCAGTATTAATCATGATGTTCAAAACTGTATTTGCATTTTTAAAATGATAGGATGATATCTGAAAGATCTCTCTTAGCTTATTTTATAAGGCTGATACTAAAGTTACAAATATCCTGGCTGACATTGTTTTTTAAGTTTGTTTATTTTGAGAGAGAGAAAGAACAAGCGGGGGAGGAGCAGAGAGAGGGAGAGAGACAGAATCCCAAGCAGCCTCTACACTGTCAGTTCAGAGCCCAACGTGGGGCTTGAACTCACAAACCGTGGGATCATGACCTGAGCCGCAATCAGGAGTCAGCCGTTTAACTGACTGAGCCACCCAGGAGCCCCTCTGGCTGACATTTTTAGTTGCTGGGATACTTGGTTTTCTTCTTGTTTTACTTGGAACTCCCAAAACAGAGGAACTTGCATTCACTTTCTTATGGACCGGATACTTCATGTATATTAAGAATGTTTAGCTTGACTGGTACCCTGCAGGAGGTATTTGGCTGGGAATTTTTTTTTTTTCTTGTCTGGTTCATAAACCAGAACTACAACGATAGGGAGGAGGAGGGCATCCCACAGGACAGGGAAGCTCCAGGGAAGGGCTGAGAAAGACCTCTGAGGAATTGTACCCAAATCTCTTTCCCTCTGGAGATAGGGTTTTCTCAGGGACCCACCGGCCTGCGGTGGGCGGGATTGGCCAGCATTAAGCTCGTCTTCAGCTCTTAGGAGCTCCTGCTAAGGAAAACTTTGGAGCAAGTGACATTTAGATTTACATGTAGATTTTCAGAAGCCTGATGTTATTTACAGAAGGATTAATTAAACAGCATGTAAAATATTTATTTGTGGAGAGAGTATCTCTTGAGAGAACTTTTCATTAACCTACCAGATTTAGTCTTTTTGTTCAGTGGAACCCATCTCAGCCACCTTCGATCGTTTGGAGAAGGCCACTGGCATTGAGAGCCAGGGTAGAGGCACAGTCACAAACAGGAGAAATACCTGTGTGGACAGAATGTTTTCGGCGGTGCTGGAAATAATGGGGGAGGTCCTTGTGAGAGGGAGGCAGAGAAGGGACACACTGGAACGTGTGATCTCTGACAGGACAGATGGCACCTGTCACTGGCTGCATCACGGATCCTCGGGGTAGTGTAATATTAGGAACGTGGCCCGAGGGGGCCTGCTGCTCAGGAGCCTTGTGAGCTCTGTGCTTTGGTGTCCTCATCTGTAAAATGAGGGTGTCCGTGCTGTGAGGGTTAGTGACGGTGCATGTGAGGGGCTGGTACTGTAGCGAACACTACAGTAAGCTATTGTCTGTTGCCCAGCAGCAGATTCACAGGAACACAGAAAAGAGCAGTCTGTTGCAGGAGTTTGAAGATGATGAGAAGCGGTTTCCTTTAGATTCTGAGATTATTTGTACTTGAATGTTTAAAGATGACTTTGGGTCATGTGATTATATAATCAAGCTTAATATCAAAGTAGTAGACACTTGTCTAGCTATTTTAGACTTAAGATATTTCGGGAAGAAGTGGGCCAGCTTTCTGAGTTTGGAGTTACTGACCATCTTCAGCTCTGACCCACGTTTACTCTCCAAAGCCTCCTCACGGCTCTCTTGTGGACTCAAGTTGGGTGTTCCCCGCCTTGGGACTGGGCCTGGAGGATTTTACAGGATTGCAGGGTGTTCGGCACCCTCCAGCTCTGCTTTTAGATTGATCACGTTCTATTTTCTCATCCTGTCACTCTCTCATCTCCCCGCCACGCTACCACCTCTGAGTAGGTACGTTCTAGCCTAGTTCTCTAAAGCCTAGTTCTTCTACCGTTTACTGGTTCACGGAACGCCTGCCGTGTGCTCTTTAATGACATGAAGATTACAGCAAGGGACAAGTCTGCCCTTTAGGAAGTTTACATTCTAGTGGGGGGGAGAGATGACTAGTACCCAAGTAGCATATCTGTGTCTGTTGGGAGATAAGTGCTGGGGAGGGAGATCGGGAAAGCCCAGCCTCGGCTGTGGAGTTAGCTGTTCTTAATAGGATGGCCAGGGAAGGCCTTACCGGTCAGTTGGCCTTTGCCCAGAGACTGGAAGGAAGTTAAGAGGGGCAAGCCATGCGTCTACAGGGGAAGCGCATCGCAGGCAGAGCAAAATTCCTCTGTAGAAATGCCTTTGATGGTCCCCAAAGCAGGATACCACAGGACCAGAGCAGAGACTGGCAGGGGAGGAGGTCAGAGAGTTCATGGGGTGGAGATAGGGACCCCCCAGAGCAGCTTCACTTGAATGAGATGGCGAGTCGAGCCCCCCGTAGGGCTTGGAGATGCGAACTCCAGCTTAACTTTGAAAAGGATTGCTGACTTACCTGCTAGCAGCATTATTGTCAGCTCCCTGAGCAGGAACTAAGAAGAAGAAACTAGCTTAATAAGCCATTGTAAGAAAACTTTGCCCTCACTTACCCTAACCTAGATGTGTTTCACAGCTTTTTTTAATTAAAAAAAAAAAAAAGTTTATTTCTGAGAGAGAGAGAGACAGACAGAACACCATCAGGGAAGGGGTAGAGAGGGAGACACTGAACCTGAAGCAGCCTCCAGGCTCCGAGCTGTCAGCACAGAGCCCGACGCGGGGCTCAGACCCACAAATGACCTGAGCCAGTCGGACGCTTAACTGACTGAGCCACCCAGGTGCCCCTCACAACTTCTTTAAGTAACTGATTTTAAAGAGTTTTGGAGCTCTTTGACCTTGTTTTACTCAGCTAACCCTGAGAAGTAGACAGGCCCAGGCAAAAGGCAAAAAAATAAGAAGATCGTCTCTTGATTGACTAAGAAGAGTAGTACATTACACGCTAATTACATCAGCAAAGGTAATGCAAGCTGTTGACCCAATCGGATGACTTTGAGAAGAGTCTAGGTCCTAGCTGATGAATTTTTATTTTCCTCTATATTTTGTACTGTCTTCCAAAGTGACTGTTTCAATTTCCTACTTCACAGTAATGGCCAGTTATAACTCTGTGAATACTAGATTGGCAAATAAAAATCTGTGTGGGTGTTAGAGGTGCTGGAACTTCTTGCAGACCTACAAAAAGAATCTGGAAGAAAAGTCACTGCTGCTTTGGCTTATGCTGCCTAGTCCTTTGTCCCTGGGAGTTAAGGACAGATGGCTGAAAGGAGGAGTGCCTTGCACACAATTGCTTGTCAAGAAAGAGGTTAAGCCCTAAGTTTGTGAGGAATGACTGCAGCAATCAGGGGATCCATACACTGATCAGAGTTGAGTGTCCTGGGGTCACCAGTCAGTAATTACAGGAAACCTGCAATAGCATGCATTTGGACATGAGACTGAGTTCTGTTGCTCAAAGTTGGGGAGGGTGGGACAGCCAGTGGAGTGACTGCCTCATCATTATTTGAGACTCAGTTCAGCGATCAGACAAATAATAATGAAAGCAAATAAATGAAAGTGTTTTTTTCCTCACACTCCCCCACTGTAACTGGAAGACTTACTTAAAAATTGTTTTGTTTTTTTGTTTGTTTTTTTTATTAATAGTAATAGCACAGCCCCGTAGTTTAGCCCGATAGAATGTTGGGGGTCATTTATTTAATTGTGAGGTTTTTTTCTGTATTAAATTTGTATTTACCCAGAATGTTTCTTTTCATGCTGCCACAGGCTTCTGCCTCACTCCTGAGGCCATTTCCCCACTTATTTGCATTTTCAGAGAGGGATAGGATAAGAAATCAAAGGAGATGAGATTCAGCCCAGTCCCCTTCATCTGGGCGTCTGAATGATTGTATCCCCTCCATCATCTAGACTTGATTTTCTTTGTACGGAGGAGATGCGTGTCTGATATTTTCCTGTCTCCTGTTCCATTTCCAGGAGGGCTGTTGGCCTGCTGCCGTGCTGCTGAACAGTATGCAGTCCTTCCGGGAGCAAAGCAGTTACCACGGAGACCAACAGAGCTACCCGCAGGAGGTACACGGCTCATCCCGGATAGAAGAGTTCAGCCCTCGTCAGGCCCAGATGTTCCAGAATTTTGGGGGTGCAGGTGGCGGCAGCGGTGGCGGCGGCGGCGGCGGTGGGCGACGAGGAACGGCGGCTGCGGCGGCGATGGCTAGCGAAACCTCTGGCCACCAGGGCTACCAGGGTTTCAGGAAGGAGGCTGGAGACTTTTACTACATGGCGGGCAGCAAAGACCCCGTGACGACGGGAACCCCGCAGCCGCCTCAGCGAAGGCCTTCGGGGCCTGTGCAGAGCTACGGACCCCCCCAGGGGAGCAGCTTTGGCAATCAGTATGGGAGCGAGGGTCACGTGGGCCAGTTTCAAGCACAGCACTCTGCCCTTGGTGGTGTGTCTCATTATCAGCAGGATTACACGGGGCCCTTCTCTCCAGGGAGCGCTCAGTACCAGCAGCAGGCCTCCAGCCAGCAGCAGCAGCAGCAGCAGCAGCAGCAGCAGCAGCAGCAGCAGGTACAGCAGTTGAGACAACAGCTCTACCAGTCCCATCAGCCTCTGCCGCAAGCCACTGGCCAGCCAGCGTCTGGTTCGTCCCATCTGCAGCCGATGCAGCGGCCCTCAGCTCTGCCGTCCTCTGCCGCCGGGTACCAGCTCCGAGTGGGTCAGTTCGGCCAACACTACCAGTCTTCTGCCGCCTCCTCCTCCTCCTCCTTCCCTTCGCCACAGCGTTTCAGCCAGTCCGGACAGGGCTACGACGGCGGTTACAGCGTGAACGCTGGATCCCAGTATGAAGGACACGGCGTGGGTTCTAATGCGCAGGCCTATGGGACACAATCAAATTACGGCTATCAGCCTCAATCTATGAAGAATTTTGAACAGGCAAAGATTCCACCAGGGACGCAGCAGCCGCAGCAGCAGCAGCCGCAGCAGCAGGCGCAGCAGGCGCAGCAGCACCCCCCTCAGCATGTGATGCAGTACACCAACGCTGCCACCAAGCTGCCCCTGCAGGGCCAGGTGGGCCAGTACAGCCAGCCCGAGGTTCCTGTGAGGTCCCCCATGCAGTTCCACCAGAACTTCAGCCCCATCTCGAACCCCTCCCCCGCGGCCTCGGTGGTTCAGTCTCCGAGCTGTAGCTCCACCCCGTCTCCTCTAATGCAGAGTGGGGAGAGCCTCCAGTGCGGGCAAGGCAGTGTGCCCATGGGTTCCAGAAACAGGATTTTACAGTTAATGCCCCAGCTCAGCCCGACCCCCTCAATGATGCCCAGCCCTAATTCTCATGCTGCGGGCTTCAAAGGGTTTGGGCTAGAAGGAGTGCCAGAAAAGCGACTGACAGATCCTGGGCTGAGTAGTTTGAGCGCCCTGAGTACTCAAGTGGCCAATCTTCCTAATACCGTTCAGCACATGCTACTTTCTGATGCCCTGACGCCTCAGAAGAAGACCTCCAAGAGGCCCTCCTCGTCTTCTAAGAAAGCAGACAGCTGCACAAACTCCGAAGGCTCCTCACAGCCTGAAGAACAACTGAAGTCCCCCATGGCAGAGTCGCTGGACGGAGGCTGCTCCAGCAGCTCTGAGGATCAAGGCGAGCGTGTGAGGCAGCTAAGTGGCCAGAGCACCAGCTCCGACACCACCTACAAGGGCGGAGCCTCCGAGAAAGCTGGCTCCTCACCAGCGCAAGGCACTCAGAACGAAGCCCCCAGACTCAATGCCAGTCCCGCAGCCGGCGAAGAGGCTGCCTCGCCAGGCGCTAAGGACACGCCGTTGTCATCCGAGGGCAACCCAAAAGTCAATGAGAAGACGGTTGGGGTGATTGTCTCCCGGGAAGCTATGACAAGTCGGGTAGAAAAGCCTGGTGGGCAAGATAAAAGCTCCCAAGAGGATGATCCTGCAGTCACTCAAAGGCCACCCAGCACTGGTGGGGCAAAGGAGACCAGTCACCCATCAGTCCCGCAGCCAGAGCCCCCGGGGGTCGGGAGCAAAGGAAACAAGAATGGAGATAATAACTCGAACCACAATGGAGAGGGAAATGGCCAGAGCGGGCACTCCGCGGTGGGTCCTGGTTTTATAGGCAGAAGTGAGCCCAGCAAATCTCCTGGAAGCCTGCGCTACAGTTACAAAGATAGTTTCGGGTCGGCCGTGCCAAGAAACGTCAGCAGCTTTCCTCAGTATCCTACGGGACAAGATAAGGGTGATTTCACTGGCCACGGGGAGCGAAAGGGTAGAAATGAGAAGTTCCCTAGCCTCCTGCAGGAAGTGCTTCAGGGCTACCACCACCACCCTGACAGGAGATATTCTAGGAGCACTCAGGAGCATCAGGGCATGGCTGGTGGCCTGGAAGGAGCCACGAGGCCTAACGTCTTGGTCAGTCAAACCAATGAATTGGCTAGCAGGGGCCTTTTGAACAAAAGCATTGGGTCCCTACTAGAAAACCCGCACTGGGGCCCCTGGGAGAGGAAGTCAAGCGGCACGGCTCCTGAGATGAAACAGATCAATTTGGCTGACTATCCGCTTCCCAGAAAGTTTGAAATAGAGCCCCAGTCATCGGCTCATGAGCCCGGGGGTTCCCTCTCTGAAAGAAGATCAGTGATCTGTGATATTTCTCCACTAAGACAGATTGTCAGGGACCCGGGGGCTCACTCACTGGGACACATGGGTGCTGACGCCAGACTTGCAAGGAGTGAACGGCTCAATCCAAGTTTAAGTCAGTCGGTCATTCTTCCGGGTGGGTTGGTATCCATGGAAACAAAGCTGAAATCCCAGAGCGGGCAGATAAAAGAAGAAGACTTTGAACCACCCAAATCTCAAGCTAGTTTCAACAACAAGAAATCCGGAGACCACTGCCATCCTGCTAGCATCAAGCACGAGTCTTACCGCGGCAATGCCAGCCCTGGAGCAGCCCACGATTCCATCTCAGACTACGGCCCACAGGACAGCAGACCCGCGCCAATGCGGCGGGTCCCTGGCAGAGTCGGTGGTCGGGAGGGCATGAGGGGTCGGTCCCCTTCGCAATATCATGACTTCTCAGAAAAACTGAAGATGTCTCCTGGGAGGAGCAGAGGCCCAGGGGGAGACCCTCATCACATGAACCCACACATGACCTTCTCGGAGAGGGCCAACCGGACTTCTTTACACGCTCCCTTCTCTCCCAACTCAGAAAGCCTGGCCTCCGCTTACCACACAAATACGCGGGCTCATGCTTATGGGGACCCCAACGCAGGCTTGAATTCTCAGCTCCATTATAAGAGACAGATGTACCAACAGCAACAAGAGGAATACAAAGACTGGAGCAGCAGCTCTGCTCAGGGAGTAATCTCTGCGGCACAGCACAGGCAGGAGGGACCACGGAAGAGCCCGAGGCAGCAGCAGTTTCTCGACAGGGTGCGGAGCCCCCTGAAAAACGACAAAGACGGTATGATGTATGGCCCACCAATGGGGACTTACCACGACCCCAGCGCTCAGGAAGGCGGGCGCTGCCTCATGTCTAGTGACGGTCTGTCTAACAAAGGCATTGAATTGAAGCATGGCTCCCAGAAGCTACAACAAGAATCTTGTTGGGATCTTTCCCGACAGACTTCTCCAGCCAAAAGCAGCGGCCCTCCGGGGATGTCCAATCAGAAAAGGTACGGACCCCCCCACGAGGCCGACGGGCACGGGCTCGCCGAGACCGCACAGTCATCCAAACCCGGCAATGTTATGCTCAGGCTTCCAGGCCAAGAGGATCATTCTTCTCAAAACCCCTTAATCATGCGGAGGCGGGTGCGTTCCTTTATCTCTCCCATCCCCAGCAAGAGGCAGTCACAAGATGTGAAAAACAGTAACACCGAAGATAAAGGGCGCCTCCTTCACCCACCAAAAGAAGGCGCCGATCGAGCATTCAATTCCTATGCGCATCTTTCTCACAGTCAGGATGTCAAGTCTGTCCCTAAGAGAGAATCCTCCAAGGACCTTCCGAGTCCAGATAGTAGGAACTGCCCTGCCGTCACCCTCACGAGCCCTGCTAAGACCAAAATACTGCCCCCTCGGAAAGGACGGGGGTTGAAACTGGAGGCTATAGTTCAGAAGATCACGTCCCCGAATATTAGGAGGAGTGCATCCTCGAACAGCGCGGAGGCTGGGGGAGACACGGTTACTCTCGATGACATACTGTCTTTGAAGAGTGGCCCTCCCGAAGGTGGGAGTGTGGCTGTTCCGGACGCCGAGATGGAGAAGAGAAAAGGTGAGCTGGTATCTGACCTAGTCTGTCCCACAAGCCAGGACTTGAACGTAGAAAAGCCCCTGGCGAGGTCTTCCGAGGAGTGGCGTGGCAGTGGGGACGACAAAGTGAAGACCGAAACACACCCAGACACGGTCACCGCTGGAAAGGAACCCCCTGGCACCATGACGTCCACCACCTCACAGAAGCCTGGGAGTAACCAGGGGAGACCAGACGGTTCCCTTGGTGGGACTGCGCCTTTAATCTTTTCTGACGCAAAGAATGTACCTCCAGCGGGCGTGTCGGCCCCTGAGGCAAACCCCAAGGCTGAAGACAAGGAGAGTGATACAGTGACGATTTCCCCCAAACAAGAGGGTTTCCCCCCGAAGGGGTACTTCCCGTCAGGAAAGAAGAAGGGGAGACCCATCGGTAGTGTGAACAAGCAGAAGAAACAGCAGCCACCACCTCCACCCCCTCAGCCCCCTCAGATACCAGAAACCTCTGCAGATGGAGAGCCAAAGCCAAAAAAGCAGAGGCAAAGGCGGGAGAGAAGGAAGCCTGGGGCCCAGCCAAGGAAGCGGAAAACCAAACAGGCGGTTCCCATCGTGGAACCCCAAGAACCTGAGATCAAACTAAAGTATGCCACCCAGCCACTGGATAAAACCGACGCCAAGAACAAGTCTTTTTTCCCTTATATCCATGTAGTAAATAAGTGTGAACTTGGAGCCGTGTGTACAATCATCAATGCTGAAGAAGAAGAACAGACCAAATTGGTGAGGGGTCGGAAGGGTCAGAGGTCTCTGACCCCGCCGCCCAGCAGCACTGAAAGCAAGGTGCTCCCGGCTTCGTCCTTCATGCTGCAGGGCCCCGTCGTGACAGAGTCTTCTGTTATGGGGCACCTGGTTTGCTGTCTGTGTGGCAAGTGGGCCAGTTACCGGAACATGGGCGACCTCTTTGGACCCTTTTATCCCCAAGATTACGCAGCCACTCTCCCGAAGAATCCGCCGCCCAAGAGGGCCACGGAGATGCAGAGCAAGGTTAAGGTACGGCACAAAAGCGCGTCCAACGGCTCCAAGACGGACACTGAGGAGGAGGAAGAGCAGCAGCAGAAGGAGCAGAGGAGCCTGGCCGCCCACCCCAGGTTTAAGCGGCGACACCGCTCGGAAGACTGTGGCGGGGGCCCTCGGTCCCTGTCCAGGGGGCTCCCTTGTAAGAAAGCAACCACCGAGGGCGGCGGCGAAAAGACCGTTTTGGACTCAAAGCCCTCCGTGCCCACCACTTCCGAAGGTGGCCCCGAGCTGGAGTTACAAATCCCTGAACTACCTCTTGACAGCAATGAATTTTGGGTCCATGAGGGTTGTATTCTCTGGGCCAACGGAATCTACCTGGTGTGCGGCAGGCTCTATGGCCTGCAGGAGGCGCTGGAAATAGCCAGAGAGATGGTGAGTGCAAAGCCCCTTCCCAGCTTGCTCTTTCTGTCCCTTCTGGGCGGTTCCTTCCGCCTTCGCTTGTTCCAGCCCTGTTGTTCTGTAGCGCATGGCAATCCCTCCAGATTAAAGCCCCTAGGCTCAAACGATGGACAGAAAATGAAGTAATTTGGAAGATTTGTTTAACGTCTGTTTTATCGGTAAGAAGGGTCCCTGGGTTACAAAGTCACGTGGGTGCGGCACCGCTTACCAGAACACACCCCTCCTCGAACCCGACCGCCCACTCCTCTGCCAGTTTCCTGTTTCTAAACAATAAGCTTTTACCGCTATCTGTGTTATTCACGGATCCTTTTCCCCCGTTTTTCAACATCTGACTCTGTAACGCTTATGAAGTATACCACGGTTATATTTCCTTTCTTCTAAAACTCTTCCATTTCTCTAGAATTATTAATTCATGTTTTTATGGCTTTCCTTGGACCACATCTCCCTGACCCAAACCTGACAGTCAGGGTATTTACTGTTTAGGACTGTTTGGTAACTGTTGTCCTGGGGCATTCGTCGTCATCATCACTCACTTCTGTCCTCCAGTGAACGCTGTTTCCTCAACCCCATGTCTTCGCCTTTCTTAGCCTGCGCCCTCAGCTCACACGGGACATCATCATCCCTTAGGAGTTTGCTGAGAAGGGTGGCGGGAGGTAAATACTCTGAGATCTTGTCTTACGCGAAAACATGTCTTTATCCCATCCTCTTGCTTAATCGAGCTTTGGCTGGGTATAGAATTCTAGATTTGGAATAATTTTCTCTCACTGCCTTCAAGTCCTGACTCCTGACTTGTCCTCTAGCTTCTAGTGCTGCAGTTGAGGGACAGGAGCTGTTACGATTCAGTCTTTAGTGTGTGTGCTGCCTTCCTCCTCTGGAAGGTTTGAGGATCCTCTCAGTTGCCCTTGGGGTGGGTCTCTTCACTCACTGTGCCAGCCCTTGCTGACTGTAAACTCCTGCCTTCCAGCTGAGGAAGTTTGTTGTGTGTTGTTTCTTGGATACTTTCCTTCCTTCTCTTTTCTCTGTTCTTTCCAGAATCCTGTCAGTTAGGTGTTGTACCTCCTGAATTAATCCTCTGGCTTTGCCTTTTCTCTCCTGGGTTCGTTCTCTCTCTCTCTCTCTCTCTCTCTGCCTTTTCTAATTTCTCCACACTCTCTTCAGCTCTAAATAAAGATTTATTTATCTTTATTTCTGATACTCTCAAGAAACTTCTCTTTTCCAAATATCCTTCTGGGAGGTGGACCATTGACTGCTTGAATTGGGTTGGGTTAGAGACCTAACTCCTCTTAAAATTTTGAGCCAACGACCTGGTTGCTGGCCCCGCTTTCTGAGACGCCTGTGCCTTTCCAGGCTCTGTGCCACAGTGGCTGGCGTTCTAGTGGCTCCTCTGCTGCACTCGTTCCTCTCTGTGCCTCTCAGACCGTTGGCTCGCGCCCTCTTTGTTCGATTTCCAGCGTCTGGAAATTGGGACATCTCTCAGGTGTTTGTTTCCTCTCCCATTCTTCATGTCCTTGTCCTTCATGTCCATGTCATAGAAGCTATTCCCTTTCTCTTTCTGGGAGGGGAACAGATGTGGGAAATGAATGTTGGGTCTACGATATTGAATCACGCAAGAGTTTTTGTATTCATATATATTTAAATTTTATCACGCTGGACAAATATACTGATGACTTTTAATCATCGTGAAGAAGGATTATGTCAGCCAGGATCATAGTATCCTTGGACATTCTTTTCCTCTCCCCCTACGTTTCTCCCCAAAGCAGTATATTTTATCATTGTATTGTCTCCAGAATTTATCAGTCTCTGATAAAAAGGAAATCAAAACTGTAAACTGTAGTAAAGAATGTAATTAATGGGAAGTTTATATATTTTTTAATTAAAAAAATGTTTTAATGTTTATTTTTGAGAGAGACTGAGACAGAATGTGAGTGGGTTAGGGGCAGAGAGAGAGGGAGACAAAGAATTTGAAGTAGACTCCAGGCTCTGAGCTGTCAGCACAGAGCCCGACACAGGGCTTGAACTCACAAGCTGTGAGATCATGACCTGAGCCAAAGTCAGACGCTTAACTAGCTGAGCCACCCAGGTGCCCTGTGAAGTTGATAACATAATTTAAATTAGAACATTCTGATTCAGTCACACAAGGGGCTTGCCTTTCCCTCTCAGACCTTTTCCCCCCACGTGAGTTTTTTCTCCCTCCTTTCCTCTCCATCACCAGAGTTGCTCCCAATCCCCAGGCTTGAAACACATTTACTTTGTACACATGTGACATTTTACAATGCACAAGTCCTAAAGGGACCTAACATTTAAGACCTTTAAGTACAAAATTCTGTAAATAGTCAATCCTGAGTATTCAGTACTCTATCAGCTGGTGGCCTCAGTACTCATCTTGCTGGTGGCCTGCCTGCCATATTTGGTGGTTTGTTTTGTTGTGTTTGTTATTTCAGGTATGTGTCCCTGCCCACCTGTCAGTGTTTGTTTTCTTTCTTTCTTTCTTTCTTTCTTTCTTTCTTTCTTTCTTTCTTTCTTTCTTTCTCTTTCTTTCTTTCTTTCTTTCTGTGTTTGTTTATTTTGAGAGCGAGCACATGTGCACTTGCACTGGCAAGCAGGGGAGGGGCAGAGAGAGAGGGAGAGAGAGAATTCCAAGCAGGCTCTGCACTGTCAGTGCAGAGCCCAATGCAGGTCTTGATCTCAAGAACCATGAGATCATGACCTGAGCCAAAACCGAGTCAGAAGCTTAACTGACTGAGTCACCCAGGCACCCCTACCAGTGTTTTCTTTATTACAACATAGAATATTATTAATCTCTCTCAGAGTAACTTTTTTAAATGTTAATTTTTGAGATAGCACCGGTGGAGTAGGGGCAGAGAGAGAGGGGGACAGAAGGTCCAAAGCAGGCTGTATGCTAACAGCAGCCAGCCCCATGCGGGGCTCAAACTCATGAACCATGAGATCATGACCTGAGCCGAGGTCGGACACTTAACCAACTGAGCCACCCAGGTGCCCCTCTCAGAGTAACTTTTATGTCTAAACTGTTGAACGTTCTGGGGCAGTCATTGGTAACCGGTTGTCAGCAGGTGGACTCCTGCCCAGCAGATCCCTAAATCCTGTGTCTCAGCCCACATCTAGTTTATAGAAAGTAGAAGACACCCGAGAATAATGTGACCACACTAAATCACAAGTCCCTCCACCCCAGAAAGGTTGGTGACCAGCAAACTTGCCTCTTAAAATTCCTAATTGGGAATCTGTGTCTTCAGAAAGTCACAATTTAGCTTATTTACTACTTGTCAGCTTTGATCCCAAAGTAAAATCTGGCATGTTATATAGTTGGAACAAATAGACTGAATATGATAAATCATTCTCTCTGGCCCATCCCCATCCCACCGCTGCCATGGACTAGGTGGTTAGGAGAACATGAAGCACTTTAGATGGAGAAAATTGAAAGTGGTTTCTGTTTTTTAGAAATAATTTCAGGGACGCCTGAGTGGCTCAGTCAGTTGAGTATATGACTTGGGCTCAGGTCATGATCTCAAGGTTCTTGGGTTCAGGCCCTGCGTCGGGCTTTGCGCTGACAGCTGGAGCCTGCTTGGGATTCTCTGTCTCCCTCTGTCTCTGCCCCGCCCCTGCTTGTGCTCTCTCTCTCTCTCTCAAAAATAAAAAAAATAAATAAACATTAAAAAATAAAATCTTAATTTCAGCCTCAGCTATTTCAAAAGTACTTCAAATTAATCATCTGTCCTAAGGGATAAAAAGTTGGAATGCTCCATTTAAAGGTAAAAGGCATAAAGGCAGTAATTTTGTCCCTATGCTTCTTCCATATACTAGAGGCTCTAAATTAGATTTTTGGGTTCTCTGGTGGCCCCATCAGGGCTGCAGATTCCACCATCTCCTTTAATAACAGGGTTCAGACAAATAGCTGATCAATCTTATTTTTTTAATTGAGGTATAATTGACATAGAACATAGTAGTTTCATGACAAATCTTAAATATACGTCATACTACAGCTGAATCTTTATCTTCTTATGTTGCACTCTCAATGCCATCACCCTTTAAAAATTACTAAGCTTTTTCTTCCCTCAATTCCGTTCTGTTTATTTAACATCCATTTTGGAGTAGAATGCTAGCTTTGTATATTGAATTTAATTTCTCTGTACACTTGCATATCTGTTTTATTCCCACAAGCCACCCAATGAGATAGGAAGGGAGACAGCACCGTTCCATTACCCTCAGAATAAAGAATGATTTGGCTTTAGTGAAACACACTCGGATGGATGTGTTGATTTTAAAAATGGTTTAAAAAATTATGCTTCTTTAGCTTTTTGAGCTGACCGATGTTCCACTATGACTACAGGCTCTTTTTCTGTTTTATTTGCCCGGTTTTTATTCTCCTTTTCCTTATGTACTTGAGAACAAATTAAAATTACACTAACTTGCCTTCTCTTATTTAATTTGATAGATGCTGTTTCAATTTGTCAAGGCCACTTTGAGTCTAGTTTTGTCTTAGGTTTTAGCAGATGCGTTCAATTGCAGTGCGCTTAACAAGCATCCTATCATGTTGAGATAAGGCCACATCTATTTCATTAGAGATCCATTTTGGCCTGTGTATTTATCAGGTGTTTTGACAGGCATAATATTATAACAAAATAATATGAAGTCCTCGAGAGACAGCAGTTCCCTCCCTGTAAGTGTCACACTGTGAAAATTGCTGAAAACTAGAACATTCCTGTTCAAGCAGATGGCCTTTGCTCTCCTTCCTTTTCTGAGTGTGGGACTTAATCCGTTCATTTCTGCACAGTCCTCTGGTTTTGTCTGACTCTTACCTCTGTTTATTTACCTTGGTCCGATTGTATATGTGAGCCCACAGTGACCTCTGATCTGACACAATGTTGTGACAGAGGCAGTTGTCTCGAAACAGACATACGCATAACTCGGTGTACAGAAACCGTGTTTGATACTTTTAGAACGTGAAGGCCTTCAGGGTTCAGGGTTGTGGCAGCAGACAGGGATCCCTGGTGTGCCCTGCTCTGGGGAAGAGCTGGCCTGCTTGTTCCCTCCTTTCCCCTCCACAACCCCCCCCCCCCCCCCCCCCCCTGCCCCGGCTGACCACTCCCCTTCCAAACAGATTCTTAACAACCTCCATGGGAATTTAAAAAGTTTTTACCCCACAGTGTGTATTAACTAGATTGGGGTTAATATTTTTTTTTTAAATCGATGTATTAAAGATTCCATTTAAAGTTTTGTTTTTTCTTTTTTTTTAAGTTTTACCTAAGTAATCTCTACACCCAACGTGTGGCTCGAACTCATGACCCCAAGATCAAGAGCTGAATGCTCTTCTGACTGAGCCAGCCAGGCGCCCCTAAAGTTTATTTTTAATATAACTTTAAATAGATCCTTCCACCATCTCTAACAGGCTAATATTCTCCTTAATTTTTAAATTGTGACAACATAATTTCACAAGTGTAAAAGTATCAATATATCTATTACATTATGAAAACGTAACTGCATGTTAAATGATCAAAAACAGGTCAGTTTGCCTCTCTGGTTATGTGTGAAATAAAGGCGTTGTCCTATGCTCCCTGAATTTCCGTTTGTGTTCCCTGAGTGAGTAATGGACTGTCACCCACCCATGGAGGCTGCCCAGGTCCTGCTGAAGGTTTCCCACTAGGCTCCTGGTCTCTGCTCTTGACTCACTGGACACGCATGCCCCACGGTGACGGTCCCTCCCCTGGACCCCTCCCTACCCCCTGCCCTGGCTTCCTTACACTGCCTTCCTCTCTGGTCCCGTCTCTCTGGCTGTCACTTCATCATTGTTGCCACAAATCACACCTCTGTCCCAGCCTGTCTGTATCACCCATTCAGGCACCGGGGTTCATGCATCTCTCTATTCCTGTGACTTTCAGCAGATAACAGAGTTGTGTGATTATCTTATTACCTGTTTTTCTCAACACGACCTGTGATGACCTTGACACTAACCTCCAGAGAAAGGTTAACTTTCTTTCAGGATTTGGTTTTTCTGAATTCTAAGGAGTATCATGAAATTTGCAGTTTTGAATTTTGTTGCTTATATTGTGTTACAGAATACGTTGTGACAAATTGAAAGAAGTTTCCTAAAATCTGTTTCTTTTAGAGGTGGAGGGATAATGAGAGAAACTTTACACCTGATTATAAAATAAAAGCTATAAGGAATAGACTAAATGCCAAAGGTAAAGGACCATAAACAAGAATATCGACAGGTGACTCCATACGAGGCCAAATAAGTCATCCCTGAGCCGTTGAACTGGTTACTGCTGATGTGTTAAAAGAGCTAAGGTGATGAGATGGCACGCAGAGGTAGGCATTCGTTTCACGTCAGCAGCTGTCTGGGTCCCTCTAGAAAACCGGTACAGCTCTGAAGTTTGAGCGCTGGAAGCGCCCCTCACTCCCTCCTCAGCGTCGGGGAGCCTTGGCCCCAGGTCCCACACTGGTGTGTGGGAAACGGCACTTGGCAGGAGGGCTCCCGGCCTCTGTCAGGAAGGGTGATGTGATTCACGCATCGTGCCACACGCTTCCCCGCGCGAGAGCTTGGGTTTTCCAGGACGTGGGGCTTCCTTCGTTCCATACTGTCCTCCGCCCCTTGCCCCAGGCCAAGGCCAGTTTTGTAGGACCTGAAGGCCCCCAGCTGCAGGCCGGTGTCTTCCCATCTTCCTATTGAAAAGAAGTCTGATAAGGGAAAATCCAGTCAGCCTAGTGGTACCCTCAGAGATCCTCCTCGCCTTTGTGCCTTTGCCGTTCCGCTCAGCGGCGGGGAGGTGGCGGTCCGTGAGAGCCCTGGAGTCCTGTTGCCTCGTGTGAATCCGGGACTTGGCATTTCCTCGCCAGTCACTTGCTCAAGGCACTTACTTAGCTCGTGTGCCTCCCCTTCTTCATCTATAAAACATGGAGACTGAGAGCGCCTGCTGCGAAGACGGTTGTCAGGAGCACGAGTGACCCTTGGGAAGGTGCACGGAGTAATGTTTGGCGAGGCTGTGGGCCGGTGTCTGCCCTAGAGTGGCCTTCTCGTGCTCTCGTGAAGGTGCGTTCCTGTGGGCTCACCCCGGGAGCTGTGGTCCGTGGGCCGTCAGTGCTTCTTCCAGGAAGGGAGGCTGCCCTGCATGTGAAACAACCATTTTCTTTTCATTTTTACTCTTGTTTGGGGAGAGCAGGGCGTGTGGCATTTCAGGTGCTGTATTGGTTAGTGTCTTCTGATATGGCAGCAGCCCACGCGGACATTCTCAGGAATTAGATTATTCAAAGGAGAGGAGATGGAAAGAAGGGAATAAAATCTGCCTTGTCCATTAAATAAGAGCATTAATGTTCTTTTTTGTGAGTTGGCAATTTTTCGATAGTGATTACCTAAGGCCAAAGTAAAGAGTCTACCCAGTAGTAAAGTTACTTTTTTTTTAAATTTTTTAACAGTTTTTAATTTATTTTTGAGAGACAGAGAGTGCGAGTGGGGGAGGGTCAGAGAGAGAGAGGGAGACACAGAATCCGAAGCAGGATCCAGGCCCCGAGCTGTCAGCACGGAGCCCGACGCGGGGCTCGAGCTCACAAACTGTGAGATCATGACCTGAGCCGAAGTCGGATGCTCAACCGACTGAGCCACCCGGGCACCCTTAAAATTATTTTTTAAATAAACATTTTTGATGGGTCAGCACCCAGAGATCCAGAATAATAAAGAATTCACAGAATGATTCAGAACCATCACACTCCACCACCCGCCCCCACCAAAAGGTAACACGTATAGTATATGAAGACTGCAGAGGGCTGTACTGTAGTCTGAGGATTGAGCCTGTGACTTAAGGGCAGTGCGAAACCACTAGCAGTTTCTGAGTGTGTAACATCACACGATTGGGTTTGGTCTTATGAGGGCAACTCAGGAGAGACGCAGGGAGAGATGAAGAGGCAGGTCTCTGGTTGAAGGGCTGTGGCATTAGTCTACATAGAGATGACACGGGCCGAAGAAGTGGCAGAGAAGGGAATCGGAAGGAGCGGATAGATAACGACGATCACTTTGGAATTTAAAGTCGATAGAATCCAAAACCAACTAGGTGTGGCAGGTAAAGGAAAGTGAGGAATGATGCTGAGGCTTCCCATCCAAGCGAGCGGGTCAGCGGAGGGGGTGGGTAGGACCCCAGTAGCAGCAAAGAGGGGATGAGGAAGAGAAGGGAGACCCTCGTTTGGCAGCTAACGTGTTGTGGGCAGGAGGGAACACTAGGCGTGAAAGCTCAGCCGAGTCTGCGTGTTCGGGGCGACCGTGCTTCGGGGCGACCGTGCTCCGGGTCTCCAGGACGGTACTTTCTCCTCAGGACTGGCTGGTTTTTATTTAGCTTTTTGGATATGTGTAAAACCAGTAAACTTAATCCACGTTGCAAGAAAGTGGGAAGAAATAGGAAATCATGAGATCTGTGTCATTAAAAAAAAAAAAAAAAATCCTTCATTAGAGAATTCTCTGAAAAGCCATCAAAGAGATTAAGCTATCATTTTAATTATTGCTACAATATGATTAGGGGTGGGAGGGGGCACAGAAGAGGTAATTTGCTATTTTTGGCTTTCTAATAATTTTCCAAGACATTGACATTATTGACAACACAGTGGAATACCAAATTGCATTTAATTATAGTGAGAAAGAGCTGATATGAAACATTACTTTTGGGGGCCTGGAAAAGACTATTGTGCACAGTGTAACACCCCATTTTCTCAGAGTTCCAGGGTGTAGCTGAAGGCCTGTATGTGCTGAACTGAGATGAGACAAAGTGCAAGCCCTTTACTTTGAGGTCACATGGGTTCAGGGTTCATGAGGTTCAGGTTGTCACTATGCACGGACACTTATTTTTGGAGGGTCTGAGAAGTTCCACTCACAGGAAGCAAACAGGAAAGCCAAGAAAGGACTAAATTTAGGAAGCAACAGGAAAGCCGAGAAAGGACTAAAGAAGAACAGGTTTAGCAGACTGGCCACACGAGCTCTACGGGGGGCGCTGGGTACGTCCACAGGCTGGAAGCTCCGTCTTAACTCCTGAGTCATAAAAGGGCAAACTACCTTCTATGACAGAATTACATGTTCTCTACATAAGCGTAAATAGTAACAGTGTTATTCATATCGTAAAACTAATGGAACAGTAGGTAAAAGAAAGGCAAAATCCTGACAGCCCAGTAGATTTGCCTCTTTTCCAGATTTTGTCCATGTGCCTGTTTTACTAGATATAATAATAGTGTAGTAACAATTGTTGACACGGATGGAGTGCTTTCCAAGCGCTGTGCGTGAATTATCACATTTAAACCTCACAGCAGCCCTCCGAGGTGGGCCTCCTTGTGCTCCTGGACAAAACTGAGTCCAGGATCCAGACCCAGAGAGGCTCTGCCATTAACTATAGATACAAAGCTGTGTGGCTTTTTTCACTTAATTTTGTAATTTTAGCTTGCATAGTAACTTAGGGTATTTTGTTTTAATACGTGTATAAATGTAATTTAGCCAAGTATTCCTGCACTGTTAGACATTGAGGATTCCAGTTTATTTACTATTTCTTATGTGGCGGTAAACATTTCTATTCATGGAGTTTTATGTGAGGGAAAACCTCCAGATGTTAAGCTGCTAAGTCAAAAAGTGTGAATATTTTAAGCGTTTTGCTAGGCATTATCTTGCGGTTTAACCAAAAAGGATCGTATTGAGCTGTGATCATCCACAGATACAGGAGAGCCCACATTTTACTATGAGGCAAACAACATTGGGTATTTTTAAATTTTTAATTTTTTCCTTTAAATTTTATTTCTTGGATTAGTGATATTGCAGTCGTCCCCTATTACTTTTAATGTTTCTCCTCAGTTTGTCATTTTTGTGTGCACCATTTCCCCAGTCTGAATAACTTCAGTTACCTGGGAAATGGGGACCCATGGAAACCCTTTCTTCAGGAGGGCCACCTAAAGGAGGCATTTAGGAGAGCACCTAGATAAAGTTTTCTCATCTATAAATAGGACGGTGACCGAGGACTGTTGGTACAATTAACTTCGTTGGAGATCAGGCAGCTTCGTTGGTGGACACTAAACTATTCCTAGAAGCTTTGGCGTCGAGGTAGTTTTAAAGGAAGCAAGTACTGTGAGCTGGTGTCCGGCCTGGAAAGTGTCCTCACGTGTCCTTTTAGTGGAGGCATGTCCCTATCAGTAAGCTTCTTGGGTAGAATTAAGCTGAAGAGGAAAGTCAGCCCTGGATGACCCTGTCCCAGTAAGCCAGGTACGGTGGGGTGATTTTGGCCACTGTGCTTACGAGCTGACACTTAATTTGAATATGTTGCCAGCAGACTGCTGTCAAATGTGCCTTAAGAGAATAGAACTGAAGAACTGCCACACAAGCAGATGCGTGAGACCAAGGTCAACACAACGGCGCGTTTCCGTCTGAAAGAACAAACTTCAGGATGGGAGAGGGACCCAGCTGCAGTGACATCAGTTTTGGAGGCGTTTCATTTCTTACGTGTTTCACTGCACAGCCTGTGGCAGAGTTTCTAGTAAAACGTCTTTGTTCATTTCACTCGCAGGCGTACTCATGGTAACTGGCTCCACAGAGATGCCAGGTGGCTCCAGGCTTGGAAAACTGTCTCTGTGAAGTTTAAATCTTGGTTGAGCCGGGTGTCAGGTGTAGGCCTTTGGTGTGCTTGTAAGTTGTATTTGCTGCTGTTGTTGAAAAAAGCTGAGTTGGTGGGATGATGGTTCGTTAAGCAGTAGGATAGTTGGCCAGTTGGTTCTCTTTGCCTGTTTCTAGGTAGAGTTCCCTCTGGAAGAAATCAAAATATATTAGTGCTTTGAAAAAGCAGCCCCTCAAAAACACTGTTTGTGTTTGCAGACACGAGACTTCGCACCTCCCAGCAGGCCTGGGCATTTTAATCCACTGTTGTTGTTCTTGAAAAGCACATTTAAAAAACCAGCTCACCTGTCACCTGGTCCTCCAGGCAGCAAGTCCCCAGCACTGCCGTCATACCTGTTGTGCCACTCAGCACCATGTATCATGACTTTTCCTGACTGAACCGACCATAGTGCCTGACACATGGCTGATCAGGGCAGGGTGAACCTGTGTCTAGCTGGCTGTCCTAAGAGACCTGTAACGAGCAACAGATGTTTGGTGGTAGGAGGTGGGCCTTTGGATGCCATTTAAAGTACTTACTTTATCTTATGTTTTTAAATGTTTGTTTATTTTTGAGAGAGAGAGAGAGAGAGAGTAGGGGAGGAGGGACGGAGAGAGAATCCTAAGCAGGCTCTGCACCGTCCGTGCAACACAGAGCCCGACGCAGGGCTTGAACTCACAAACTGTGAGAATATGACCTGAGCCCAAACCAAGAGTCATGGGACTTGAACTCAGTGAAGTATAAGATCATGCATGACCTGAGCCAAAATTAAGGGTCGGGTGCTTAACCAGCTGAGCCACCCAGGCCTCCCACTCTGCGGCGATGTTTCTAAAACCCAAGCATAGCCTTGCCCTGCAGGCTTCCAGCCCCCGTTTACTGGCACCTTACACTTGTCCATTCAGCCAGTATTAGTTGGCATCTGTTCTGTGCCAGGAACAAATCAGTGCACATATTTAAAATGAGATGATGTTATAGACAGTGACTGGGTAGCTGCTTCAGATTGGGGGTCCAGGTAAATTTCCCTGACAGGCTGAGGTGGGAGTGGTATAACGAGCCACTCGTTATATAATGAGATCAGAGGGCACTGTAGACAGAGCATACAGAGGCTGTAGGGGGAAACCGAGCTTGGTGGATTGGAGAAACAGAAAAGGCAGTATGGTGAGGCAGTACTGGATACAGAGAGAGGGTAATGAAGTTGGAGAGGTGGGCAGGAGCTAATTCCTGTGGCCTGTGTGAGCAGGACTGGCACAGAACAATGGGGCGGACACGATACCGTTTCTTGACGCTGGAAAGCCTGGAGGAGGAACCGGTTTGGTGGGGAAATCAAAAGGTGTACTATGTTCGTGGTGAGTCTGAGGTGCCTCTTAGCCATCCAAGGGAAGTACGACCCTTTCAGAACTAAGGAATTTTGATGGATGGTTTCTTGTGGCTAAGAGCAGCTCTAGCTTCGCTTAGATCAGCACTTATGAAAAGTGCAGTGAGAGCGTGGGGTCTGTGCAGGCACCAAGAAGCCGCACCTGACTTGAGTCAGGAAGGCTCGTGCCAATAGGTCAGAGTGACTTGGGGGATTTGAGGAGTGAGCGGAGGGAGAAATAGGCACATATTAAGAGCCACACCTCCCTGCTTTCCCAAGCCCTGCTCCCATGCCCTCTGACACCCACAGTCCACCAGGACCACTCTTCATTCTCTACTTTGAGCAACCCCTTCACCCGGCTCTCTCCACGTGCTCCTGCCCCTTATCCGTCACAGGTGGTCGTAAATGGTCATTAGTAGTTAGCACACTCACTGTGGGCCAGGTACTGTCCAAGAGACTTTCTCTCCACTGTGACATGTCAGACCAGGGTTGTGTGCTGAGCACCCACGGTAGAGATGGAGAAGCACTGTGCAAGGTGGCTATAGGGCTGTGGTAGGTGTCTTTGTAAACTGCTGTTGCTTCAGCTTCACCTCCTGGCAGGGCTAGGCTTTACAGGGACTTAGACACCTTTCTTCGGTAAAGTGAATCACTTCCAGGGGGTATTAATCTCTCCAGCAAGGAAATTCCATTCTCCCAGACGCATCCCTCCCCCTCCTTTGGAAAAAAGAGAATTCCATTTACTGTGAATATGCCAACAAGATTTTGTTGGTGAGTTTTAGAAGATCACATTCAGAATTAGCTTCCAGATTAACTCTAGGGAACCCCAGGAAATGATACACGCGCGCGCGCACACACACCCACACACACACCCACACACACACACACACACACACACACACACACACACACACACACCCCTTGGGCCCTCAAAGGCTCTGAGACCACGAGCAAATACCAATTGTTGCCTTTAGCTCTTTAATTTGACTTGGGAATTCTGAAGCGCCGTAGTCATTGATATATTTTCAAACAGTTTCAGTAATTTTGCCAACGCCATCATGTATTTGTTGCCCTTGTAATCTTACTCATGAAAGAGAACCCACGTGATGGAGCCACCTTTTTATCACATAACCACTGTGCACTTACCAGGCTGCCCAGAGAAAAAGGGACTCTTGCATTTGTCCAACAGAAAAGGTCTTTGAAGACCCCAGAAGAGATTGTTGGCAAGGGGTAATGATTACAGACTCTTGTAGGTCTCATTCTATTCTTGAATTATTCATAAGGATTGGCTGCTTGCAAAGTTGTAATGGTAGACAAGTCCTTTAGCCTCTCCCCACCTAATTTTTTACCCAGTAAAAACGGAGATAATAACTGGACCACCCTATCAGGTTGTTTTAAGGAATAAAATGAGGGGCGCCTGGGTGGCTCAGTCGGTTAAGCGTCTGACTTCGGCTCAGGTCACTATCTCGCGGTCCGTGAGTTCAAGCCCCGCGTCGGGCTCTGGGCCGATGGCTCAGGGCCTGGAGCCTGCTTCCAATTCTGTGTCTCCCTCTCTCTCTGCCCCTCCCCCGTTCATGCTCTGTCTCTGTCTCAAAAATAAATAAAACGTTAAAAAAGAAAAATAAATAAATAAATAAATAAATAAAATGAGATTGGCCATAACAGTCAATTGTCATTTAAAAATTGGAGGTGGGGGCACCTGGGTGGCCCAGTCAGTTAAGTGTCTGACTCTTGGTTTTGACTCCGATCTTACAGTTCATGAGATCGAGCCCTGTATCAGGCTCTGTGCTGACAGCATGAAGCCTGCTTAGGATTCTCTCTCTCCTCTCCCTCTTCCCCTCCCCTGCATGCTCTCTCTGTCTCCCTCAAAATAAAATAAACATTAAAAACAGAAATAAAAAAAAAGCTTGGAGGTGGAAGAGGTAATTGTTGAATTTAGTCAATATTTCTAATCTTAGTCATATTACATCTGAGTTTCCATTTTCTTCCTCTGTTGAAGTTAAGATTGGCCTTTTGCTGAGTATCTCCCATTCTGGGATTAAGCTTCTAAAGTAGAAAATCAGGAAGAAAATATACGTACATATCCATGAAGATGGGCTGAGCCAATAGTTCTTAAACTTTCTTGGGGATAAGAAACACCTGGGATGATGGTGCGCCTTCAGTCCTTCTGGGTCATGGCCATAGTCTGCATTGTTAGCACGTGCTTCAGGTGACGGGCCAAAATCAACTCTGAACACTCCGTGTGTTTGAGCTAGTTCACGAAAGCTACATCATAAGCCAGCCAACCAGTTTTGGTTACAGTTTCCATGCCAGGTTCGTACCAATTTTTCCTTCCAGAGCAAGGTTTCTGGGAAGGAGGGCATGAGGCTTTGGACCTGAAGTGAGGTGTCTCACACATTGTCGCTTCATCAAGTGGCCCCATAAAGCCCTCAGAGAGGGTTGTTGGGATCTGGCACCTGGCTTTAGGGTGTGGGGACCAGCAGCCCTGTGGAGAGTTACACTGGCACTAGTTTAAATACACCCAAGACATCCTAGTTTTCTCAGGTTCCTTTCTGCCTTTTTTCTGGATGAAGGTGCCTCCTCTGTCCATTTTCAGGCTGGCCTTGCCCTTGAGGAACCGGCCACTTCGGGAGTGGGGTGGCTTCGCAGACAAGACAGATGCGTGGGTGAGAGGGATGGTGAGGTGGAGGCAGATCCGGCAGGAAAGGATAAAACAAGCCAAGTGGGACAAGAGGCAGTAAAAATACGGAAGAAGGCCTCCAAGGGTTGGGAACTTTGCAGATTGAAGCTCCTGTGTAGACTGGGCAGATTCAGAGTCCTGTTAAAGGAGGCCTGTGGTGGCAGCACGTTTGTCATTTCTGTTACCAAAATCGTCAACAGTTAGATGCGAGCGTCTTGTGAATGAGCGGCTCCCTGTAATTGGTTTTCTGGAAGCATAGACTCAACTCCTGGGATGAGCCATGGAGAGGAGGAGGATTATACAGAGAGTCCCTTTCCTGGCAGGCAGTTTCTTTAAAAAGATGCCTTGCTAAACACAAAAGGTAATTATTACTCCTTAAACCCAATCCACCGTTTGAGCAAAGGGGAAAATAAAATTACGCTAGTAAGTAGTCTTGTGCAACTTTAAGTTCAATGTTTTCAACTCTGTCCATAAGCATTTATCTCTATACTTCAAGAAAAGGCTATTCTCTTTCTTCTCCCTGGGCTGCCGGGGCTCCTGCTCCTGCTGGGTGCAGCCTTTTCTCAGGTTCTCAGCTGCCACTGGGAGCAAACATGCTAATTACTGCTTTAAAAAACCTCCCTGACCCAAGCCCCTCCTTTCTAACTTCCTAAAGGGCACAAATCTCTTTTATTTGTAATATTTAAAAATCCCCCTCAACAAAATGTATAACGTTTTATCAAAGCCACAGCTTTCTTCCCCAGCTATAAAAGATGCCCTCTGATTAGAATTATTTTAATGGAGTGTATGTACTTGTAGGTAAGCTAAAATGTAAACTATGTGTAGGATAAAATGACAAACTGGAGAAAACCAAGGTCTGGTTAGCCTAAAGAAACCTCATCCTTAGCGAAACCTGTGTGGAGTTTTTGATAGGTGGAGTTATGAAGAATGTATACTAACATAACTGTACGTTTTGTGCAAAAGAAAAACGATTAAGCTAACATTTTTTTCACAGTTTAATATTCCAGAAAGTGGGGGGATAGAGATTGGTTTTAACTTAAATTTGGCAAGTGGATGCATTTTGTTAGGGAAATCGCTTATATTGCTTTGTCTTGCCTTTGTACCTTTATTATTGCTGAACCTGAAGACTCTAAGTCCAGGAGAGGGAATTCTAGAACATTTAAAACCTACAACAGGTAGTCAGTATCTGCACCCACCTCATCAACAGTTGAAGTTCATTCCATATGTGATCGTTATAAACTGTTTCAGCTTTGCGGGCACCCTGGTAGAAATGGTTACTAGGACCTGTATGTGTTCAGAGACCACTGTCATCAGTGAAGTGTTTATATGAAGACATATAATTGAGAGGGGGTAAATACTGTTCCTGGTCTGTTAAAAATGTTCCAGTGAAAAGATAAATATTCAAAACAAGCACACATAAGTAGTAATAGCTGTGTTTAATTGCTAGTGGTGGATTGTGTCAAAAAAATTTTTTTAATGTTTATTTACTTTTGAGAGAAAGAGAGAGAGAGAGACAGAGGCATGAGCAGGGGAGGGGCAGAGAGAGGGAGACACAGAATCGGAAGCAGGCTCCAGGCTCCAGGCTCCAAGCTGTCAGCACAGAGCCTGACACGGGGCTGGGGCCCACAGACCCACGAGATCATGACCTGAGCTGAAGTCGGACGCTTAACCGACTGAGCCACCCAGGCGCCCCAGTGGTGGATTGTTTTAAAAGCCAGATCTTCCTGGAAGTCTGTGCTGCTGTCCATCTCCAGCTTCCCGTGGCCTTGCAGATAAGCCCAGGGGGGGCTCTGGTTGTTCTGGAATGGCTGTCCATTCCCTTTGGGATCACTGCTGGAACTTTTTCCTTCTGTTTTTATGCAGGGTGTCTTAGGAATACCTTACATGTCATTTACAAAACACTCTTCCCTCATTGTCAAACACATTTAGAGTTTTATATGGTTTGAGTTTTTTTCCCTCTCATCAGTTTTCTTTCTTTTTTTTTTTTTAAGTTTATGTATTTATTTTGAGAGGGAGAGAGAGAGAGAAAAAACGAACGAATGGGGGAGGGGCATAGAGAGACAGAATCCGAAGCAGGCTCCATGCTGTCAGCATGGAGCCGATGTGGGGCTCAATTCCACAAGCTGCACGATCATGACCTGAGCTGAAACCAAGAGTCAGACACTTAACAGACTGAGCCACCCAGATGCCCCCACCCCCACCTCATTCACCAGTTTTCTTAAAACATTCTCCACCTCCTTCCTTTTTTCCCAGTGGGATTTTATCCCCTATTTACTGTTGAGAGAATCGAGGTTTAAATAGATTAACTGGGCCATGCTCATCTGGCTGGTGAGAGGCAGGGCCAGGGGTTGGTTTCCTTTCTCAAGGAAGGTCTTTTTCCAACCTGGCTTTCTCTCCTTTTTTCTCATTTCATGTTTTCATCTCTTTTTAGACGCCAGTATTTGAGGCAGGAAACGACATTCCCCACTGAATGCAAGGAAGGCAAATATAGGAGATGTCAGCTAACTAACTGGAACATGTCTTTCACTGCATTCTTTTTCTCCCCTCCACTTTAAAATAAACAAGAAAATGATAAAGAAAAAAAGCTTCCCAGCAGAGATTTACTTTTTTGTAATGTTTTCTATTACACGTTCTTCTTTTTTTTTTTTTAATGTTTATTTATTTATTTTTGAGAGAGAGCACAAGTCCCAGAGGTACAGTGAGAGAGAGGGAGACACAGAATCCGAAGCAGGCTCCAGGCTGAACTGTCAATGGAGAGCCCGACGCAGGGCTCGAACCCATGAGCTGTGAGATCATGACCTGAGCCCAAGTCAGACGCTTAACTGACTGAGCCACCCAGGTGCCCTGAGATTCATTTTTAGAAGTTTTTAAGTTCTATCTTGGGGTCACTTTGATAACGCCTAGTCTTTACCTAGTATCTTACAAGAATATTCCTAATAATGGAATCATCACTCTGAGGCAATAGAGATTATGAATTTATTTATTTATTTATTTATTTTTAATTTTTTTTTTTTCAACGTTTTTTATTTATTTTTGGGACAGAGAGAGACAGAGCATGAACGGGGGAGGGGCAGAGAGAGAGGGAGACACGGAATCGGAAACAGGCTCCAGGCTCCGAGCCATCAGCCCAGAGCCTGACGCGGGGCTCGAACTCACGGACCGCGAGAACGTGACCTGGCTGAAGTCGGACGCTTAACCGACTGCGCCACCCAGGCGCCCCGAGATTATGAATTTAATTCAAAATAGTGTAATGTGTTCCGGAAAGGGTTTCTAGCTTTATCTTCAGTTACCCCAGAAAATGTCATTTGAAATTAAACCCATTCCTGGTTATTCCAGTCAAGATTTTGTTCTAGGTCCAAAACATTCTACTCTGTAAACGGAATGTTTTGAAGGTAAGTCGCTTGTAGAGCTGGGGCTCTGAGAGTCCTCTGCTCATCAGAATCTTCCTGTGCTGATGCCCGAAGGGCTCCCCTTCGACTTCGCGCACCAAGCGAAGGCACCGCCACGCACCGGGGCTCCCAAGACACGACTCACAGACTCCTGGCTGTAGCTTGTCACCAAGTCCTACCGGTTTATCTTCAGTGTCTCTGAGTGCAGCCTCTTGTATGCATTTCCTCACCCTCCCACACAAACTTCCATGATACCCCTAACCTGGCAGTGACGTTGGCCCCACGTTCCTGCTCATCTGGCTCCACCCCTTCAGAATCCTGTTCCACCACATGCACCTCCCACACCCTGACTGCTTGTTCCTGTTTGTTCCCCCTGTGGTGGACGCCTTCCCTGCCTTCTTTGCCCCAGTAGCTCCTGCTCCTCCGTCACAGCTAGACTGCTCAGGCAACACCCCCTCAAGAGTGCTTTCCCGACCTTAACCGGGTGGGCATCCTGCCTCTAAGCTGGAGAGTCCCGTTTACATCGTAACACATCCCAGTTCTTCTAGAAGTTTCCTGAGGGCAGACACTCCCTGACTTTGGGTCCTCAGTTTGGGGGCCTCTTTGCCTTGCCCACAGGCATGTAATAAAAATGTGTTGAATGAATAATAAAAAAGGAAGGATTTTTACATTTCTGAAGTTGACACCATTTAAGCAAACTTAAGTATCAAAGCGAAGTCCCCTGAGGATCCAAGGCCCCTTGACCACACCTGTGAGGTACCTTCCAGGGAAGGTAAGGAGTTAGCAGCCCCTAGGGACCAAGGGATCCAGTTCCTACTCGCTTTCCTCCAACCCGTGTTCCCAGTTCCTGGACTTCGCAGTTTTGTGCCGTTGACTCAGAGTGGACACGGTAATGAGGCGAATTAAAAGTCCCAAGAAGAGCTCATCAGGAAGTCAAAATCCTTTCATCATATTCAGTAGAATAACTTGCATTCCGTGATTCTGTAAAGAAGCACCAGCCTGACTTTCACCTGTCAGCCAATACTTCCCTTCCCGTCTGACGGAGGGAAACAGGTGTACCTTGCTTCGGCACACTGCCATGTGAAAATCTAGATTTATAAAACAGCAACGACCAAAAAGGTGTATGTGATAGAGTCTTCTAGAGAAAAGACACCCTTCCTTGCCCAGCTGCATCTTACACCTAATCTTTTCTTATTTGTTTGCTGAATGGTAAAATCAACATATCTGTTGTATAAAGGCATGTGTACTCCAAATATATTGTTCGTGTGCTCAAGGTTGTAGCTAAATCCTGGCTTCCTCTGTTTGGCAGATGAAGTGCAGAAAGACAAGGAAGGACACTGTTAATGAAGAGAAAAGAGTCCTTTAATCCCAAGCCCTCTGGCCTCATTCAAAGCAGCATAACTTTACTGTAAATCCATCTGTGACTACAAAGACAGTAGCAAGGGGATTCAGGGAACAGACTGTCCTCGTGGATCAGGGATGTAACTGGGAGACTGCTAGAACAGCTGCATGTTGACTTTGACCTTGATCATGCTGTCTTGTGTTTTGCTCCACCTCCAGGACCACCCACCCCTCAACCCCTACTCGGCCACAGAGACCCTTATTACTGTAGGTTTATCATGTCGTTTGAGAAGCTTTCCCAAAGAAACTAATAATTTCAGGGCCAGCAGCAGAACCGCTTTTTGATTGGGACATGGGAGGGGAGTGGGGGGGGGGGGTCTAAAAGTATCATTTCAACTTCTAGATTATTTTTATACCTGAAAGATAATGATCAGATTAAGGAAGATTGTGCGTGTGTATGTTTTTTCTCTTGGTTTTGGTGGGAAGCAGATGACTCTCCCAGGGGACAGAGATGAGCCGTTAGGCTCTAGAAGTGTTGGGAGGAGCATTCCCACCTGCGGGCCCTCAGCCCCTTGTGGCAGGGACACCCAGAAGCAGCAGGAGAAATTATTCCAGATCATTCCACCGCGAGTGAGTGGGGCTGCATAACAAGGGTGGGGGTGGGCTGGGAGAACTGTGGCTAGGAGCGTGCGGCTCGTGACACCGGCACAGGCAGCCTGGGCCTGCTGTCCACGTAACAGGAAGGTGTAAGTATCTGCAGATGCAGGGGACCAGCCTGCAGGGCACTTTTCCTCGGTCTGGTTGTGCTCAGTGTGTCTGCTTTGGCTACGTTAAGATGCTCTTGATCTCCCGCAAGTGTTTAATTTGTACTTGATTGTGTGTAGTTTTATTCCTCCTTGTTTACTTAGTACCTTCCATCGCGAAAGTGCTGCACAAAACACCACAACTAATTGCCATTATTTATAGAGAAAAGCTGACCATACGCACCCCCCAAAGCGGCAGTATGACTGTGTGGCGGGTGTTCAGGACCACCTAGGGTCGGCTTGTTTCAGGCAGGATTCGCAAGGGAAGTGTTTCAAAAAATAACTGTTTGACTTAGTTTGTCTTAATAGACTCTACTTGGTCTGTGGTGGGTCTAATTTTGACATCAGTAACCGTCAAAAATATGACGCGGTATAGATGAAGGTGTGTTTTCCATGTTTTTATAAGTCCTAGTAATTACATAACTCTAACTTGTAAGACATTTCACAGTTACTTCACATAAGAACCTTACGAGGAAGTTAAAGCGAATATTGTTATCCCCATCTTACAGACGGTAACATTGGCGTGCTGACTTTGGCTTTGGTACAAGAGCTGACACCCTCAGGTTCTTTTTCCACCGGCCCTTGCGCGGCTCCACACCTGGATGATAGTGACATTGGGCTGTCCGCATGTTTTCTGAAAAGCTGGTCAAACCTGACACTTTGTTTTCAGGTACACACACCCTTTAGCCAGTGAGTGCTGCTAATGTGACCGACTGGCGTTTACGGTGGTGTCATCCCAATTTACTGAGAGGTGTATTTAATGGATTCGGTTACTAAAATTGATGCATTTGCTAGAAGAGCTGTGGGACACAAGCACACCTTTCAAGCCCGTGTGCTGCGTGTCTTGTAGAGCTGGGAAAGACCTGGGCGTCTCCCTGGCCCTCCAGGGTTGGCTTTGAAGCCTTGGTGGCGCTCTGGGCCATGGTGTGGGTTCCAGAGGCTGTCGCCAAGCCCGTCTCTGGAGTCTGAGCGTGGCAAGCAGCAGGAAAATGCTCTAGCTGGTCTGGTGAGCTTTCGTGAGGGAACATAAGGAGATTATCTGGCTCCGAGGAAGCAAGGACCCAAAACATATAAGGTTTTATATGGATTGCTTTGGCCGACACCTTGAAGTGCTCTTGAAAGAAAATTGATAGGATGCAGAGCTGCGTCAAAGAAAGATGCTTTGAGGGCCCTAAAGGGCAGCTCCTTGTGTATCGGCCCTGTCGCTGCCACGTAGCTAGAGTAGATTACTCCGGCAGCAGAGGCTTGTGTCCTAGATCTCGAAGGCATAATTAAAAGAGGGGGGAAAAGCCCCTGCCGGCAGCCAAGAGGGAGCACACACCTTGCTCCACGCTCTCCAAGCGCTACCAGCATCAGCGGTTGAACTCCTCTTGAAGAGTAGCCTCGTTCGTTTTTCTCAAGCTCTGGAATTCGTCAGACCTCGCGCTCACTGCGCCGGCTCATATTCACGGTTCCCGCGGCGTGCTGTCCTGGGGACACAAGAGTGAGTCTCACGGTTGAGGGGAGGTGGACAAAGGGGAGTGGGTAAATGACGTGAGCACGCACAAAGCGCGTGCAGATAAAAGCCATCTCGGGCCCAGTAGAGGCGGCACGTGTGATCTTCAAACCTTGAACGGGACCGGTTATCACCAGCACTAATAATGCTCTGACCCAAATGCTTCGGTGCTCTGAGGCTGCTTCGAGATGCTCATTAAACAGAGCGAGTATTCAGGTCGCCGTTACATCTCCCAGGAAAGAGGCTTCCTGTGAATGAAGAGGCACGCAAAACTTTTCCTCAGAGCCCCTGGCAGATACGGATTAAACCGCCCTTAAGCGATTCAGCTCCTGCAGTTTGCCACCTCCGGTCAGTGAGCCCTGCCTCTGGGACAGCGAGAAGGGCTGCTGAAAGGGTCGGGGTGGGTGTTTGGCCACTTTCTGTTGTTTAAGTGTGCCCCAAAACTAAGGATACGTTTTACAATCCATTTGCCAAGATAACAACATCAGAAATGACAAGAGTTGCTTAAAAATAACCTTTATTCCCTTCAATAACAAACATATTTTCTAAATGTTTATTTATTGTTGCGAGACAGAGACAGTGCATGAGCAGGGGAGGAACAGAGACGGAGGGAGACACAGATCCCAAAGCAGGCTCCAGGCTCCGAGCTGTCAGCACAAGAGCCCGACACGGGGCTCAAACTCACAAACCGTGAGGTCATGACACAAGCCGAAGTCGGACCCTCAACCGACTGAGCCACCCAGGCGCCCCATTCTCTTCAATAATAAATGAAAATTTTGCCGTTGGAAAGATTGGGCTGTTGTTTGTTTGAAAACCTACCTTGAGGGGCACCTGGGTGGCTCAATTGGTTAAGTGTTTGACTTTGGCTCGGGTCAGGATCTCATGGTTTGTGGATTCGAGCCCCTCGTTGGGCTCTGTGCTGACAGCTCAGAGCCTGGAGCCTGCTTCAGATTCTGTGTCTCACTGTCTCTCAAAGATAAATGAACACTGAAAGGAAAAAAACATACCTTGACTTGGGGTGCCTGGGTGGCTCTCGGTTGAGTCTCTGACTCTTGATTTCAGCTTAGGTCATGATCTCACAATTCATGGGATCGAGCCCCAGGTCAGGCTCTGTACTGACAACACGGAGCCTGCTTAGGATTCTCTCTCTGTCTCTCTGTCTCTCTCTCTCTCAAAACAAATAAACATTAAAAAAAAAAAAAAGCATTCCTTGGTTTAGAAATGATGATTGAGGGGCGCCTGGGTGGCTCGGTCGGTTAAGCGTCCGACTTCGGCTCAGGTCATGATCTCACGGTCTTTGGGTTCGAGCCCTGCGTCGGGCTCTGTGCTGACAGCTCAGAGCCTGGAGCCTGTTTCAGATTCTGTGTCTCCCTCTCTCTGTGACCCTCCCCCGTTCACGCTCTGTCTCTGTCTCAAAAATAAATAAACGTTAAAAAAAAAAAAAAATTAAAAAAAAAAAAAAAAGAAATGATGATTGAAGCCCCACTGTGTATCTCACTTGTGTGGAGAGCAGTATTGTGTGGCCTCAACCTCCCCTAGGAATGAATATCCCCAAATTTGTAACAACAGTATAGTCCAAAACAAAGGACATTTAGCTGTGCAGTGACTTTATTGTATTATTTGCATTGTAGGAGAATGATAGTGTAAACAGCTTCTTTAAGTAAAAGGCAAATAAAAATCCAATTGGAAATGGTATTAGCCTGGGTATTGATTTGGGGTATGGGATGGAAACTGAAGACGCTGTAGAGAGAGGTCTTTCTGTTCTGTGTTTGGCACCTGGCATGCAGGAAGTACTTTTCAAAGGTTGGAGAGTTGAGTGGATGAAGGGGACTGGAAGGCCATGTGGTATAAAGAGTGTCGAGCTTGGGGTTCAGAAGAAAAAGGGCTGCAATTTGAAGTGCTGGTACTTCTGGCCACTTTGCCTGTTTCTTAAACCAGAAACAAGGGCACTGATGACAGAGCCAGCGTCCCTTCCAGGTCCAGTGTCACTGATGACGCCAGAATTTGTCTAATAAAGAGCGAGGAAAGTTGTGGGTGTTGCCATGAGGGAGAAATCGGTTACATTGAAGAACGTAAAAGGAAAATGAAGAGTTACTTCCTTCTTGTGAGATTTTCACAGGAAATCCCCACGTCCTAGTCTCCTATCCCTGCTGTAGCACATTACTGTAAACTTGGGGGCTGGAAGCACAGACTTGTCATCTTACAGTTCTGTAGGTCTCAGGGCCCGCACAGGTCTCACGAGGCTCACACTCGGTGACACTAGGTGCCGGCAGGGCTCTGTTCTTCCTCGAGGCTCTAAGGAAGCATTTGTTTGCATGTCTCACCCGGCTTCTAAGGCCGCCCCCCCCCCCCGCCCCCGTTCTTGGCTCATGGCCCCTTCTTCCGTCTTTGAAACCAGCAGCGTTGGCATCTCCCGAAAACCCTCAACTCTCACTACCTCTGGGAGGGCTCCTTTGCTTGAGTGGGCCCATGACTAGATTGGGGCCACCTGGAGACTCCAGCATGCTCTTGCCCATCCCAGCGTCCTTGACCGAGTCACATCTACAAAGTCCCTTTGCCATGTAAGGTGGCAGGTTCTGGGAATGAGGTTGGACATCTTTGACATTTTGGGGCGTAGTTCTGCCTATCACCCCCCCCCCCCATAATCTACATTGGTATTGGTCAGTAGGGGACAGAAGTATAGTGAGGGAAGCACTAAATGGCTCCCAGGACACCTGAAATCCTAGCTCAGCCAGTTCTTGCACGTCTCTGGGTCTTTGTTTTCCTCAGCTAAAAAGTTGGAGAGTTGAAATTGGACCAAGGGTTCTCACATTGTACTGCGCATCAGAACTGCGTGGACACTTGTCACGGCACAGACTGAGATGGGCCTTGAGAATTTACGTTTCTTTTTCCTTTTCCTTCTCTGGAACTCTTCATCTTGCAAAACTGAAACTCTGTGCCCATTAAACACTAACTCCCATTCTCTCCTCCCTATCCCCAGATCATGGCAGCTACCATTATGCTTTCTGTGTCTATGATCTTAACTGTTCTGGCTGTCTCATGTAAGTAGAGTCATACAGTATGTGTCTTTTTCTGACGGGTGCAATTCACTGAGGATGGTGTCCTCAGGGTTTCTCTGTTGTAACAGGGCATCAGAATTCCTTCCTTTTTAAGGCGGGATGATACTCTGTTGTGTGTATACACCACATTTTACCTATCCACTCATCTGTCAGTGGACACTTGAGTCGCTTCCACATCTTAGCTATTGTGAGTAGAGCCACTGTGAACACGGGTGTACAAATATCTTTGAGACCCTGCTTTCATTTCTGAGTCTGTATGCCCAAAAGTGGAATTGTAGGATCATACAGTAATTCTACTTGTATTTTTTATTTTTTTAAGTTTACTTCGAGAGAGAGCACGCGCACACGAGTACAGGCCAGGGAGGGGCAGAGAGAAGGAGAGACAGAATCCCATGCAGGTTCCACATCACCAGCACAGAGCCCAGTGAGGGACTCAGACTCACAAATTGTGAGATCATGGCCTGAGCCGAGATCTAGAGTCAGACGCTTAACCAGATGCACCACCCAGGTGCCCCGATAATTCTGTTTTGAGTGTTTTGAGGAATTGCCATACTGTTTTCCGCAGTAGCTATTCCTTTTACGTTCACACCACCAGTGCCCAAGGGTTCTACTTTTCTCCACATCCTTCCTATCCTTGCCACACTTGTTGGTTTTGGGGTTTTGTTTTGTTTTGTATGGTTTTCATTTGAGAGAGAGGCAGAGGGGGAGAGAGAGAGGGAGAGAGAATGAGAGAATCCTAAGCAGGCTCCGTGTACTGCACAGAGCCCTACATGGTGCTCAATCCCATGACCCTGGGGTCGTGACCTGAGTTGATTGAAATCAAGAGACGATCAACCAACTGAGCCACCCAGGTGCCCTTGGGTTGGTTTCTTTTTTTTTTTATAGTAGTTATTCTGATGGGTATGAGGTGACATCTTACTATTTGCATTTTCCTATTGATGAGTGATGTTGAACATCTTTTCATGTGCTCATTGGCCATTTGTATGTTGCCTTGAGAACTGTCTGTTCAGGGCCTCTGCCCATTTTTGAAATAGGTGGTTTTGTTGCCATTGAGTTTTAGGCATTCTCTGTATATTCTGAATTTTAATGCTTTATTCAGTATATGATTTGCAAATATTTTCTCCCATTGTGTAAATCACCATTCTTACTCTGGTGATGGTGTCTTTTAATGCACAAATTTTTTTTTAATTTTCATGAAGTCCAATTTGTCTTTTTTCTTTTGTTATATGGGCCTTGGGTGTCATAAACCACAGATCACTGACAAACCCGATGTCATGAAGCATTTGCCCTATGTTTTCTTCTAAGAGTTCTATTGTTTTGGTTTTACATTTAAGTTCTTAACCCATTTTAAGTTAAGATTTTAATATAGTGTTAGGTAAGGGTCCAACTTCATTCTGCTGCATGTGGATATCTAGTTTTCCTGGAACCATTTGTTGAAAAGACTGTCCTTTTTTCCTCGCTGGATGGTATTGGCACCCTTGTCAAAAATCATTTGACTCTATATGCCAGAGTTCACTTCAGGGCTTTCTGCTCTGTTGTCTTGGTCTATATCCCTGTCTTTATGCCTGGACCACACTGTTGATTACTGTAGCTTTGTAGTAAGTTTTGAAATCAGGAAGTAGGAGTCTTCCAGTTATCTTCTTGTCCAAGATTATTTTAGCAATTTGTGGTCCCTTGAGAGTCCAAATGAATTTCAGGATGGGTATTTCTTTAAAAAAAAAAAAAAATGGGATTTTTTTTGAATATGCAGATCACGTTGGGTAGTATTGACGCTTTAATTAAATATGAAGTCTTCTAATCCATGAAAATGGATGGATTTCCATTTATTCATCTCTTCTTTAATTTCTTTTAACAATGTTTTATAATTTTCATTGTACAAGTCTTTCACTTCTTTAGTTAATTCCTAAATATTCTGTTGATGCTATTGGAAATCAAAAGTGTGTGTAATTTTTTTCAGGTTATTCAGTTTGTGTATAGAAATGCAACTGATATTTTGTGTATTGATTTTGTATCTTTCTACATTGCTGAATTCATTTATTCTAGCAGGTTTTTTTTGGACTCTAGTGTTTGTTTTCTACATATTAGGTCATAACATCTACCAACAGATAATTTTACTTCTCCTTTCCAGTTTGGACACCTCTTATTTCTTTTTCTTTCCTAATTGCTCTGGCTAGAACCTCCAGTACTGTGTTGAATAGAAGTGGTGAAAGCCAGCATCCTCTCTTTGTTCCTCATCTTAGAGGAAATGCTTTCATCTTTTTACCTTTAGGTATGATATTCCCTGTGGGTTTTTCATATATGTCTTTTGTTTATATTGAGGTAATTTCCTTCTATTCCTATTCTGTTGAGTGTTTTTATCATAAAAGTGTGTTGAATTTTGTCAGATGCTTTTTCTGCATCAATTGAGTTGATCTGTGGTTATTTCCTTCATACTGTTGTGATGTATTACAACAAACAGTTTTCTTATGTTGAACCAGCCTTGCATTCCAGGACTAAGTCCCACTTGGTCATGCATATAATCCTTTTAATATGCTGCTAAATTCTGTTTGCTAGTATTTAGATTGAGGATTCTTATATCATATTCATAAAGGATATTTGTTGTTTTTTGTGTTGTTATTGTTTATATATATAATGTCTTTGTCTGACTTTGGTATCAGGTAATGCTGGCCTTGGAATAATTCTGAAAATGTTCCCTCCTCTAGTTTGGGGGGAAAGTTTCACAGGAATTGGTATTAGTTCAAATAGTTCAGTGTTGAAATAGTTCAAAGGTTTGGTGGAATTCACCAGTGAAGCCATCAGGTCCAGGGCTTTTCTTTTGGGGGGAGATTTTTTACTACTGATTCAATCTCCTTACTAGTTACGTGTGTATGCAGGTATTTTATTTGTGATTTAATCTTGGTAGGTTTTGTGTTTCTGCAAATCGGTCCATTTCTTCTAGGTTATTCAATTTATTGGCATACAGTTGCTTATAGTACTGTTTTATAATCCTTTTCATTTCTGTAGAATCAATAGTATTGCCCCCATTTTCATTTCTGATTCTAGTAATTTGAGTCTCCTATCTCTTTCTTAGTCCATTTAACTAAAGGTTTGTTGATTTTGTTGAGTGTTGCAAAGAACCAACTTTTGGATTCACTGATTTTTCTCTGCTGTTGATCTCTGTTTCATTTATCTCCATTCTAATCCTTTTTATTTCCTTCCTTCTGCTAGTTTTGGGTTTAGTTTGTTCTTCTTTCTGTAGTTCCTTAAGTTATAAAGGTAGATAGTTGCTTTGAGATCTTATTTTTAATGTAAGTGTTTATAGCTATAAATTTCCCCCTTAGCACCACTTCTGCTGAATCCCAAAAGTTTTAATATGTTGTGGTTTTATTTTTATTCGTCTCTAAATATTTTTTATTTCCCTTGTGATTTCTTTTTTGATCCACTTTTTGTTTAAAAGTATGTTAATTTCCACAGTTTTTTAAATTTCCCAGTTTTCCTTTGGTTACTCATTTCGAACTTCTTTGTGCTCAGAGAAGATACTTTGTATGATATCTTTTTAAATTTGTTGAGACTTACCTTGTGGCCTGACATGTGGTCTGTCCTGGAAGGTGTCCTGTGTGCACTGAAAGAAAGTGTGTTTGGTTGTTGGGTAGTATGTTCTGTGTATGTCTGTTAGACTGGTTGCTTTATAAGGTTAAGTCCTCTATTTTCTTTCTTCTGTCTGGTTTTTCTATCCATCAAGTCTGTTTTGTCTGATAATAGGATACCACTCCACTCATTTGGTTACTACTTGCATGGAGTATCTCCATCCTTTTACTTTGTCAATTTTGTCTTTGTATCTAAAGTAAGACTCTTATGCATAGCATATAGTTGAATCATAAGTTTATATCCATTCTGCCAGTCTCTGTTTTTTGATTGGAAAGTTTAATCCATTTACATTTAAAGTAATTATGATAATGAGCCCCTTCTGTCATTTTGCTATTTTGTTTCTAGATGTCTTATGGTTTTTGTGTCCCTCATTTCCTGCATTACTGTCTTTTTCTGTGTTGTTGATGTTTTTTAATGGTGGAAAATTTAAATTCCTTTGTCATTTCCTTTCCTATATATTTAATAGCTATTTTTTTTGCCAGTTTAATTTCCATAGCATGCAAAAACTCTGCCCTTCTGCAGCTCCAGTCCTTTCTGTTGTTGATGTCCCCCAGTTACATCTTTATACATTGTGTGCCCCAAAACATAAACTAATAAGTTTTTAAATGTATTGTTCTCTTAAATTATGTAGAAAACAAGATTTGCAGTCACAAACCAAAGTTAACAGTAGTACTAGCTTTTACACTAATTGGTTTTTTTTTTCTTTAGCTGTATTAGTCTCTTAAATCATGTAGAAAAACAAAAAATGCAGTTACAAGCCATTGCTCCTATAGCACCTGTATTTATAATTGCCAGTGTGTTTACCTTTATTAAGCTTTTTATTCCTCTGTACAACTTCACCCTGCAGGGCTCCCTGGAGTATATCTTGCAGAGCAGGTCTAGCGGCCATCAGCTCCCTCAGTTTTTGTTTATTTGGCAGTGTCTTAATTTCTCTTACATTCTTGAAGGACAGCATTGCCAGATATAGGATTCTTGGTTGATAGTTTTTTTTTTTTCTTTAGATTTTTGAATGTATCAGCCCACTGTTTGCAGTCTCCAAAGTTTCTGATAAGGAATCTGCAAGTAGTCCTACAGAGAGGATTGCTTGTGATGGTTTACTTCTCCCAAGAGTCTCTCTTTGGCTTTTGAAAGTTTGATTGTAATGTGTCTCACTGTAGGTCTCTGAGTTCGTCTTTCTTGGAGTTCATTGAGCTTCTTGGATGTTTATAATTATGTCTTTCATCAGAGTTAGGAAGTGTTCAGCCATTCCAAAATTGTCTCTGCCCCTTCCACTCTCTTCTCTTTCAGGGACTCCCTCACTGCCTATGTTGGTCTACTTAATGGTTTCCCTTAGGCTCTGTTCACTTTTCTTCAGTCTTTTTTTTTTCTTTCTTTTTTTTTCCCTCCTGTTTCTCAGACTCCATCATTTCCATCATCCTATCTTCAAGTTCACTGATTCTTTCTCCTGCCTGCTCCAGTCTGCATTTGAATCCCTCTAGTGAATTTTTAAATTCCAGTTACACTTTTCAGCTTTAAGAATTTCTTTTGGTATCTTTTTAGGTTTTCTTTACTTCTTTACTGCTATTTTTATTTGTTCACACATTGTGTTCTTAACTTTCTCTTTCTTTGAGCATTTTTAAGACAGTTCTTTTAAGTCGTTGGTGTACTTGCCGTTAGGTCTTTTTCAGGGAAGGTCTCTGTTGTTTAATTTATTTCCTTCAAATAGACTGTACTTTCCTGTCTCTATGTATGTCTTGTGATTTCTTTGTTGAACACTGGAAATTTGAATTTAATAATGTGATCACTCTGAAAATCATATTTCCCCCTTCCCCAAACTTTGCTTTTTGGGAGGTTGTTAATTGTTTTGGGTTTGTTTGTTTGTTTGTTTGTTTGTTTTCAATTGTTGTATGTTGTTTCTGTGTCTGGGATCAGCTTGAGGTGTCACTCAAGCCTTCTCAGGTCTTTTACTAAGACTTTCCGTGGGAACACATGGGTCGCTTTCTAATTGCACCCAAGTATATAGCTGTTCTTTTAACATCCTACTCTTTAATGTCTGGCTCCCAGAAGGGAAAAAAGCAAAAAATGGTGAGGAGAGGATGCCAGCCTTTTAAATCTCCTAGAAGTCCCTTCAGCCTGAAGGGGAGGGGCTTACAACAGTCAGGGGGAGGTACAGCGTGGTTAGCCACCTCCATCTGCACCTCTGTGATCTGGAGCAATAATGAGTCAGAACAGAGATTCCCCCCAATACACTGATACTTGGAGGATGGGGTTCTTTTTGCCCACCCTGGCTCCCCCAGGCTGTGTGCAAGCTGCTCCAGGATCGTGTGCACAGCTGCCTGGAGCTTGGCTGTGAACGGGAGATGGATGCCACTGTGCCAGGAGCTGGAACTGACCAAAATTAGCTGCAGTTTACCACCCAAGTCTTCCCCTGAAAGTTGCACGCCTACAACAGACACCAGAGTTCCAAAATAGTTCTATCAGACAGATTTGGCCAGTTCAGTTGTCGACCAGGTAGGGAGACAGATTCCTGGTCCTGCCTACCCCAACGTCTTCCCGGAATCCCAAAATTTTCATTTGTGACAAGTTCCAAGGTGATGCTTGGATGCTGCTGGTCCAAGGACTACACTTTGAGAACCACTGAAATACATACATACATACATACATACATACATACATACATACATACATACAAAACAAACTCTTTAATGTCCTTTCTTCAAGACCCAAGTATACCATAACGGAATCTTTCTCCTCTGGATGCAATATAGTAAATTAATTATGCTTTTTAACTGAAAGAAACAAGCATCATCATTGATGAGTGGTGAGTTTGCTTTCTTTATGCAAAAGATAGTACCTGTGGTCTGTGGGCTGGTTCAGGGCAGGGAGCATTGAGGAGCCCTGCAGGGGACAGAGTCATGTGCTGAGGTAGAAAGGAAATGGACCTTGTTCACATCCAAGCTTGATTGCTTCCCTTTCCTGTCTGTGAACTTGGGTGATGACAAATCCTGCTCCAGGTTGCTTTTCATAGGGGGTCTGTGTAGAATGTCTGGGGTTTTTTTTTTATTAAAAGGTTTTTAATGTTTATTTATTTTTGAGAGAAAGAGAGAGCGCAAACAGGGGAGGAGCAGAGAGAGAGGGAGGCACAGAATCAGAAGCAGGCTCCAGGCTCTGAGCTGTCAACACAGAGCCCAACACGGGGCTCGAACTCACGAACCGCGAGATCATGACCTGAGCCAAACTCCGACGCTTAACCAACTGAGCTACCCAAGTGCCCCAAAAGTGATTTTTTTTAAGTGTCCTCCCCCTTAACAGTCTGGAGATGGGTTGGTCCCTGACCTAGTTAATGTAATCCTTAGCAGGGTCTCAGAGGTCCAGGTTCCCTCCACCCTGTCACTTTGCTGTCCTCAGCAGCTTGGGCTTTATCTTCACAGCTGTCCCCTCATGGTGATATGAAGATTGCAGCAGATCTTACCATCCTATCCTCACAGGGGCCGAGTGAGCAGACAGCCTGTTCCTGCCTCTTGTCCCTTTTTAAGAGGGGTGAAACTTCCTTAGAAGTTCCTTAAACTGCAGACTTTCCTTCCAGAAAGGCTTGCTGCACCCACCTGTAAATGACCACCACTGATGGAGATTCACTCTCCAGGGTAGGGAGGGCCTGGAGCACAAGCGCTCTGGATACCTGACTGGTGGGGGCTCCTGGAGTCAGAGGTGAGGCAGCAGGAATTGCCGCGGGCAGGGCCCCTGACCAGTCAGCCATGTTCCCTTTGTCCTGAAGGTGCTCTGTGGCACTGACAAAGGTAGGTACGGTCCCGGGCCACTCAGAATGCTGCCAGCTGCCCTTGGTTTATTCCAGGCCGAGTAATCTTTTGTGCCTTGGCAAGGGTGCGAGGGCACAGGGCAAACATTTACTCAGCACCGGCACTCAGAAAGATGTTGGTCTTCTGAGAGGAAGGCAGAGCCCCCGAAAGACCTGTCTTACCACCCTATTCCAGCCGAGTTTGTCTTTGGAGGATGCCAGGGGTGGTCAGCCCGGATCTGCTCTGACCCGGAGCGAGTACACTCTCTCTGGTGCCTCAGGCACCTCATCTGGAGGGAGAGTGGAGGTGACGGGGCTGACTGAGCGGGTGTGCGTCAGTGGCACGCAGGGACACCCGTTGCATAGGGGGCACTCGGGCTCTGCGGTCGCTGGCGCTAGTGTGGTTGTAGCGTCAGCACCAGGGAAGCTTGATCCGGCTCCCTGGTCCCGGGCCTGCTACTCTGTGCTGGGGTGTCCCGGGCGTCCCGCCCATTCCACGGCACCATCCAGGCGAGCTTCCTCCCGCTGGCGAGGCGGTCCTAACTGCTGCAGATCTGGGGACCACACTGTCCCCTGGGAGGCTGCCACTTGGGTCCTGCCTTTGCACGAGACAAGAGGGAGAAGGGGGTGCCGTTGAGGCACTTTGTCTCAGGGAGCACGAGGGCATGTGTGGGGAGCCATTCCTCTCCACAAGTATGACTGCTGAGGGAGAACTTTTTCATGGTACTTTTCCTAGAATCAGGAACAAGTGTCTGGGCCATGCAGGTAGCCTTATCGCGGTGTGCCTCAGCCACCTGAAGAGTCTGCATCCTTCTCGGTAGGGCCAAGTTGGTTGAATTTTACAAATAACGATGACTTTTGATAGGTCACATTTCCTATGCGGACAGGATTGGGAGCTCACAGCCACCGCATCACAGGATGATAGAGATGTGCCCGCTTTAAGGAAACCTGCCCATGTAAGGGGGAGCATCTCAATTACAGAATAGTGTCTCACTTAGCCAGAAATTTGTGGCAGGTTTCCTAGTGCATTTAAAATAGGATTTGTGTATAAAAATACCATTTGCACACAGGAGCCCATCTTTTTTGAAAAGGGAAATATACTTGTATTGGGCATTTGGGATAAAGTAGAATAAAAATAAAATCTTACAAATACAAGAACTAGAAACCAAATTCCACTTTTAATTCTAAAAGGTTTATATATAACTCTACTATCTTACCCTCTCCTCCTACCCCAGACTTTCACAGCAGAAATAAACAGGCAAGAGCTGGCATTTTAGGATGCGGCAGGAACGAGGAAAGGACAGGCAAGCATGTCTGCGGGTGGGTGGGCAGGAGGAGCACCATAGGCGAGTCTGGGGACCCTGCCCCACCGCGGTGTTCTGTTTGATCTGTTTGTGGACATTTGTGAGGCCTGGCCTAAAACATTGCTGCTGGATCCTTTCCACCGTGTGGTCAGTGGGTGGCAGGTTAGCTATTGACCAGCCCACCACCCCCCCCACCACCACAGACCTGTAACCACAGAGACGTACTGAGGTATGACAGATGGGGTTTAAGGAAGGCCTGGAGGAGAGGGTGACTCTGGAATGCTGATGTGGTGCACTTCTTTCCTTCCAGAAATGTTCCCACTGCCAGGAGGCAGGTGCCACCTTGGGCTGCTACAACAAAGGCTGCTCCTTCCGATACCATTACCCGTGTGCCATTGACGCAGGTAAGACGGGACTACGTACCCTTATCCAGAGCATCTGAAGGGCGGGATGTACATTTTGCTTCCTTCCCTGCCTTCTTTCCTCTCTTTATAGTTCTTTTTGTCACTTCTGACCCTGTTCTGTTTGTCAACTCTAAAGGAATGCAGAGAGGATAATAAAAAGGCGTGAAATGGGGTCATAATAACAGTTTTATTCATATAATTCACATGATTCACTATTTAAGTGTACAATTCAGTGGTTTTTAGTAGATCCACAAAATTGTGCAGCCATCACCACAATCAGTTTTCGAACATTTTCATCACCTCGTAAATTCCTACCCATTAGCGGTCACTCGCCCTCCACCCACTCCAGCCCCTGGCAACCACTGATCTACTTCTTGTCTTGATGGATGTGCCTGTTCTGGGGCATTTTGTAGAAGTGGAATCATACCGTACATACTCTTTATGACTGGCTTCTGTCCCTTAGCATAATGTTTTTCAGGTTTATCCATGTTGTGACGTGTGTCACTACTTCATTTTTATTGCCAAACCATATTTTAAGGACACCATATTTTAGGCCATATTTTATTTATCATTTAACAGTCGATGCACGTTTAGGTGGTTGTTCACTTTTTTTTTTTTTAATGTTTATTTTTAAGGAAGGAAGAGATGGAGCGTGAGCGGGGGAGGGACAGAGAGGGAGACACAGAATCCGAAACAGGCTCCAGGCTCCGAGCTGTCAGCATAGAGCCTGATGCGGAGCTCGAATCCGTACCGTGAGATCATGACCTGAGCTCAAATCGGACATTTAACCAACTGAGCCACCCAGGCGTCCCTGCCTTTTCTTATATCTAAGAAACTGTTGCCTAATCCAGAATCACAAAGATTCATGCCTATGTTTTCTTCTAAGAATTTAGCTCTTACACAGGTCTTTGGTCCACTTTGAGTTAATTTTTATATATGGTGTGAAGTAGGAGTCCACTTCATTCTTTCCATGTGGATTTCAGTTGTCTTAGCTCCATTTGTAGAAAAGACTGTTCTTTTCCTTGTGGAATGATCTTGGCACAACTTTGTCAAAAACCAGTTGACCATAGACGGATGGGCTTATTTCTGGACTTTCTCCAGTCCCACGCAGTCTTGATTACTGTAACTTTGTAGTAGATTTTGAAATTGGGAAGTGGGAGTCTTCTAGTTTTATTCCTTTTTTCAAGATTGTTTTGGCTATTCTGGGTCCTTTACTATTTCCTGTGAATTTTAATTAAGATCAACTGGTCTGTTTCTGTACAGAGAAGCCATTGGAGCTCTAGGGATTGCACTGAATCTGCAGGTAAAGTTGGGGGGTTTTCCCATCTTAACCAGTAGTATGTCTTCCAACTCATGACCAGACGAGATAGTTTTCACAGTTTAAGTTTTACACTTGTTAAATTTATTCTTAAGTATTTTACTATTTTTGGTGTGATTGTGAGTGGAATTGTTTCCCTGCTTTAATTTTCACATTGTTCATTGTGAGCATATAGAAACACACTTGATTTTGTTATTGATCTTGTATCCTGCAACTTTGCTCAGCTCGTTGATTAGTTCTAATAGTTTTTTAATGGATTTCTACATACAAGATATGTCATCTGCAAATGGGTAGTTTTACTTCTTCCTTTCCAATCAGATGCCTTTTATTTCTTTTTCTTGCCTAATTGCCCTGGCTAGAACATCTAGCATAATGTTGGGTAACAATGGCAAGAGCTGACCTCCGTGCCTTGTTTCTGACCCATTAAATGTGATGATAGCTATGGGGTTTTCATAGATGTTCTTGATGCAGCTGAGGAAGTTACCTTCTGTTCTTAGTTTGTTTAGTGGTTTTATCATGAAAGGATACTGCAGTTTTTCCTTTTTCCATGTCTGTTGATGTGATCAGAGTAGTATTTTGCAGTGTCGTAACTGTTGAAAGAAGGGGAAACTTTCGTCCAGGAAGTTCCATCCAGTGAGTGATGCAGAAGCCTTAAACTTTTTTTTTTTTTTTTTTTTTTTTAACGTTTCTTTATTTTTGAGACAGAGAGAGACAGAACATGAACAGGGGAGGGGCACAGAGAGAGGGAGACACAGAATCTGAAATGGGCTCCAGGCTCTGAGCTGTCAGCACAGAGCCCGATGCGGGGCTCGAACTCATGGATCATGAGATCATGACCTGAGCCGAAGTCGGACGCTTAACCGACTGAGCCACCCAGGCGCCCCAGAAGCCTTAAACTTTTTTTTAATGTGTATTTATTTACTTTTGAGAGAGAGAAAGAGAGTGCAAGTAGGGGAGGGGGAGAGAGAATCCCAAGCAGGTTCTGCGCTGTCAGCACAGAGCCCAGTGCGGAGCGTGATCTCACGAATTGTGAGATCATGACCTGAGCCTAAATCAGGAGTCGAATGCTTAAACCGACTGAGCCACCCAAGTGCCCCAATGACGCCTTAAATTTTGACTCAGAGCTTTAGCCTGGGAAAGTCCTCTTCTTTTAGACTCCTGTCCTTTCAGTGGACGTTTTCACCTGTAACTTGTTGAGCATGTGACTAAGGGCTTCACCTCAGCGGCCCTCATAATATAGTAAAAACCATGGATTGTGAGTAACTTGTTCTGTGCAAACATTTCTAATAAATTTTAACTTGATAAGTGAGCAGTGTCTCACAATACAAGTAGTACGTGACGCCGAATGTCACATCACGACTGAGCCAATGGTTCTTGAAATTCACTTTGATATACAAGTGCTTTGGATTATAAGCATGTTTCCAGAAGGAATTATGCTCGCAAACCAAGGTTTTACTGTACTTTCATTCAGGAAGGAGGGGGAGAAAAAGGGGAAGGTCCACGAGAGGGCAGCGAGTGGCAGGATGCTTCTTAGGCCTGAGTGCTTGAGGAAGGAGTGCCTCCTTCCATGGAGGCAGCCCCGCTCTCCCCAGAAGGTGAGGTTTGATTTAGAATTGGCAGGGAAGAGGGGAGGGCATGGCCGAGCAGGTGGCGGAAGCAGGTACAGCAGCGTGAGGCACACAGAGTAGAATCCGACAGACGCAGGGAGAAGTGTGTTATCTGGATGCTGCTTCCTTCCATTGTGGTTGTTGGAGCTGCAGGCCCTCTGCCTCACAGGTCCTTCTCTTATTCCTCCTCTCCCTCTCTGATTTTCCTTCCAAGTTTCCATAGGAGGCATAGCTGAACACCAGAAAGATCCAGAAAGATAATGCTTATTATGCCAAAGTTCTCATGAAAGTATGCATTTGCACGTTGAAGGGCAGCTGGTGGCTGGGACGCTGCTTGGCCAGAGCGAGTAGGAAGACAGCCTTAAGATGTCAATTCAGGGATCTTGGGTTTTAGTCGGTCCTTTCCATTCTCTTTCTTCCTTTCCCCTCCATGTTTCTTTGTTGAGTCGGAGCTGTCATTCACCCTGGGTTGTGGTCCAGCATATTCCAGAGTATAGCCATTCATTCCTCTCCCTCAGGAGCCAGCCGCTGCCTTTTCTCATTGTCACGATTATTGCCCCTGGCTACATTCTCTTTCTAGTTTAAGCTTCGTGGTTTTTAAATGAAGATGTTTAAACATATTAAGTTTGTGGCAGTTTATAATTTTGTGCGGGGAATACTGTGAGATTTGGCTGTCCCAGTCAGTGGCCAGGTGAGAGGTGATCTCCTGCCCTGAGGCTTTGCCCAGAAACATCCAGTGAGCCACAGGCAGATAACATCGTACACAACCCCCACCCCCGCATGAGTGCACTCCCTGTCTGCACCCTGGGGCGCCAGCCAGGTTAGGGACCAGGCTCACGGCCTGCCTCCTGGCAGTTTCTCTAGGGATTAAGCAGGATGCTCGGTGGGACTCTGCCATAATGGGAACGTTCTAGATCTGCACTCTCCAGCATAGTAGCCACAAGCCTTGTGTTACCACTAAGTGCTTAACATGCGGCTAGTTGGGAACGAGGGACTGAATTTTTATTTTACTTCATTGTATTTAAACTTAAACTTTACATGTCCCCGTGTGGCTAGCGGCTGGAAAGCCTGGGCTTAGTTCACTGCCTCCCCCAAGCTCCGGCGGCGGGACTGGGTCGTCTGGGAAGTGGCGCTGGGCTCCTCTTCCTCTGCGAAGGAGGCTTGCTCGATCCGCCACTCTGCACGGAAGCAGGGGCTGCTTCACCAGCTGAAGATTAGTAAGAAAATGGTATTTGTCACTCTCTGTTTGAGCCTGTCTTGTGTGGCCTTCCCAGGTGAGTTGAGAACATGACTATTTGGCAGAAATTGGTGGCCGAGTATCCGGTGAGAGGGAGGCTGCCTGGGTCAGGGGGGCGCCCAGGTGGGGCCAAGGCCCTGACGCTGTTGCCCCAGCTGCTGCTGGCCTTACCGCTGCTCCACGTGAAGATCTGGGACCAAGGAAGCGGCACCACAGGATGACCGTGTCTTGGGATTTATCAGTCTTTTTTGATGACCTGAGTCGCAGTGACCCAGAAGGCCACACTGCTCTGTGGGGATAGATGCTTGTGTTTATCCCACAGGGTCTCCTGAGGAATTCGGTTCTGTATGTGACGGATCTGTGTGTCCAGGAAAGGCGTTCATTGATTGACTTCCTTCCTAATTATATGTCCCTGGGTGGAGAGTCCCTCATTGCTACTTGTTGTAAGGAACAGTTGAACACTTTCATCTTTGCCTGGCTGCGAACCACCCAGACCTTCACAGGGCTGTCCGTGTCTAAGAGAGAACGTTTATTGCTGGGGACATCTCCATGGAAACAGAATCCTGTTCTCCTGAGGGTCTGTAGCTGCCACACCTTCCCTCCACCTGTTGTTGGTCCTGCGTTGGTGACATCATGGTTGGCTGTCCTGTGCTACTTGTTCCGTCACGGGCGCAGCCTGGGGCTCCGGGGAGATGCAGTGAGGAGAACGTGAGCACTAGTTTCAAAAAAAATGACATATTAATGCAACGAGCCACAACAATTAAGACCAAAAGAAAAAAAGGACTGCGGTAGCACATTAATAACTACTGTGCATAAAGAATCCAGCCTGGAGGGGATTTTCCTCTTCCCCTCAGGAGGAGGCCCAGCTGGAAACTCGCTTTCTGCAGCCACCCTTACTGCACTTTGATCTTGATCTTGCCGCAGAGTGGGTTCAGGGCCCTTGGCGGTTATGAGCGGACTGGTGTCTGGCCCTTCCCTTCCTCTGCGCCCTAGAAGCAGTGCCAAGGCCTTGCTTGCCCTGCCCTGATAGTCCCCTCCTTGGGCCCAGCAAGGCGGGTGAGACCGGCGGGTCCCCGTGTCCCGGCCTGGATTTTACCAATCTAAGTACTAACTAGCTCTGAGATGGGTTGCAGGTGAGCTGGTGACAGCTTCCGGAGCCTGGCACGTGTGAAGGACACGAGCCCTCCCCTCTCCTTTCCTCCCTCCTCGAGTTTACCATCCACACCCAGGGTGGCTATGGCTGCATGTGAGTATCTGAAGCTCCAAGGAGCTTGTTATGAGGATCTCAGTGAAGACGAGCGTAGAGAGAAATGAAAGCGGAATCCTCTTCTGGGGCATCGGTGTTTGTATCTGGAAGCCGTCTTGTTGACGAGACAACCTTGTGAGTCTTTTCCAGCGTGTGTGATGATCCGGCAAGCCATTTACTTTGACTTCAGTGTGTGGAAGTGCTGACCAGGCCCTCTGGCCAGTGCGGGATATCACCAGGGGCTTAAGGAAAACAAATCGAGAGGCTGGCTGGCTGTGTAGGGCGGGCGCCTGCTGAGAGACCTCAGGAAAGGCCTCACCGCGCCCCTTCCCCCCAGCAAGGGCTGGTTCGAGGCAGCCAAGAAGAGGCTCCCCGTGCCCTTGCGGGTGTCTAAGCTCTCTGGCCCTGGTTCTTGTGCCTGCCGGGAGCGTGATGGCGGTTCCTGGTGGCCTGTGGGTATTCCAAGCACAGATGAGAGCGTTTGTCTGCAGTCTGTCTGCGCGGGAGATGTTGCCACAGGTGGACGTGGTCTCTGGCAGATTTTGTTAGGAGCCTTGCATTTGCAGAAGTACCTGACATTAACTCTAGTTGCTTGTAGTGTGTACTTAGATTACTTTCTTTCTTTTCTGCTTTTTAACTTAGAGGGAACATGTTTCCTAGCTTCAGACATATTTTACTAATGGTCTCTCACAGCTGGTGACGCCTCGTGGCTGGGAGGCGGACGGAGCCGCCTCTGCCTCTCGGGTGGCACCGTTTCCAGCCAGCGTGGCCCCCCTCCTCGTTTCTCTAAACCCCTATGGCGTCAAGGTGGCCGAGCCCCACGTGGGCTCTGCCGTTTGTTTCCCTGTGGCCCAACCTAGAGACCGCCAGCACACGGCGCTGCTAAAGCCCAGGTAAGGAGCAAGTGCTTCCCTTGAGCTCCAGTTGTCTGTGTCCTGCTGTTCATAAGCTCTCTGGCAGATTGGAGCAGCGGGAGCCTTGGTCACGCCATGTACTTGTGGGTTTTAAATTAACACATTTCATTTACTGCCATGCTATTTGCTTGCAGGGGGAGGGCTCGGAGGTTAGCGGACTTGCGGAGCTCCTGTGCCCTGAGGCTTGCCCCGGGAGCAGGGAGGCTGCCTGCCCACCCCTGGGTGTTCAGAGGCTCTAGGGGGAGGCAGTGATGGGACAGGCCCGGCCCAGTTATGAAAGGGTCTTTTTCTGTTTGTTTAAGATACAGAGGACCTCAGAAGTTTTCATTTGTATGTTCCCTTGCTCATTACTATTTCATGTGAAATCTGTGGGTACACAGGCTGCGAATTTGGACCTCAGTTTAAACCCGAGTTAAATCATACATTTAACAAGGCTAAGTACCGTGGCTGCCTCCCGCCATGGTGCCCGGGAGCTCTCTGAGAATGTGCGATCAATATTTATTAACATTCTGCCATCACATCTTGCACCGGTGACCTGGCTGTCGGTCTCCGGGAGCTGTGGTGTGCAGAGCGAATTCGTTAATTAGATCTCTTCGCCCCGCTCCACACGCTACCCCTGTGCCATGGAGCTCGACTCACCTGGAGGCGGATGCGTGTCCTTGCTGTCAGCGAGGATGCTGTCACCACGTTAAAAGTTGGAATGAATCATTTTCCTCCAAGGATTAGTAACCCCCTCGTGGGATTTCGTTTTCCCCCGAAGCATTTAGTGTGGATTATGTGGTTCGTGTCGGGAACTTCTCCTGTGTCTCCGTGGGTTGTACAGCAAAGGTGATAGATGGCAGGGCTTGCAACAGAGGAGAAAGGTGCCTCCGGATTTGGGGCGTTTTCACAGGGAAGCTTCAGCTTGGGCCTGTGGGAGGGGCTTAGCCTAGAATCAGGGATCTTAAAAATAAGATTTATTGGAGGTTGTTTCTCATTATTAAAACAATATGATGTAATCGTGGAAACATGTAAAAAAAAATAAAATAAAATCACCTATGTAGTCTTGCTGCCCAGAGAGAAGCACTGTTAGATTTTGGTAAATTTCCTTTCTTTTTTAAAATGCATATATAACACACTTTGTTAAAATTAGGATTGTACTTCTATATTTATGTATCCTGGCATTTCAAGCCATTTTGTGTCATGAGTGTTTCCCTGTACCACTGGCTGTTTTGAAACACTAATGCTTTAAGTGACTGATGTTCCATCATGTTGCTGTCCCGTAGTTTATTTGGGGGTGTTTCTGATGTTTTAGAAACGCCAGTGCGAGGGCCTCCTATCTCCATGTCTGACCCTGTCAGTCCTGGCTAGCGTGGCCCCACTCCCCTTGGGCTGTGCTGTCTGCCAGCTGTCTGACTGCCCCTTTCTGTCTTGCAGATTGTTTGCTACATGAGGAGAACTTCTCGGTGAGGTGCCCCAAGCACAAGGTGAGTCAGAGCTAGTGCCCCCCGGCAGGCGGTGGGGGGGGGGGGGCGGTCTGCACAAGCTACAGACAAAATTTGGAGAACCTTGTGATGGGCTACGGTCCTGGCCCTGGGAGGGCAGAGAGGCCCTGTGCTCTCTGGGAGAGGTCTCTCCCTGCAGGAGGGAGACCTGTGCCCTGGGGCGACGCCCCCCCCCCCCATGTGGTGTGGGAGGCTGGGAGAGAGGTCTGGAAGCAGAAGGTGTGTATCTGATTGTTAAGAGAAATGCGAAGATGAAACTCAGTAAAACCACTGATTTCCATTTTAGTTTAATGGAACCCCAGTTCACAGGTTGGCGCGAGGTAAGATTGATTGTAGGCCTTGGTGCGTAATCAGAGGCATTTTCCCAGACTGAAAGAAATAAGACTTGACTCCAGGGCTTTGCTGGGAAACTCAGTCTCTTCTAGGTCTTACCTCACTCAGCGGAAGCGACCGGTGGTGTGGTTGGTGGGCCGCCGCCACCTGATTTCCCACATCATTCAAGAGGCGTCTCTCCTCTCTCGGTGGCCCCTTTAGGAAATGATGGAAGACCTGGGGTGACTGGGCCATTGCTGAGCCAGCACGTGTGGGGGAGGAGGGAGGGAGGGTGCAGAGGGGGGTGCGGGGAAGCCCTGGAGAGGATGGGGGCTGCCGCCAAGGTCTGTCGCCTCCTGGAGCTCCTGCAGCGGCCGTGCTGTCCTCTGGCTGAGGTCACACTGACACCTGGTGGTCACTGGACGCTCACAGGCTTCAGTCTCCGACTGGGGCCAGAGCGAACTAAGAAGCCATCCTGACAGTCTGCCTTCAAAACACTTCTGAAAGATGCTTACTCCGGCTTTTCTTTAAAAATTTACTTCCAGAGATGGATCCTAGGATCTTATAGTATTCTCTTCGAGTTAATTTGCATTTTTTTTTATTTTTTAAACTTCTCTAATGGTCACATTTTGTCTTAGAAAACCCTGTCTGAATATCTCCTGTTTGTCATTCAATACTGACTCTTTGCTTTTTCTTTCCTTTTCCATGTGCCATTCCTCTCCTCGCCTCTGCCCTCCCTGACCCCCACACTGTTCTTCTGTCCCTCCTGTCTCGTGTCCTTGGCTTTGCCGGTGTCAGCCTCCCCTCCCATTCCCCCTCCCCCCCTTGCAGAACAAGACAGCGAAAGGCAGCCTCAGCACAGAGCAGTCGGAGCGGGGGTGAGGGGGGCAGAGTGCTCGTGGGAATGGAAAGTACAGCAAGCACAGGTGAGTCGGGCCGGCACCCCTGCCAGAGTCCCGGTGGGTGTCATGACCTCTGCCCTCCTGCTCGCCCCAGGCCCGGCTGCACCCAGGTCTTTAATCACGTGGACGGCCGACACCAGGTGGATAGAACGTCTCCCCGTCCGTCGCTTAGCTTCCCTGGAGCCCGAGGAGGGGTGATTGAGGCTGTCCCATTGCCCGTCGGAGCTCACAGTGACCGAGCTGAACTCAGGCCGTGCGTGCGTGCGTGCATGCGTGTGTGCGCGTGCGTGTGTGGTGCTCCCGGAGGCTTCTGGGACAGACCCTGCCAGCAGCCCACCCCCTGTGTCCGACTCAGAAATGCTTCTAGCCAGGGGCTGTCCTTTTTTATTTATTCCCTCTCTGTAAAGCTTATGGTGGCTTTTCCTTTGAAAAACAAAAAAATTCCCAGTTTTGTTCTTTGAAATCTCTTTCCCCAAGTACTGTGAAGGACTCCTTTGCGCAAAAGTACAAAGGGAAGGAAAATCCCCTCAAAGATTTAGGAGACTTTAGCGTCCGATTTAATTTTACTCCTAAAAACCTCAAGAGATTGAGTTATGCTTTTTGCGAGTGTGTCCGGGCTCGTGGTCAGGGCAGCGTGCATCTGTGAAAACGGGATTAGAGGACCAGCGTCCCCAGAGGCAGCGGGCGTCCCCTCCTCCCCAACTGGCTTCCTTGCCCTCCCCCCCCCCCAACATGGAGTCACTGAGGACTGAGGAAAAGAGAGCATAAAGAGAAGAAAAAGAAAAGCCAAACTGTGACTTGAGGCGGTTGCTCCTATACGATGGGGTGGGGGGAGCCAGTTGTCTCAGAAATGTTCATTAAGGGATTATTTCTCTTCAAATGAAGGCTTCTGTGTTTACTCCCGACATCCGAGAGCCACACACAGGTGCGCTTAGTCTGTGGCACGTTTCCTCCCCGTTACAACCGGCAGATTCCACCTTTCTCTGGAATACCCAACAGTAATTTGAGGAAAAAATAGAATTTGTCTCAGACAGTGGCGGTTTTTGTCCTTTGAGAAGTCCTCGTTCTTCAGGTGGGTCCTGGTACAGAATTCCAGAGAAGCCCCCTCTGCTCCGCCGTGGAGGCTGCAGGGCTGTGGAGGCCTGTGGTGCTTTCTCGAGGGGGCTGTCGAGTGAGGCCTTTGCAGTTAGGCCTGTCTTCCCCTCCCAGGGAGGGGGCCGAGGAATGGAAGGGACAGAGCAGAACAGGTGGTTGGGTCTCAGGAACCAAATGAGCACACTGCTGCTAGCAGCAGCCCCAGATTTCTGGAATGCAACGAGGCCACTGTTCCTGTCCTCCTTCCCCACCGAGCAGCCCCTGGGGCAAGACAGCAGGCTGGTTGCTTTTCCAGCTTGTTTCTGTTAGCCTTTGTCCTGTGCCTGGGCTCTGCCTTCTTCCTGTCCACTCCACTGCCTGGCTGCTGGGCAGAGCCACATGCTACAAGGACCACGAGGAACATTCTGGAAGTGCCCTTGGATGACCAGGTTAGGGAAAGAACCAGTTGGTGCTGAGTGCCTTCTGTTTTTGTCCCAGAATCCCAGCTCGTGTTTGGAGAGGAAAAAAAAACAAAAAAAGGAAGTCTGAGCCCTGGGCCTGGTGGGCAGAACTCCAGTTGGGAATTTTAATTTCGTTCATCAACTGCTTCCTCTCCAGCCAGCCTTGGGCCCTGCCAGCCAGTAGCCCTCGGCCCCCGCGTGGAGCAGGAAGCTTCAGCATTCAGACCTCAGTGTCGGTGTGTGCTTCCCACGTGCACAAAAGACACTGCAGCTCTGAGTGGTGACGGCCTGGCCCATCGGTGTGGGGTCCAGCTTTGTCCACCTGAAATGATTTTCTTCATACGCTGTCCCCACAAGGCGGGACCCTTGTCCCGCTTTCTCAGTTCAGCCATCTCGTTGAGAGCAGTGGCCCTCCACAGATTGTACGGGAACCCCAGTAATCGGAGACAGAGAACATTTCATCTTGGGGCCCTTTCTAGGGACAGAGCCACAATCAATGGGTGACCCTGACAAGGCAGGGAAGGGACAGGAGTACATGAGTCCTGCTTCTTGGTGCCCCCCTTTCTCACACAGAAAGTGCTATGTAACCAGGGGCAGGCCGCTAAATGCCTCTGCTTCTGTTTCTTCTGTAAAGAGAGGAATGACGATGGCCCACCTTGTGAGGATTCGGTCAAGAAATGTCTTTAACGTGTCTGTGCAGTGTAGCGTGGGGTGCTGGCCTGCCGTGCCCGGCTGGGTGGGACCCTGTGCCTCCCTGTCTAACACAAAGCCCGGGGGCTGGGAGGTGGGAGTTCTAG